>NC_090371.1:153371486-153684050 GCF_036365525.1 Heterodontus francisci
TACTTTGATACATACCACTTGAGTGATGTGCCTATCTGTGCTCCTTTCCAACTTCTTCATCAACTCCTGCACAAGACTCCCTAACAATGCAACAAGTTTTCTTTCGTAACTAATTAGTAATTGTTTCTGGTAGCTTACATTACTTGTTGTGATCCTTAATCTTATATTGTATCCAATTTTGGTAAAAATAACAATTATGTGGCTTAAAGTAGGATAAATTGCCATTTTGAAACTCATCTATTTATGAGACTGTAACAGCTTGACATCCATATATATCTATATTTAATGCTGATTAGGCAATCATTTGAAATGCATCCATTTAATTCCACATTCATATAACTCATGTATATATTTAGTGAGGGTCTTGCAGCAATTTGAAAATTATTCATTTTTCACAGCCAGTAACAACTAGTCAATGCCATGCCTATATATATACATGTCATCTCAAAATCTGTTATTTGGTGATACCATAAGTAACATTGTAACCTTACTTGGGTCTTTTTCATACTTTTAAACATATGCACATCCTGGCAAATGCTCTTGACACACAGGTCTGTGATGTACTGCTATGCTCAATAACTGCGTTGTTTAATTGTTCACTGTTCTATGGCACCAAAAAGATGGTTTATTTTCTTAGAGTACTATTCTCTGTGATAACCATGTCTATAAATCCAAATTCTCAAGTTTAGTGGCCAACCATAATGATTGAGTTTTACTCTCTCCTACACAGACGCACATACTTTTCATGTTTTATACTGATTACCAAGTAACTTAGGTGCTTGTGAAGTATGAAACAAGATTATTTCAGCTTGTTTTTCTATCACTATCATGATAAAATCAATGTTTCATGAATTTGACAGGAGAAAGAGATGGCTGTCACTACTATTTTGATTGTCAAGAGTTATCAAAATCTTTTAAGAAAGATGCATCTCTCTGCTACTTACTGTGGCTAGTGGAACTTGAATTACATCATCAGCACTGTGGAAGTTGGACAGAATTTATTCATTTTATGTTATATATATTTATTTATTTCGCTGTAAGGAAGGATTTGCTGTATGTGTATGTTATATAGACATATATATAATGCACACACAAATGTATATATATTTTAAATAGGTTATTATTCCTGATATCATAGGGATCAATTTAGGTAATATGATCCTTGAAGGGCAGTATGCAGTTTAACTGTGTACACTGGAATTTTTCATTGTTAACGTTGTCAAAGTTAATATTATTTCTGTCCATTACCTATATGGATGCTTTTAGCACGATGTTGTGTTGAACCAAGTATGAGTAATTTGTTTTTATTTATGACTAGTACATACAAATTTTAAATCACATTCCCAATTTATATTGCTTTAGCACATTTGCAAAAATATTTTAGGGTTGTATGAGCAGCATATAAAATCACCTTTAGAATTTAACGTAGGAAGGATATTAAAGTGAAAAAAAAAATAATTGCCCTAAGATAGGCCCCTAAGGAGCTTCTGTACAAGCTGACAGAAAAATGTCAATATGGGCCCAAGTTTTGCGCTAGTTGGACAGGAGCCTTCCCCCGACTGAAAAGTCGGTGGCGATCCTGCCTCCACCAGGCCTGGGGATCCAGTCTGGATTTTATGGTCCCCAGGCCATAAATTGGTCTTAGGTGGGACTTCCACCTTATTGAGGCAGGAAGTCCCATCTAATGATGCTGCTGGCCAGTCAGTGGGTTGGCAGCTCTTAGTCCCAGCAGTGCCACCGGGACCGGGAAAAGAGATACGTTTTTGTGGCCTTACTGGGGGTGATTGGTCAGGCCCCGGTGAGGCAAGGGGGGTTGATTGGGGGGTTCGGGGGATGTGTTGGACCTTGAGGGTGATTGGGGCTTTGGGGCGGCCCTCTGTCAGGCACAGGTTGTCTGATCAGGAGTGGCCCCCACAGGCTGACAGAAGGCCGCCTATTTTTTACAGGCAGCTTTTCTTAGGCCTGGTCCACCCACCTGCCAATGGTAAAATCCCCGTGGTGGCGGGTGGAGGCCCTTAAGTGGCCATTAACTAGCCACTTAAGGGCTTTGATTGGCCTGGTGCGGGTGGGCTGTTTCCAGCTGCCGCCGCCACCCCTTGCAAAATGGCAGTGGAGGCAGGAGCTGTCGGGAAGGGCCCCCTGAGCCTCCCACTCCATTTTACATCTCCCCTACCCCTCCACCAGCCCGCTCTTTGTGAGGGGTGGGGGGGTGTGTAAAACACCGGCCATGGTGTTTATATATTTACTAGATAGATGTCTTTTCTAATATTAGCTTAAACTTCCATCCGTTTGTTCAGTATTTAGGCAATGAAGTGTTATAAAATCATTTGATATAAACACATTTTTGACAAACATTTGCTGTGATTTCTGAAATTAAGTCACAGCATTTATAACCTACTATTCTGGCTCAGAAAAAGAACTACAGTAAGTGTGCTGTCATGGATTGCTAAATTTGTGTCAGAGACAGCGTAAGTATTTTTTAACTGCCTCAGAGGGAATAGAAATGCGAGAGAAACTGACAGTGAAGGATCTAATTACCCAGGCATGAAATGAGAAGGTGAAAGTAAACGTTATTTTACCCCTACAAAGGAGGCTTGTGGGAATAGTGACATCATTGCCTGCGTACAGCAACATGATGTCACTGGAAGGGCAATGACAGTACAAAACTAAAAGACTTGTCCTAGACATTTAATAAATACTATGTGTAACGAAGCACAGAGTTGAAATGAATCCTCATATTATAGTGGTAATCAGCAATGTAAGGCTGGACATCACATTCACATGGAATCGTGTTGATAACATTTAAATCATAACAATAGAGCATGAAGTCTTGTGTGTTTTTAAACCTATTGACAAGACCATACAATGGCATCATTTATTTCCAGCTAATGGAAATCAGTGATAGTGATCTTGGAAGGACAGTGAGACAAATCAGCTACTGGTTCTTGAATTCTCGGAATACTTGCTAATACTGTACTCTTTCATTCCCAAAAAAGAATGCTTTTTTGATTAAAGAATATGTGCAATGTAAAACTCTATTTGATGCTCTGAATGCATTTTCAAAACCAAAGGAAGGAAGCAGTAACTTAGCCTTCTAAAGCTTGCTGAGCAGTCAACATGCACATGACTGTTGAATGTCAGCAGGGTTAAGTTTCCACTTTCTGCATACCCACATAAAAGATCCAGCAGGATGCTGGTGACAATACAATGAATTGCCTTTAAATTAGGCTGCTCCTTCTTGGCAATAATTCCTCACTGCCCAGCATGGCTAATGTAAAACAAACGCTTAACAGATTTCAGGCTCATTATACAGGTTGGAACAGCTACTTGGCAAATGATAATAGCATGGCTGGTCTTGCTTTTGACTCTTATTTAAATTCTATTGCTTGCACAATATGAATAATTTAGTGTTTGACGAGGTTTTCCAGCACCAAAATCTACAAAAACATTTCAAAGTCAGTTAATGTATAATGTTGCAAGATCAGGCAGGGTTTAGAATGAAGTTCTTATAGCTCCCCCAATGGATTAGTGAGTAAATAAAATACCTGCTGTGACATTAAGTATACAGACCAAGGCTTAGAAATTGTATTGCACCTGAATTGGGGTATGATCTTGGTTCAGTACGCGCTGTATGTGGCTGATGAAATTGGCAAGCTGCGAGTATCAGTCATGGCCCCAGTTGTGCAAGAGGTAGGGGGATGGAGTGAACTTCAAATGTCAGCTGAGGACCTAGGTGAGTCTGGGTGGGGGGATATTGGGGAGTGAGGTGGGGGGGGGGGGAGGCAAATGTTAGAAATGATAGGGGCAATGAACAAAGTGATGTGACTGGCAGCGCCTGTAGGTTTAATGCTCCCAGCTCCACAATAAGGTAAGTAAATAAATTGAATCTTACTTTTCTAGTGATAGTCTCAAGTGGTGCTTTGGCTGCAGAATGCAGGGAGCATGCCACGACGATCTGCAATCAAATTTTACTAAGTGTGGCCTCAAACAGATATTAGGCCAGTATTTTCACAAACACAGGGCCTAATATTTTGGGCCCCAGATGACCCTTAGCCACTATGGCGAGCAGTGCATTTCTAGCATGGAATGAGAGTGCACACACCACTGGCTATATTGAATTGTTAGGTGTCTGCTATTAGACCTCTAAAATAGATGAAGTGCAATCCATTTTCTTGGCCCAGTAAGCTTCCAACTTCAATCCAAATTCTGTGCTGAGTTAGAGGGAGTAGCAATAGGAGTGCTGTGATTGGCCTAAGCTCCCGCAACAGTAAGGTGGAGAAAGAAGTTACCAGGGTTCCTGCTGTTGATCACTTTCCAGTGACCCCTGCTGGAAAGTACGCATCTGTAAACATTGGATGAGAACAAGATCAGGTTAGGCTGTTATGCCCTTCATAGCTGAAAAACCTGATGACCCTTACTGTCTATAATCACAAGTGAACAATGAGGCTTTGGGTGAGGTGCTGGTTGCTTTTCAGGACTTATTCCCCAGCAAGATTCAGAGTGAACAGGAGAAAAATTTGATTAAAAACTTTTAGAATAATGTCCTTTACCAACTAGTCTACTGATAATTGCAATCACCCTGTTTGCATTTGTGATAAAGATAATTAACATATCCACCAGTAGTGAATCTGATCTTTTAAACTTTCAAGGCTATATTTGACTTTGTGGGGAAATGTAACAAACCAGTAGATGTGAATTAACAGATAAACAAGGGTGGTGGAAAGCAGTAATGGAGCTTGCTTCGATTCTGACTACTATTCTGAATCTTGCTCCTGTTTGCAAAAATTAGTCTACTAAAGGAAAGAAAAATGCATGTTAAAGACAGATAAATGCTTTTTAAAGAACAATTAAGGTAAACTTGTGTAGTTTTACACAGGGTAGTATAAATACAAAACTGAATTTGCTACTTACAAACATACTTGCAAGTTCACTTTACAAGGTTTCAAAGTTTCAACAGATGAACGCACAAACTAACTAGTGCAGCAGAGCTTTCATCCCCACAGTATAGGTACACCATCCGTTGTCAGATATTTGATAATGTCCCAGCTTCAATGGGGAAAGGGAGGTCTGGGAATTGTTACGACCAGACGAGAAAGAGGTTTAGGGTTCCCTTTAAGCCTTCACCTTGACTTACTGTAACAGGGTTTAATTTTAAACACACCGTGTTTTTAGCTCCCCGTTGGTGAATCCTTGTTCACCGCTTTCCAATTATAAGGCAAAGAAACTAGCACAAATAGGATTTCTTAAATTTAAAGAAGAAAAGTTGAAATTTATTAAACTTAAACTCTAATTCGGTTAACGCCTACGGATACATGCCACGCCCCACGCTAGCATGCATACGTGATACACACATGCAATTAGAGACAGAAAAGAGCAGAAGAAAAATAAAATGGAAAGGCTTGAGGCAATATCTGAAGAGTTGTTTTTACAGTTCTTCAAGCTCACTGTAGAGTCCTTGATTGTAGGTAGATCTTGCGTTTCATTGGGGCCCAGTATTCTTCTTAAACCTTGTTTGTTGTAGGAGACTTTTCTCTCTTGGGGTTCATGTGTCTTCAGTGGATTCAGAGGCTTGTGAGAAAGAGATGGGAGAAGACAGAAGAGAGATCTCAGTCCAGGAGCAAACCGCTTTCTGCCCAAACTGTTTGTACCAGGTTGACCAGCAGGTTAGTCACGTGGCTAGCTGGTTTGACCATGTCCGTTTGAGTATTCAGCCATCTTAGCAACCTGGAATGCGAGCTCCCCCATCTTCAACGTCTGGTGATCAAATGTCCATTGTGGGTTGAATGTCAGGGAATGGCTGCTTTGTCCTTCCAAACACCGTCTGTTAATATGCAAATATATTTTCCAGCCACGGCTGATCTGTTCAACAAGTCCTCCCCTCACTCCAGTAATAGTTTAAAATCAATGTTCATGACAAAATTAATGTGCCTCATTCTTGGCAGGTGGGGGCCTAGCATGACAGAATGAAGAGCACATAAGGGGTGATCAGGATACAGAACAAACTACTTTAGCCATTTATCATGACAAATGCAGCTAACTGGACTTCATGGATGATCAGTACATGAGGAGTTCAGACTCATGAGGGACCTGCACCAGTGAAGGCCAATACTGCCTTCATCTTTATTGTTATAGGATCCTTTCAGGCACCCACCAAGAAAATATTACAGGATTCAGCCATCATACTGGCTATTGTTGCATTAAAGAGGTAATTGAAGCATTGCTTTTCCATGCATCCCCTTAGATGCATTTCAGCATTGAGCATCATCATTAAAGTTTATTGAATGCCTTCTGGCAGTCCATATAAATTACATCCATAGACATTTCCTTGTCTACTATTTTAGTTACTTCCTCAAAAGATTCAGTTAGATTTGTTAGATATGACTTATCCTTTATAAATCCATGTTGGCTATCTTTAATCAGCTCAAATTTCTCTAAGTGCTCAGTTACCCTATCCTTAATTATATATTTCAAATAACTTCTTCACAGCATATGTGAGACTAACAGGTACACAATTTCCTGGTTTTTCTCTCTCACCTTTTTTTAAATAATGAAGTTACATTTGCAATTTCCCAACCTATAGGGACAATTTATGAATCAGAGCGCTTTGGAAGATAATGACTAAAACAACTGCAATTTGTTCATCTGCTTCCTTTAAAACCCTGGGGTGGAAACGATCAGGAGTGGGGATTTTTCAGTCTTAGGTGCTTTTTTTTAAATGTTGTCTTGCTTACTTTAACTTTTGTGAGTTCCAGTCCTTGTTTCATTATTAGTTTCCCTGGAGTGTCAGGCATGTTATCATTTCCCTCTACTTTGTAATTATGCAACAAGCTTGGCATCTCTTTATTTTCATTTGCAGTATTACCCACATATGTTTTCAAAGGGCTCATATTACCGTTGACTTTTCCTTCTATTTAATTACAAAAGCTTTTTGTGTTAATGTTGATATTCTTGTAAGTTTATTTTTGTAATCATTTTTTGCAGTATCATTTTAAATTCTTTATATTTCAGCCAATCCCCTGGATCTACTCTTTTTTGTACTTGTCTATGATTTTTCCTTTTGTTTTATGTTATTTTTCACCTCTTTTGTTGACCACAGCTCTTTTATTTGCTTAGTAGAGTTTTTGCCCCTTAGGGGTATATACTACTCCTGTATTAAACTCAGTTCTTTAACACCTACCACTTCATCAGTTCATCCAATAACACTTTTGACCAGTTTTTTGTTTGTAGACCCTTGTCTCATCCCATTAAAATTAGTGCTACCAAAATCTAGAACCTTAGTAATTGCGGTACAGTTCTCCTTTACGAACCTAACATTGAATTTGATCATATTATGATCACTGTTAGATAAATGTTGCTTTTTAATTTGGTTATGAACTAAATTGGGCTCATTACTCACTACTAAATCTAGTATGGTCTGCACTCTTGTTGGTTTTTTAGCATAATGCTCCAGAAAGCCATCTTGAATACACTCAAGAAATTCACTACCTTTCTAACTTAAGCTCTTCCCAATCTATATGAAAATTTAAGTCTCCCATTAAAATAACCCTACTTTTGCTACAAGCTTCTCTAATTTAATATATTTTGCCACTTCATTGGAGCTAAAAGGAGACCTCTAGATGGCTACTATTACAGTTTTAAGTCCTCTCTTATTCCTCAATTCTAACAGTAGTCTCCGCTGATTGTTTTCCCTTACCTATATCCTCTCTTACAGATGTTGTAATGGTATCTTTACTCAATAAGGCTACCACTGCACCTCTTGCAATTTTCCTATCATTTCTAAAGACCTTATTAACTGCAACATTTAACTCACAATCATGACCAGCTTGCCATCATGTCTTAAATATAAAACACTTCCTCCCAGGTGCTTACCGTGATTAAACATGCATTGCCCAGTTGATGATGTACTACCAGGTCATTTGATTACAGTGTATGCTAATTGATTTATCAAGTGCATCGTCAGCTAGGACTTCAATACCCTGATCAATGAAATAAACTTAGTGATTTCTTTGTTATTGCATTTTTACAAATTTTCATGTATTCCACAACTAGCTGGTTAAGACACTTTATTTACTCCCAGTTAATTGGATTTTTTTTTTGGAGTGATTGTTTGCAAAGCATATCAGTCCTTCTGCACATTCACTTTTGTATGGGGGAGACTGAAGACCATCTAGGAAGTCTGAAGACTGTTTTGGAACTGCACATTGACACTCAGTTGGTCACGTGCATGTGTCTGGACTCTCAAAGTTGACTGGAAAGGAAACTGGAAGTGGGCATGCTGAAGTGCATTGCCTTGCCCGCTGAGCCTCAAGCTGCTTGTTAACTGCCCCAGGTGGATATGTGCGCTGGTGGTGGGCCACCAAGAGGTTGGAGTGTAGGAAGCATCTGCTGCACACTTCACAGCAGAAGGGCTTCTCCCCATATGGACATGCCATTGCTTATGCATGGTACCCGACTTGGTGAAGTTCTTCCCACAGGCCAAGCTGTGGAAGGAAGGACTTCTCACATGTGTGAATGTGCTGGAGGCTGGTCTGGCTGTTACAGCAGACAATGGAAGTTCCTGCTACCTATGCCCTATGGGAAGGGCAATTCAACGTCGTGCATGCACCTGTGTCGCATCTGGTTGTTGGATTTTAATTTTTCTGGCTGAAAGTTGTAGTCTTGACCTTGGTCCCTTCATTTTGAATTAAAGAATTTTTATCACTTCCAGAAGGAAAAGAAAGACATATAACTTCAACCAGTAACTAGCCCACTAGTTAAAGTATAAAGTCTTTTATTATACCAGCCAAGGACAATTATACTTACAATTGCAGATAACTAGATAAGAGAATATTCATGAAGCTAACCACAACTCCACTTTGTGTATTCTATGATATAATTGTACTCATATGATTTGCACCTTCCTCAGCCATAGTGTACAATCACAGCAGCACTCTGAACCCTTTTTTTTTTCTGAACCCTGGTGCCAACCAGTCTAACACTGGATCATATTATACAGTGCAGAGACCTTCAATTACTCTACAGCAGAACTGATCAAATTACACATTCCAAACAAACTATTGGGTGTGTCTTGTCCTCCAAGGGGACCAATCAGAAATCTTGTTCAATGCACTTGTGTTGCAAATAGACACTAGTGCAATTTCGAGGTTTTTGAGAAGTCTGAAAGGAGCTTTAATACGGGTGTGTTCTGAATGACCAATTGTGTTTTGTTCCTGTTAGTGGATTGGGTTGCAATAACATTTTGGTAGCAAAGTCATAAGCATTTGCCATTTGATTTGAACTTGTTATTTAGTTTCTTAAACTCTGAAAGGGTTTTCACCTAAAGAAGCTTACTTCTTTCTAGTTGTATTTAGGTTGCATATAGACAATATATCCAATTTGAAAACAATAAAAATCTCTTTGAATCTGTGGGAACAGGTTATATACTAAAGGTTGGTCTGATGTACATTTGGCTGAAAATCAAGTGTGTTTACAAGAATATTTAAAGAAATTAAAGGTATCAAAACTGACTCAATGGCTCTGAGTCAGTAGATTGTGTGTTCAAGTTGCACTTCAGAAACGAAAGCACAAAATCCAGACTATTTATTGTAGCACTGCCGGAGTTACTGCCTTTCAGATGAGATATTTAAGTAAAGCCCTGTCTGCCTTTTCAGGTGGACATAAAAGATCCCGTGGCAATATTTTGGAGAAGAGTAAGGGTGTTTTCTCTGGCATCCTGGATAATATTTATACCTCAACCAACATCACTAAGGCAGGTTATCTGGCTATCACATTGTTGTTTGTGGGACCTTGCTGTGTGCAAATTGGCTGCCATGTTTCCTACTGTACAAAGGTGACTACATTTCAAAAGTACTTCCTTAGATGTAAGTGATTTGGGGCATTGTAAGCTAGGTCAGATGTCAAGCTCTACAATCTATCAAGGCTGAAAGCGAAGACAAAAACGCATTGTGTCCTGATCAGAGAGGTCCTCTATGCTGATGATGCTGTGCTAGTCACTTGCATGGAAACTCAGCTATAAAGACTCATGGATTGTTTCCCCTATGCCTGTAACTTGTTCTCCTATAAGCATCAAGAAAACTGTGGTCATGGGAGAAGGTGTTGCATCTCTGCCCCTGATCACACTAAATAACACCCCACTGGATGTAGTTAGCAGATTCTGCTATCTTTGGTCCACGGTGACAGACAATTTGTCCCTTGATTCAGAATTGGATACACGCATAGAGAAAGCAGCCTTTGGCCGACTCACAAAATATGGATGGCATAACACCAAACTGAACCTTAGGGCCAAGCTGATGGTTTATAAGGCCAGTGTCTGTATAAGGATATAAATGCGTTGGAGGCAGTACAGAGAAGGTTTACTAGATTAATACCTGGAATGGTGACCTTTCTTGTGAGGAAAGATTGGACAGGCTAGGCTTGTATCCGTTGGAATTTAGAAGAGTAAGAGGCGACTTAAAACATATAAGATCCTGAGGGGTCTTGACATGGTGGATGTAGAAAGGATATTTCCCCTTGTGGGAGAATCTTGAACTAGGGATCACTGTTTAAAAATAAGGGGTCACCCATTTAAGACAGCGATGAGGAGAATTTTTTCTCTGAGAGGGTCGTGAGTCTTTGGAATTCTCTTCCTCAAAAGGCAGTGGAAGCAGAGTCTTTGAATATTTTTAAGGTAGAGGTAGATAGATTCTTGATAAGCAAGGGGGTGGAAGGTTATCAGGGGTAGGTGGAAATGTGGAGTAATCAGTTCAGCCATGAACTTATTGAATGGCGGAGCAGGCTCAAGGGGTTGAGTGGCTTACTCCTGCTCCTAATTCGTATGTTTGGATGTTCTCAGCACCTTGCTGTATGGCTGTGAAACATGGGTGATTTACAGCTACCAGGAAAAGAAGCTCAATAATTCCTGTCTTTGCTGTCTGCAGTGCATTATGGGTATATCCTGGCAGGAGCAAATCACAAATGCGGCAGTCCTCAAAGGCAGAGCTCCCAAGTATATTGGTACTAATCAGAGGAGACTTTGGTGGTGCAAACACATCCACAGAATGGAAGACGGTCACATACCCAAGGACCTTCTGTACAGTGAGGTAGATGGGCCAGACAACCAGTGGAGCACCCAAAGCTCCCGCTTCAAGAAGGCCCTAAATATCGACTGTTGCACCTGGGAGTCATTAGCTGGCGAAAGAGGGAAATGGTGACACATCCTGTGGACTGGCGTGCACTACCACGTGACCAGTGGCTAAAGCAGCTTGGCAACGGGTGCCAACGCTGAAAAAAACAACTCACAGCATCACTTGGCAGCCTCATGTGTGGCATTTGTGGCAGAATACACCCCAGCTAAATGGATTGTTTGCTGCATGTCCATTAGCTTTCATAGATGGAAGGATGCCAACAGAGAAGCTTGTGAAAAGCATTATATAAATGAAAGTCTTTATTTCGGGTTTATTTAGTATTCAGTGAAGTGATATAAGCATTATAATATAAATAATCATCATACAAAGGATAGAATAATAATGTACCTAACATCATTGGTCTCAAGAAAATACCAGCTTCATTTCCATAGATTAAATGTACTCATTTATTTGGGTCCAGTTTTGTTATATCATAGATATATTCTAAGTGTCATATCTATAATATTAATAAAAACTGTCTGACAGACCTATTCTTCACAATTTACTCAAATTTTAATTAATCATTTGGCATCAGCAGATGAAGAGTCTCATATGCATGGAGGAACTATTAAAAAAAAACTTCCACTAGATGGAAAGAGTTTTTAAATGTGCTTTCCATTTTCAGGTGCATAGATTAATGCTCCTTTTTGTGAAGTGTAACAAAGCACAGGCCATTCCTTAAAAAGTATAAATGTTGTCTATACCAGAATTCCTTGGGAGATAACAAAAGGGGAAAACACTTGTTAGCCAAATGCTTTTCTTCTTTGACCCTACTGTTTATTTTTAGAATAATGTTTTCTTATAGTTAGGTGTAAAAGTTAGTATCTGATTTAGTGATACTACGTGAAAATACTATTGCAGTTGCATACTGGAATACCATACTCCGACCTAATAATATACAGACACTTTAAAACTATTTTAATCTGGTAATATTCAACTGAAATGTACATGAGAAGATATAACTAAAAGCATACAGAGGAATCTGCTTGGAGAAATAAGCATTATAATATAAATAATCATCATACAAAGGATAGGAGAATAATGTACATAAAATCATTGGTCTCAAGAAATACCAGCTTCACTTCCATAGATTAAATGCAGTGATTTATTCAGGTACAGTTTTGCTGTATCATAGATATATTCTAAGTGTCATATCTATAATATTAATTAAACCTGTCTGACAGACCTATTCTTCACAATTTACTCAACTTTTAATCTAATCATTTGACATTAGCAGTTTCCACATGTGACTTCTGGGGCTGGATTTTACGTTGGGTGAACAGGAGTTGGCCACTGACATAAAAGTCGGTGGCGAACCTGCTTCCGCCTAGCCTTGGGATCCGTCCTGCATTTTACGGGACCCCAGGCTTTAATTGTTCCGAGGCGGGAATTCCACCCGCTTGAGGGAGGAAGTCCCGCCTCATTGATCTGCCGGCCAATAAGCGGGAAAGTGGTGAAGAAGAATAACATTTATGTGAGCTAAACAAAGAACAAAACTTACTTAAACAACATTTTCTCAGACACCCATGTGCTTACCCTTGTGCAACTACAAAGCTTTACTCTTCCTTTGCTGCTACTCTTACATGGTGCAACCCCCATGGGTTCAGCAGAGGGAGAGACAGGCTGCTCAGATCCCTGCTCTACTTCTGAGATGTTCTTGGCTGACATCCTCTGGATTTTGGAGGACGAGGGTCCTGCCAAAGACTGCATCACCTGCACCTTTGCGTGGGCAGACTCAACCATTGGGAAACGAGGCAGCATGTGGGCTGTGGGTGAGAAGTGGAAGTGCTTTTAGTCAATTCCCCACTTCTATGTCCCCTTTCGCTATCATTCCTCTCGTGACTCAGCCACACTTCACTGCTACCACTGGTCCAGAGAACACTTTGGTGCAGCTCTGTGTGGCCCCAAGGTATCTGTCAGCCTATTTAAGGTGACAGACCTGTTGGCATCCAGAGTCTGCACAGTGGTGTTGAAGGTGTGCATGAACTCATTTGATTGGAGAATTTAATGGTCCATGGCGCTGGCCACTCTGTGGAAGAAGACACCATCTCAGTGGCCTGTGACATAACCTCCAAGGTGCTTGAGGTGAACTCCACCAATCTCTCTGCAATTGTGGTGAGCCCACTTTGAAGGCCTGTCACTGTGATGCACGTAATCTGGTGCTGCTCAGTATTCTCCTTTTCATCGATGGCCCCTCAGGTACAGCATCTGTGTTCAGATGAGCAGAAGTTGGAGAGGGCTGCGTCCTCCGACATGAACTCTCCACTGCTGTCCCTGTCTCCAGCAACAGTCTTGCTCACTTGTGAATTATGAGGCACCTAGTGAAAACCAACTACCTGTCTTACTGGTCGCACCGAAATGTTAGTATCTGACCTGCTCTGAATGATTCCTGTGAAGGTGCACCATCAGAAGGACTCAACTCCTTTGAGGACTCATCTCCTCCCATATCCACCAACTCCTGCTGCATGTATGAATCGTTGTGGGAGATAGAAAACATGCCTTCATCCTGGCAAGGTAAGAATGTTGCAAGTTAACATTATGACGATGATCATATTGCACTCGCTGTTGAAAGCAGGTCAACATGATTGAGTGCTGTATGACATGTGGGTGACTTTTATTTAATTGTGTTACCAGATAGTTGGCAGCTCCTCATCTCCAGCAGTCAGGGATGCCATGACTCCACTTATTAGAGCGTCTCCTCCTAGGCAGTTGTGAGCTGCATGATCTGCGAAGGGCCCCCTCTGGTTCCCTCCCTCACTTTGGTGTTCTGTGCTCCCTTCTCCTGCAATTGGGTAAAGAACGGTCTGATGAGTGACTGAATGGCATGTGTTCATCCAATGGAGGGAGTGTCTTCTTCTTCTTAGGCAGTCCCTCGGGAACAAGGATGACTTTCTTCCACTCCAGAGTTGTGGGTCCTTAGGTGACTGAATAGTCCAATTCTGGATCCACACATTCTGTCACAGGTGGGGCAGGTGGTGTTTGATGAGGCAAGTGAATGGGATGCTCAAGTTTCTGACTGCTCCTTCCGCTGTTTGTACTTGGTCGCTGCCTGGGCGTTGCACTGTTGTTCGAACTGGCTGGCACCTTCACAGATGCTTCTTCTCCATTTTGAGCGATCTTGGGCAAGAGATTCCCATGAATCAGTGGAGATGTCACATTTTTTCATGGAGGCTTCAGGACATCCCAGTGGCGTTTCCCCTGCCCTCCTGGTAGCCTCTTGCCGTGACTGAGCTCGGAGTAGAAAGCTTGTTTTGGGAGTCTTGTGTCAGGTGTGTGGACGATGTGGCCCACCCAACGTAACTGACTAGCTATGACCAGTGTTTCGATACTGGGGATGTTGGCCTGAGAGAGGACACTGATATTGGAGTGCCTGTCCTGCCACAGAATTTGCAGGAAATATACTTGGTAAGGATAAACATGAGAAAGAGGCATGCCATTGCATAAGGATGAGGGTGAGTGGGATTGATGGATGGACAGCAGACTATGTGAGGATGTGCTTTAGCTTGGGCTTTATAAATAGATGGAATAAGGTACAATTGCAAGCAAGTTATGATGAACCTTTATAAAACATTGGTTTGGCCTTAACTGGAATATTGTGTCCAATTCTGGGCACTGCACTTTAGGAAGGATCACAGAATCACAGAATAATACCGCGCAAGAGGCCCTTCGGCCCATCGAGTCTGCACCGATGCATTAAAGACACCTGACCTGTCTACCTAATCCCATTTGCCAAAACTTGGCCCATAGCCTTGAATGTTATGACGTGCCAAGTGCTCATCCAGGTACTTTTTAAAGGATGTGAGGCAACCCGCCTCTACCACCCTCCCAGGCAGTGCATTCCAGATCGTCACCACCCTCTGGGTAAAAAAGTTCTTCCTCAAATCCCCCTTAAACCTCCTGCCCCTCACCTTAAACTTGTATCCCCTCGTAACTGACCCTTCAACTAAGGGGAACAGCTGCTCCCCATCCACCCTGTCCATGCCCCTCATAATCTTGTACACCTCGATCAGGTCACCCCTCAGTCTTCTCTGCTCCAGTGAAAACAACCCAAGCCTATCCAACCTCTTTTCATAGCTTAAATGTTCCATCCCAGGCACCATCCTGGTGAATCGCCTCTGCACCCCCTCCAGTGCAATCACATCCTTCCTATAATGTGGCGACCAGAATTGCACACAGTACTCCAGCTGTGGCCTTACCAAAGTTCTATACAACTCCAACATGACCTCCCTGCTTTTGTAATCTATGTCCCATATGCCTTTTTCACCACCCTATTAACCTGCCCTTCTGCCTTCAGGGATCTATGGACAAACACACCAATGTCCCTTTGTTCCTCGGAACTTCCCAGTGTCAGGCCATTCATTGAATAATTCCGTGTCACATTACTCCTTCCAAAGTGTATCACTTCACACTTTTCAGCGTTAAATTCCATCTGCCACTTTTCTGCCCATTTGACCATCCCGTCTATATCTTCCTGTAAGCTAAGACACTCAACCTCACTGTTAACCACTCGGCCAATCTTTGTGTCATCCGCGAATTTACTGATCCTACCCCCCACATAGTCATCTATGTCGTTTATATAAATGACAAACAATAGGGGACCCAGCACAGATCCCTGTGGTACGCCACTGGACACTGGCTTCCAGTCACTAAAACAGCCGTCTGTCATCACTCTCTGTCTCCTACAGCTAAGCCAATTTTGAATCCACCTTATCAAGTTACCCTGTATCCCATGTGCATTTGCTTTCTTGATAAGTCTCCCATGTGGGACCTTTTCAAAGGTTTTGCTGAAATCCATGTTATCTACATCAACTGCATTACCCTCATCTACACACCTGGTCACATGCTCAAAAAATTCAATCAAATTTGTTAGGCATGACCTCCCTCTGACAAAGCCATGCTGACTATTCCTAATCAAATTTTGCCTCTCCAAGTGGAGATAGATTCTCTCCTTCAGAATTTTCTCCAATCGTTTCCCTACCACTGATGTGAGACTCACTGGTCTGTAGTTCCCTGGCCTATCACTACAACCTTTCTTAAATAGTGGGACCACATTAGCTGTTCTCCAGTCCTCTGGCACCTCCCTGTGGCCAGAGAGGAATTAAAAATTTGAGTCAGAGCCCCTGCAATCTCCACGCTCGCCTCCCACAGCATCCTGGGACACAAATCGTCCGGTCCTGGAGATTTGTCCAATTTTAAGCCTGCAAATACCTCCAATACCTTGTCACTCCCTATGACAATTTGCTCAAGAACCTCACAGTCTCTCTCTCTTGGTTCCATATCTACTTCCTCATTCTCTTGGGTGAAGACAGATGTGAAGTATTCATTCAACACCCTACCAACGTCCTCTGGCTCCACCCACAGATTTCCCCCTTGGTCCCTAATGGATCCTACTCTTTCCCTGGTTATCTTCTTCCCATTGATATACTTATAGAATATCTTGGGATTTTCCCTACTTTTACCAGCCAGAGCTTTCTCATGTCCCCTCTTTGCACTCCTAATTGCTTTCTTAAGCTCCATCCTACACTTTCTGTACTCCACTAATGCTTCCATTGATTTCCTCTCTTTGTATTTTCTAAAAGCCTCTATTTTCCTTCTCATCATCCCCTGAATGTTTCTGGTCATCCATGGTTCTCTGGGCTTGTTGCTCCTACCTATTACCCTAGAGGGAACATGTTGGGCCTGTACCCTCCCCATTTCCTTTTTGAATGACCCCCATTGCTCTTCTGTAGATTTCCTGACAAGTAACTCTTTCCAGTCTACCTTGGCCAGATCCTGCCTTATTTTACTAAAATTCACTCCCCCCAATCCAAAACCATTTTTTGCAACTTGTCTATTTCTTTCTCCATAACAAGCTTAAATTGTACCATGTTGTGGTCGCTATCACCAAAATGCTCCCCCACCAACACATCAACCACCTGTCCAGCTTCATTCCCCAGAATTAGGTCCAGCACTGCACCCTCCCTTGTTAGATCCTCTACATATTGAGCTAAAAAGTTCTCCTGTATACATTTTATGAACTCCACTCCATCTAAGCCCTTAACACGATGACTATCCCAATTAATGTTGGGAAAGTTGAAATGACCTATATAATTACCCTGTTATTATTTTTACACACCTCTGCAAATTGCGCACATATTTGCTCCTCAATTTCCCGATGACTATCTCGAGGTTTATAATAAACACCTAGTGATGTGGCTGTCCCTTTTTTATTCCTAAACTCTACCCATAAAGCTTCATTTGATGCCCCCTCCAAGATATCATCTCTCCTTACTGCAGTAACTGACTCCTTAACTAATATTGCAATGCACCCTCCTCTTTTACCCCCTCATCTGTCTCGCTTGAAGATTCTACATCCCGGGATATTGAGCTGCCAATCCTGCCCCTCCCTCAACCATGTCTCCGTGATGGCTACTATATCACAATTCCATGTCTCAATCCTTGCCCTTAACTCATCCGTTTTACCTGTAATACTCCTGGCATTAAAGTAGAGGCCATCCATCCTGGTCTTACTCCCTTGAAACTTACTTCCACTTTATTCCCTCTGACTTGTTTGGTTATGAAGGTTTTAGGTAGAAAAGATTTATGAGAATTGTTCCAGGGATGAGGGACTATTATGTGGATAAATTGGAGATTCTGGGGCTGTTTTCCTTAGAGAAGAAAAGGTTGAGAAGAGATTTGCTAGAAGTGTTCAAAATCATGAGGGGTCTAGACAGAGTAGATAGAGAGAAACTGTTTCTTTGGCGGAAGGGTCGACAACCAGAGGACAACGATTTAAGGTGATTGGCAAAAGAATAATTGACAACATGAGGAAAAACTTGTTTACGCAGTAAGTGGTTAGGATCTTGAATGTGGTGGAGGCAGATTCAGTTATGGCTTTCGAAAGGGAATTGAATAAGCACCTGAAGAGAAAAAATTGCAGGGCTATGGGGAAAGGTCCTGCTGTGGGACTAGCTGAGTTGATCTTTCAGAGAGCTTGCACAGAATGATGGGCTGAATGAAGTAAATGATCTAGATCTAATTGCCATTACCGTGACATGGTTATAAGGAGATCAAGGTTGGGAAACAAATATTCCAGGGTACACAATACTTCAGACAGACAGAATGGCAAAAGAGTAGGGGTAGTCCTGATAGTAAAGCATGGCACAAGGACATTAATAAGAGGGGATCTGGCCTCAGAAGATCATGAAGTAGAATCAGTTTGGGTGGAAATTAGGAATAGCAGGAGTCAGAATACACTGGTGGGAGTGGTTTACAGGCCCCCTAACAGTAGTTATATTATTGGACAGAACATTAAATGGGAAATTATTGGGGCATGTAAAAAAGAATATTAATTGTTGGGGACTTGGATCTGCATTTAGACTGGGACAATCAAATTGGCAACAGTGGTCTAGAAGATGAATTTGTGGAATGTTTTCATGACAGTTTCTTGGAGCAATACATTGTAGAACTGACTAGGGATAAAGCTATCTTAGATCTCGTATTGTGAAATGAAGCAGGGTTAATAAGCAATGTCATAGTAAAAGATCATTGGGAAATAGTGATCATAATACCATTGAATTTCATGTTAAGTTTCAAAGTGACATATTGCAATCAGAAACAAGAATCTTAAACTGAAACAAAATTATGAGGGGAGAACTGGCTAAGGTTAATTGGGTAAATAGACTGGAAAGGATGGCAGTAAATGAACAGTGGGAAACATTTAAAGATACAATTCAAAGGGTTCAACAAAAGTACATTCTGTTCAAAAACAAAAACTCATCTAGAAAGACCCATCCGTGGCTCATTCAGGAAGTTAAGGAGAGTATTAGACTAAAAGAAGAGGCTTACAATGTTGCAAAAAATAGTAGCAAGTCTGAGGATTGGGAGTGCTTTAGAAACCAGCAAAGGGCCACCAAAAAGTTGATAAAAAGGGAAAAAATAGAATATGAGAGTAAACTAGCCCGCAATACTAAAACATATTGTAAGAACTTTTATAAGTACATAAAAAGGAAGAGAGTAGCTAAAGTAGACATTGGTCCCTTAGAGGCAGAGACATGAGAAATCATCATGGGAAATGAGGAAATAGCAGAGGCATGGAACAAATATTTTGTGTCTGTCTTCACAGTGGAAAACACAAGTTCCATACCAGAAATAGGCAGTAACCTAGGGGCTAAAAAGAGTGAGGAAATTAAGGATATTGATATCTGTTGAAAAAAAGTATTAGAGAAACTTGAGGGACTATATCTGACAAGTCCCTGGGACCAGATGGCCTACACCCTAGGGTTCTAAAAGAGATAGCTGCAAAGAAAGTGGATGCACTGGCTATGATTTTCCAGAATTCCTTAGTTCAGGAATGGTCCCGTTAGATTGGAAGTTGGCAAACGTTATATCGCTTTTCAAGAAAGGTGGTAGAGAGAAAACAGGGAACTACAGGCCAGTTAGCCTAACATCAGTCATTGGGAAAATGTTGGAAACTATTATTAAAGAAGTCTTAACATTGCACTTGGAAAAGCATAGTATGATTAGAACAAGTCAGCATGGTTTTACTAAAGAGAAATCCTGTTTGACAAATTTATTAGAATTTTTTAAGGATGTAACTGATAGTGTGGATAAAGGGGAACCAATAAATGCAGTATATCTGGATTTCCAAAAGGCATTCGATAAAGTGCCACATAAAAGATTAATGGGCAAGATCAGGGCTCATGGTGTTGGGAGTAATATATTAGTGTGGATAGAGGATTGGTTAACAGATAGGAAGCAGAGAGTGGGCATAAATGGGGCATTTTCAAGTTGACAGGCAGTGAATAGTGGAGTGCCGCAAGGATTAGTGCTGGGGCCTCAGCTATTTACACTCTATATTAATGACTTGGATGAAGAGACAGAGAGTAATGTATCTAAGTTTGCTGATGATACAAAGCTCATTGGAAAGCTATGCTGCAGGGAGGACACAGAGAGGTTGCAAAGAGATAGAGACAGGTTAAGTGAGTGAGCAACAAGATGGGAAATGAAGTATAATGTAGGGAATTGTGAAGTTGTTCACTTTGGTCATAAAGGTAGAAAAGCAGAATATTATTTGTAAAGGTGTGAAACTGGTAAGTGTTAATGTTCAGAGAGACTTGGGGGTACTCGTACAAGGAACGCACAAAGTTAACATGCAGGTGCTGCAGGCTATTAAGGCGGAAAATGGCATGTTGGCCTTTATTGCAAGTTAATTGGAGTACAGGAATAAAGAAGTCTTTCTAAAATTGTACAGGGCTTTGGTAAGACCGCACCTGGAATACTGTGTGCAGTTTTGGTCTCCCATTTAAGAAAGGATATGCTTGCACTGGAGGCAGTGCATGTGAAGATTTACTAAATTGGTCCCTGGGATGAGGGGGTTGTCCTATGATGAGAGGCTGAGTAAATTGGGCCTATATTCTCTGGAGTTTAGAAGAATGAGAGGCGATCTAATTGAAACATACAAGATTTTGAAAGGGCTTGAAAGTGTAGAAGCTGAGAGATTGTACCTGCTGATCAGGGAATCTAGAACAGGGGTGCACAGTCTCAGGATAAGGGGTCAATCATTCAGGACTGAGATGAGTAGAAATTACTTCACTCAAAGAGTTTGTGAATCTTTGGAATTCTCTACCCCAGAGGGTTGTGCATGCACCATCATTGAATACATTTAAGGCTGGGATAGATAGATTTTTGGTCTTGCAGGGAATCAGGGGATATGGGGAACGGGCAGGAAACTGGAATTGAAGCCCAAGATCAGCCATGATCGTACTGAATGGTGGAGCAGGCGTGATGTGCCACATGGTCTACTTCTGCTCCTATCTCTTGTGTTCTTGTGTTCTCTGTGCTTGGTGCATCTGCAAGGTAAGTGAGCATGAGGAGTGATGTGATGGAATAGTCTTGAGAAGGCAGAATGAGAAGGTGAGGTGATGTGTATAGCAGGATATTGTGAATGTGCCATTGCATTCATCCTTTCTGATCCGCTTGGGCCATTAAAGTGGTTTCTGCACTGAATCCAGGAGTGTGGCAGCACACTCCTGCTGCTGACCTCCTCTACAACATCCAACCACCCCTGCTTGATCTCAGCTGCAGGTTTCTTCCCCCCGTTGCTGAGGAAGAGCATCTCACTTCTACTTACTAACATATCAAACGTAAATGGTTATCTAGGGAAAAGCTGGGCCTAGTAAGGACCCAAAGGGAAATCTTCATGTAGGGGCAGAGGACATGGCTAAAGTATTAAATAAGTACTTTGCATCTGTCTTCACAAAGGAAGCAGATGATGTGAAGGTTACACTAAAATTGGAGAGGGAAGTTATCGACTGGATAATAATAAAGAAGACGCACTAAAAAGATTAACATACTGAAAGTTGAGGGCCACCTGGTCCAGATGGATTGCATCCCAGGTTGCTAATAGAAACAAAGGTAGAAATAGCAGAGGCATTGGTCACAATCTTTCAATACTCATTGGATATAGTAGTCTTGCTGGAGACTGGAGGGTTGCTAATGTTATACCACTATTCAAGAAAGGGGAGAAGAATAAAGCAGAAAAGTACAGGCCAAACAGCCTATCATCTGTGGTGGGGAAATTATTAGAAACCATTATCAATGACCAAATAAACTTCCAGGCAAATTCAGGGAAACGAGGTTCAGCCCAAACCTGTCTGCACTCCATTTTGACACTTGCAGTTCTCTGACAGCCAACTCCAACTTCTTCAACTTTAATGTTTGGTTTGTCCTTTTAAATACAGGAGTTGTTGTCTCCTCCAACTCAAAATCCTCCCTCCCTCCTCTCCACATCCCGGCTGCAGCCCGGTGCCTCAGACCTTCCCACCTGATAGCCTTTTAATTTGGCTGACTGCCACCTGGGAAATGGAGTCCAAAAGTTTGCAGGACCTCTGGGAAACATGTTCTTCCAGGCTTCCCAGCCACTACACCTCTCCCTGTCTAATTTTAAGTATTGGGGCCAATGACTGCCTATGACCGGAAAGTTAAAATTTAAGAAGATTAAATTAAAAGGGGTTTTAAAAATCAGCAGTGTTTTCAAGATTCCTTGGTTCATCCGAGTCATTTTTTGAAGTCTATTACTCTTTCATTTACCTTATCAATGGTGAATGTTGATGGATATAAATGTATTTTACCTTGTAGTATATGAATGATTTTCACAGTACTTGATATCTTATTTTAGACCAGCATTTCGATTAATGAAATATTGTTATGGAATATTAAATGGTTCTGTAGATAGGGGGTGAATTGAGAACTACTTGTTGTTATTTGTTCACCCCAAAAGAGAAATAAAGCATAACCAGATTTAAAGAATTTACTTTTAAAGCTAATGATAGATGTAGTCCTAAGAAAGTGTTGAGTGGCACCTGACCTTCAAGCTGTTTACATTTTATTAGGCTTCCTTGTTTATGGTCCTATCAAATATGGATAGTTCTGGATTCAACCAGACAACATTTGAAGGTGCTAAGGTTGACTTAAGAGGGGAATATGACATAGACTTACTACAATGGATTGCATTTGTGTCCCAAATAGGCGATAAATCTGCAGATTGGTTGACCGCATGGCAGTCTGTACCGGCCTGAGGCCTGTACCAAACTCTGCAGCAGGCATCATACGCATTTAACAGGCGAGTGACTTGTGCCAACAGGGTGTCTGGAAGTGGCTTACCTGATGTAACATCAGCAATTTAGGTGAGCTGTGATGCCAACTAAGGGCCTTTGGTGGGTCCTGTTAGGGAGGACGGAGGTGACGCTGAGAGGGGTTGAGCCCGGTAATCTAGTGGTCTGCAGGTGTTTTGTGGAGCTAGGTGGACCATTTCTGACTCAACAAAATACAAAAATTTACAGTGTATTTGCACCTTTTTCAGTGGCCTTTAGCAGCAGGTCAGGGAGGGAGATTGTGATATAGTTGAACAAATTAGCATTGAAAGGGAGGAGGTATTAGCGGTTTTAGCGGGCTTAAAAGTTGAAAGATCCCCAGGTCCAGATGAGATGAATCCCAAGCTGTTACGTGAGGCAAGGTAGGAGATAGCAGGGGTTCTGACACAAATTTCCAAATCCTCTCTGGCCACAGGAGAGGTGCCAGAGGACTGAAGGAATGTGGTACCATTATTCAAGAAGGGTAGCAGCGATAAACTAGGTAATTACGGGCTGGTGAGTCTAACATCAGTGGTAGGAAAACTATTGGAAAAAATTCTGAGGGACAGGATTAATCTCCACTTGGAGAAGCAGGGATTAGTCAGCATGGCTTTGTCAGGGGGAGATAGTGTCTAACAAATTTCATTGAATTTTTCAAGGAGGTGACTAGATGTGTAGATGAGGGTAAAGCAGTTGATGTAGTCTGTATGGACTTCAGTAAGGCTTTTGACAAGGTCCCGCATGGGAGATCGGTTAAGAAGCTAAGAGCCCATGGGAGCCAGGGCAATTTGGCAAATTGGATCCAAAATTGGCTTAGTGGCAGGAGGCAGAGAGTGATGGTTGAGGGTTGTTTTTGCGATTGGAAGCCTGTGACCAGTGGTGTACCGCAGGGATTGGTGCTGGGACCTGGTGCTGGAGGTATGATTAGTAAGTTCGCAGATGACATGAAAATTGCTGGTGTCGTAAATAGTGAGGAGGAAAGCCTTAGATTACAGGTTGATATAGATGGGCTGGTAAGATGGGCAGAGCCATGGCAAATGAAATTTAATCCTGAGAAGTGTGAGGTGGTGCATTTTGGGAGGACTAACAAGGCAAGGGAATATACAATGGATGGTAGGACCCTAGGAAGTACAGAGGGTCAGAGGAACCTTGGTGTACTTGTCCATAGATCACTGAAGGCAGCAGCACAGGTGGATAAGGTGTTTAGGAAGGCATATGGGATACTTGCCTTTATTAGCCGAGGCATAAGAGCAGGGAAGTTATGATGGAGCTGTATAAATTGCTGGTTAGGCCATTGCTGGAGTATTGTGTACAGTTCTGGGCACCACACTATAGGAATGATGTGATTGCACTGGAGAGGGTGCAGAGGAGATTCACCAGGATGTTGCCTGGGCTGGAACATTTCAGCTATGAAGAGAGACTGGATAGGCTAGGGTTGTTTTTCTTAGAGCAGAGAAGGCTGAGGGGGGACTTGATTGAGGTATACAAAATTATGAGGGGCATAGATAGGGTATATAGGAAGAAACTTTTTCCCTTAGCGGTGGTGTCAGTAACCAGGGGGCATAGATTTAAGGTAAGGGGCAGGAGGTTTAGAGCGGATTTGAGGAAAAATCTTTTCACTTAGAGGGCGGTTGGAATCTGGAACACACTGCCTGAAGGGGTGGTAGAGTTAGGAACCCTCACAATATTTAAGAAGTATTTAGATGAGCACTTGAAACACCATAACATACAAGGCTACTGGCCAAGTGCTGGAAAATGGGATTAGAATAGTTAGGTGCTTGATGGCCGGCACAGACATGATGGGCCAAAGGGCCTGTTTCTGTGCTGTATAACTGTATCACTCTATGACTATGAGAAATTTTCAGTTGCAGGTAATTATGGGCCCAGTAAGACTTAATTTTTCACCCATTATGAAGGGAAATTTATAGTGAGTGCTCCTGCAATTTCCTGATATGTACCTCTAGAGATGAAGTTCTTTCGATTTGACTTTTTCAATGCGTCCTAATTGGCCTCCCATGCTTCATCTTACATAAACGACAACTATTCCAGACCTCGGTTGCCTACATCCTATTGCGTACAATATCCCTCTTAACTATCACCTTACCCTCATCTCTTCGTGAATCAGTTTTCAAATTCTGATGCTTGTCTTTCAATCTCTTGTCAGCCTGATTCTTCCTCAGACTCAAGTACTGATCTCTACCCTCTGCATCCTTCAGCTATGGCTTACTACATGTTGTCCCCTCCCTCCACTCTACTGTTGGAGACAGGACTTTTAATCATCTTAGTTCCACACTATGAAACTCCCTCTCTAATGTTTCTGCCTTGTTATATTACTGCTCATCTTCAAAATCCTCTTTAAAACCTACCTCTTTGTGCTTTTGGTCACCTCTACTAACTCCATATTACTTTTCCTTTGGTCTGAGTCTCAACTGCTAAGCATCTAGGAGCATTTTGTTCTGTTAAAGGCATTGTATAAATGTAGATGGCTGTGGTATATTCTTTGTCATGGCTAATTGGAATATAGGAACATAGGAGCAGCAGTAGGCCATTCAGCCCATCAAGCCTGCCCCACCATTCATTAGGATCATGGCTGATCATCCACTTCAATGCCTTTTTCCCACACTATCCTCATATCTCCTTATGTCATTTGTATTCACAGATCTGTCAATCTCTGCTTTAAACATACTCAATGACTGAGCTTCCACATCCCTCTGGGGTAGAGAATTCCAAAGATTCACAACACTCTGAGTAAAGAAATTTCTCCTCATCTCTGTCCTAAGTGGCTTCTCCCTTATTTTGAAATTGTGTCCCCTGGTTCTAGTCTCCCCAATCAGGGGAATCATCTTACCTGCATCTACCCTGTCTATCTCTTTAAGTATTTTGTAGGTTTCAATGAGATCACCTCTCATTCTTCAAAACTCTAGAGGATACATGCCCAGTTTCCCCAAACTCTCTTCATAGGACAGTCCCACCATCCCGGGAACAAGTTTGGTGAACCTTTGTTGCACTCCCTCTATGGCAATACCTAAGGTAAGGGGACCAAAACTGCACACAGTATTCCAGGTGCGGTCTAACCAAGATTCTGTACAATTGAAGCAAGACTTCACTACTCCTGTACTCAAATCCTCTTGTGGTGAAGGCTAACATACTATTAGCCTTCTTAATTGCTTGCCACACCTGCATGTTAGTTTTCTGTTACTTATTGACAAGGTCACCCAGGTCCCTTTGTACATCTACACTTTCTAATCTCTTACTATTTAAGAAATACTCCTCCGACCAAGTGGATAACCTCACATTTTTCCACATAATATTCCATCTCCCACATTCTTGCCCACTCACTAAGTCTTTCCAAATCCCCTTGAAACCATTTTGCATCTTCCTCACAACACACATTCCCACCTGGTTTTGTGTCATCCGCAAACTTGGAAATACTACATTTGCTCTCCACATCCAAATCATTGATATATATTGTGAGCAGCTGGGGCCCAAGCACTGATCCCTGCGGTGCTCCACTAGTCACAGCCTGTCAACATGAGAATAACCCTTTGATTCCTACTCTCTGTTTTCTGCCTATTAACCAATCCTTAATCCATGCCAGTATATTACCTCCTAATTTTGCTAATCAACCTCTTGTGGGGGATTTTATCAAAAGCGTTCTGAAAATCCAAGTATACCACGTCCACCAACTCCCCTTTATCAATTCTGTTAGTAACATCCTCAAAAAACTCCAACAGCTTCATCAAACATCATTTCCCATTCATAAATCCATGTTGACAATGCCAATTCAGATCATTATTATCCAAGTGTCCATTTATCACATCCGTTAGGATAGATTCTAGCATTTTCCCAATGACTGATGTAAGGCTAACAGGTTTGTAACATTTTATTAGGCTGTATATTCATTATCACAGTGTACAAATTTCTGGTTTACAATTACATTTTATTTTATCATTATTGCAGATTTATACTTAATACTCCCAATTTAGTGCAATCCATTGTGGATGTTACTGAACAAAAGTGGGTACATTCCTATTGGAAGGTGCTTTGAATATTCCCCTTCTCTCTTTATTTTGTTTCTATGTAGGCCAATTTAAATGATAGTTAATTTAAAGGCAAGATTCATATCAACATTTAGGCTAAAAATTCCTCTGTCTCGTTTTATTAGGCGCTGGGATTATGATTCACGACCTGCCTGTGTTGCTTCTGTTGGAAGTGGGTAGCAAATAAATTTGATGCTCCCACCTCATTACCATGATTGTAGCATGGGACTGAGTGTCTTCCTCACTGCTGGCTTCCTCTTCGCACTGCCGGCTGCCTCTCAGTGTTGTGCTGATTGCACAAGTGTAGCTAGCCAGCTCTTCTTAAAGGCAGGCAGTCCCTTTTAAAGCGAATCTGCACTGAATAATGTTGCTGGAATTTAAAACGTGAAAAATAGAATGTTAAGAGAGAGAGAGAATTCCAGGAGGACGGATGTGACACTGGAGGCATTAGTAGTGAAGGTGGACAGGAGGAGAGATGCCATGGTTCTGTGGGGAACCACATCCTATTGCAGAAGGGAGTGGGGAGTGGTAGCAGGTGGCCAGGGAGGCTAATTCCTAGATTCTGGACCCATGGCCCTGGCAGCAGTGTCACAAGAAGTCTAATGACCTCATGCGGTTTTCAAGGTGAGTGAATGCATCTTCACATGACATCTCTTACCAACCAGACCACCAATCTCTTCTGCTGCTCAATGCATCATACACCCATCAGCACTCCATGGCACTCAGGATTCACGCCTAACATCCAGATACTCCACCTCACCCTCACACACCTACTGATGCTGCCAGCTTCAAACCCACCTCTCACTGCCTCCACATATCTCCAGCTATTCAGCTATGGCATACATATCACCCAAACACAGTGCAACACAATCACTGGCATTCTGCTCTGTCTCCTGCAGGACAAAGTGGCACACAATAGAAGGGAGCAGAGCAGAACAGGCAGGGGCTTGCATCTCCTTAGTCCTGTGGAGGAGATGGCTCTCAGCATCATGGGGTCAGCTGCGACATAGCTTGTGTCATCAGGCATCACTGAGAACATCGTGGATGATGGCATGGTCCTGCCTTATGTCCCTTTTCAACTCCTAGCTCACCCTCATCCTGAGATCTGGCAAGAAGGGAAAGCTGCAGATGGTGTGGTCACAGACCTCTTGTTTCTCAGCTCACGTCATCTCATTCACACAAACCTGAATTTCTGCTTTCAGACACCTAAGAACTTCTGTCTGCACAGCCACAGAAACCCAAGGAGGAAGAGAGAGAGAAGCAGCACAGCACTAATGAAAAAGCTGCGTCACTTGATCTGACATTCGCAGCCATTAGCTCAGATACTTGCACTGAACGTACCTTGGATGCAAGTATAGAGTTGGGATTAGGATGTGGTGAGTTATCTGGGTATGAGTGGGCTGCAGCCAGGCTGGGGAAAGGATGGTTGGTTTGCCAGCTCACTGGAGGGAGAGGCCTCAGAGAATTCTTCTGCAGAAGATTCAGATGAGGACTTTGATGGAGCAGCATTCAGGAGAGTGCTAATGGGCATGCACACCGAGATGCTGGGTGCATTGGCTGATTAGTCAGCCAGACAGCCTCTTATCCCTGTGAAGGAGGATGGAGGAGTCCTGCTCCAAGTTGGCAGAGGGCATTGTGCAGAGCTTGTCATTTCTGGAGCCACTGCTCTATCTCCCTGTCGTGCCGCTGACCCAGAGCCACTGACATTGCTGCCCCTACACCTGTTGTAGCTTTTGTGTGGACAGGCTACCTAATCATCTCCCCTCCCTGTGAGCACACAGCAATACTCTCTGGCAAATCCACAAACTCACCGCAACACCTCCAGAAACACAGTACTTCCAGATATGTTGCAATAGCAGAAGTTCCTAAAAATTACCTTACCTGCAATTTGGGTACTTGGCCCTTTAAAGAATGTTACTGTAGGCCCACCTTGAAGCTCAGTGCTTGTTCTTTGCAGAGTGATGTGAAAATTTATGGTGTGGATCAGTGTGGTCCAAATTAGGTGTCCTGGCATCACATCAGCCGGGTGGGCTGTGTGACATCGGGATAGTACTCCTTCATGGCTGGGGATGCCAGTGTGGATGCTCTTAAGCACAAGCCGTGCCACTGTTAGGTCTCCGTAGTGTTGCTTCCAGTGGCGCAAAGGAGATGAAATTCACTCCTGTCATGTTTTCACAGTTTTCAGTTTGATATATGATTAACTTATATGTTTGTAAGCAATATAGTTAAGAATTCCTTTTCTAATGAAGGATGTTCAGCATCCAACCTTACAGAAAATGCTCAAGAGAACTTTCTCACACAGCATTAAGGATTTAAAGCATAGTGTGTGTTAATTAGCAGATTATCCACTCAAAGTGGATACGAGCCTAACATTTGGTGTGAATTTTCAATGACCACTGATTCAGATTTCTTGAAAAAAGTCAATGAAAAATGGGTTTCTTTAAGCTGTTACGTTCAGCCTGTGACATCTTGATGCCAGACTAGTGTCTTATTAGTGCTTGTCTCCTTCCAATCTGGCACTTAATGCAAACTCAGTACTCTGAATAATCATCTTTATTCTGCAAAGCAGCTGTGATCCACAGGTTGAGCCAACTGTCAATGTCCTGTGGGATGCAGTGTGTCATGTGCATCTGTTTGCAAACAGTGTTTCTCTATGTCCAGTCTGAGCAGCAGAAAAGTTTCCTGGGGGAATGAAAGGCCCATACCACCCCATTAAACCTGTGTCTTAGCAGATCGACTTTTCTATCAGCACAAGGTTTATTTGAATTCCAGGTGAATACCCAGTCGGAAAAAAGTACTCTTTGCCAAGCTGGCACTGACAATTGACATTTGAGTTTTCATTACATAGGAGATACCCTAAATCTCATCTGATACTTCAAGATAACTATGCAGTGGGAATTGAATAAAGTGACTATAATGCAAAGTTCACAGTAAAATTGTCTTTTGGACAAGTGCACATACTTACGTTGTGTGCAGCTTAAAGACCGAAAAATGGACTTAATGACAGTACTGCAAATGTCTGTTTATATAATTCAACTTCAGTATTTAAGATAATTAAATTTTACATTGTAGGTAACCCTTGAAGAGAGTCTTGTTAGTCACTGGATGCAAACAGTACACCAAATAAATCCATTTCTGTACAGACCTAGAATAATAACCCACTGTGATGCAATTCAGATAAATTGTAAATTTTTCTATGTATCTGCATGAAGTACAAATCAATGACACATCCAAACAAAGAACACATTTAAAAATTAACCTAAATATAAAGTACTTTTATGTCATGTGTCACATCTGCTCCTAAAATTAAAAAAAAAGTTACTGCCATTGTTTATTAGAATTGACAATAGTGGAATTTTCCTTCATTGCAGTTGTCTAAACAAGCTGTGAACTGACAATGCTCTCTTAATCCAAGCTGATCTGTACAACCGACCTAGAACGAGCAAGGTAGACTTTCCAGATTCTGAGAGCAGGAATAGTAAAAACAACTTGATTTTAGAACAGTTTCTGTAAACTAATTAATTTCTAGTCAATTTACAGTGATGATTTCTCTTTGTGGAAAAGATCATAGCAATGAATACTTTTGGGTAAGGGTGTTGATCTAAAAGCAGTCTTTGAAGTGGACTTTGAAATTCAATCTGCTGTGAATCAATTTATGATTTACAGATACTGTCAGGATTGGAATTTGTGTTTGTTGCAATGATTAGTAATCCCCTCTCTTAGCCTATGGTAATTTAAACTAGTTGTATTCCAGGAACAAAATCTGCAGTTATTCTTTGAATTACAACAATCTTATCATAAATTATATTTGCAACCTTGGAATTCTTTCTGTAGCGTAGTTTCTCTCAGCTCGAAATGGGGTACTTCTGCAATGTACTTAATTAAATGTGCTTCAGCTTCTGGTGCTCTATTTAAACTCTCACAGCTCAGTACATAAATGGACTTTTTAAAATTGCTTGATCAAATAATCCAGCACATTATTTTAATGTGGTTTTGGCATATTTACAGTAAAATTGCAAACAATACCAAGTTAAAAGTGCTTATTGTATGCTATCCATTATAACCATATTTAACACTTTCATTTATCCTACTGTTAAGAAATTCTTAACAAGTCATCAAATGCAAATGTTAACAGCAAGATATACAAATTCTTCACTCCAATTAGTTTTGCTCATTTCAGTAAATAAAATTTAACAGTGTTAGTTATGAGGTAAGATTTTTGACAGAGATAGCATTTTTTGCAAGAGTTCCAAATTATTACTAATCCCAAATTAATATCCAAGTAATTTAACAGATATTAAAGTAGGACCACAATGAAAAACATTCTAGCGTGAACTGTTACATGCTACTGCTTGCCTTATCAAGTGTTTTATAGGTCACCTAAAAATATTTAACTATATATTATCAGAATATTGCTATGCTTCTTTACATTTCCTTGCCTTCAAGTACCTATACTGTAGCTAATCTTTAAAATAACTTTTAAAAGTTTTAAAAATAAATTATGCATTAATATATAAAGTATCACTTTTGATTACAAATTCGAGTTTGCTATAGACACATTCTCAGTGTCAGTGGCATCAGTCACTACCGTAAGGATTCTAATTGTTGTGCCCTCATGGATGTGGACTCTGATTGCCCTCGATCTGCTTGTAAGGTACTGTGACTTGGGTGTAATGATGGAACTCCACTGTGACCTGAACCAGATATTTATATCTTTTGCATGTGTTTTTCATCACCCTCTCTGAGGACATAGCGAGTGAGCACTTGATATAATGAGATAAAAACAAAAAATGGCTGGAAATACTCAGCAAGTCTGGCAGCATCTGTGGAGAGAGAAACAGAATTAATGGGCTGAATTGTATGGCCCTCTAGGGATGGGAACAGCAGTGGGGGGGGGCCATTAAATTGCATGGGAAGGTGGGGGGATGGAGAGTCTGTCGTCTGCCTGACGCCTTTGAATTTAGTCCGGGCGGGGAAGCTCGAGGATGGCCTTCCTGCCCCAGGTCAATTGGGGCCCTTAAGTGCCTCTTCCCATCTCCACCTCAATTTTGTTGAAGGTAAAGCCTGGCAGTCTCCTGGTGGGGTTGGGGGATGGTCCTTCCCTTGGGGGGCAATCTATGACCCCCAGAGGGCTCCCGTGGTGGCAATGACTGCCCCCTCCCCAGGAAGTCTCCCCCTTCACTTACATCCCTCTCACCCCGTCACCAGGGTTTGCCTGAATGGCCTTGGTGATCCCTAATCTTACTTACCTCTCCTGGGGTCTTCATCAATCTTCTACTCTGCAGGGCCTCCTGCAGATAGGAAAGGAAGAAAAGGGGAGGGGTGGCAGTATTGATTAAGGAGAACATTGTAGTGCTGGAGAGAGAGGATGTCCCAAATGTTTAAGGACAGAATCTACCTGGCTAGAGTTAAGGAATAAAAAAGGGCAATCTATGCAATCAGTGTAGTCTATAGGCCATCAACTAGTGGGAAAGATACAGAGGAACAAATTTGCAAGGAAATTAAAGAGAGTGCAAGAATTATAGAGTAGTTATAATGGGGGACTTTAATTATCCGAATATAGACTGGGATAATAGTAGTGTAAAAGGCAAAGAGGGACAAGAGTTCCTGGAGCGTGTTCAGGAAAATTGTCTGCAGCAGTATGTTTCCAGTTCAACGAGAAAGGAGGCACTGCTAGACCTGGTTTTTGGGAATGAGGTGAACCAAGTGGATCAAGTGTCAGTAAGGGAACATTTAGGGGACAGTGATCATTGTATCATAAGGGTTTAAGTTGGATATAGAAAAGGACAAGGAACAATCCAAAGTAAGAATAATTAACTGGGGAAAGCCAACTTCAACGGGGTAAGAATGGATCTGACCCAGATAAATTGGAATCAAAGGTTGGCAGGCAAAATGGTAACTGAACAATGGGCTGCCTTTAAAGAAGACATAGTTTGGGCACAGTCAAGGCATATTCCACTAAGGAGAAAGGTAGGGCAAGCAAGTCCAGAACTCCCTGAATGATGAACAAGATAGAGATTAAGATGAAGAAGAAAAGGTGTGCTTATGACAGATGTCAGGTGGATAATACAACTGAGAACCAGGCTAAATATAGAAGATTCAGAGAGGAAGTGAAAAAGTAAATAAGAGAAGCAAAGAGAGAGTATGAAAAGAGACTGGCAGCTAGCATAAAAGAGAATCCAAAAGTCTTCTATAGGCATATAAATAGTAAAAAGGTAGTAAAATGAGGAGTGGGGCCAAAGTGGATTTACGCATCATGGCTGGGGGCATAGCTGAGGTATTAAATGAATACTTTGCATCTGTCTTTATCAAGGAAGAACATTCTGCACAGGTCATGATGAAAGAGGAGGTAATTCAGACACTTGAAGGGTTTAACATTGATAAGGAGGAGGTATTGGATAGGCTGTCTGTACTTAAAGTTGATAAGACACCGGGACCAGATGAGATGCATCCAAGGATACTGAGGAAAGTGAGAGTGGAAATTGCGGAGGCACTGGCTGTAATTTCCCAGTCTTCATTAGACTCAAGAGTGGTTCTAGAGGACTGGAGAATTGCAAATGTTACACCCTTATTCAAAAAAGGGTGAAAAGATAAGCCCAGCAACTACAGGCCAGTCAGTTTAATCTTGGTTGTGGGGAAGCTTCTAGAAATGAGAATTTGGGACAAAATTAGTAGTCGCTTGGGCAAACATACATTAATTAAGGAAGGTCAGCACAGATTTGTTGAGGGCAAATCGTGTTTAACCAATCTGCTGCAGTTTTTTTGACAAGGTAACAGACAATGTGTTGGCAATGTGTCCATACATGGACACCAGAGTCCGTGGTAAAAAATGTTGAGGCCCGTAACTGATAATTTCAGGGATGAGAAAGTTTCTATTGGCTTCTTCTTTTCAACCAGATCGGCTATAAAAAAGTCATACTGTCAGTTTCACAGCTGATTTGCAATTTCTAAGCTCAGATCTTTATCTAATGCCCATTAACACTCCTTTCCATATTCACAGCTGACAGGTGCTGAGAGTGTGAACAGCAGTTTCTGAATATTGCACAGATTTGTGGTTTTCCAGTGGGTTCCAATTTTTTTTGAAAAGCCCACCAGAAAACCTCAAATCTATCTGAAGTTCGGTAAACACTGTTCCTGCTCTCAGCAACAGTCAGAGAGAGGGAGGGTGCAGAGAGACAAAGGGAGGGGGCAGAGAGAGAGAAAGGGCAGAGAGAGTGAAGGGGCGGGGGGACACACAGAGAGAGGGAGGAGAGAGAGAGGCAGAGAAAGAGAGGGGGCAGAGAGACAGAGAGGGGGGACACAGAGAAGGGGGACAACACAGAAGGGAGGATGACACAGACGGGGAAATACAAAGTGGGGGGACACAGGGAGGGAGTGGAAGAGAGACAGACAGACAGAGAGAGAGATGAGGGAGAGAGAGCAATCAAGATTACTCTTGACAGACAGACATCTATCTGGAATGCTCCGTATCACTACAACAAGTGTGTGGGCAGACATTGACTACATGTGCAAGCAAAGAAAATGCTAAGTATCTCACTAAATCAGTGTCCAACAAAGTAAGTCAATAAATTAGTCTTCTCATTTAAAGCTTCTTCACAAAAATGCACATTTGTTGTTGTTTTGATTGATAGTAAGATAATTATTTTGTACCTTTATCTTTCTGAAATTGTCTCACCAATTCCCTATGTAAGACAAAAATTGTAATGTGGCCCCCCATGCGAAAAGGTTGTACACCCCGGTTCGAAGCCTTTAACCTTGTGTTTCAAAGTATCCTAGCAGCTAGGTTATTTTAAAACACAATTTTAAAGGCTTGTTTATGTAAACTCATTTTAAAATGGCAAAAGTCACTTAGGGAGTGTTTTGATTTCTATGCTCTGGCACACAATACTTTCACTTGGGACACAAGCACAGTGACAAGTTGAAAGTTGCTGGACTTTTACTTCTATGTAAATGTTGCAATTCCACTGCTTTCTATTTGGAATCACATTATTCCAGAACTTGTATTGAGGGGAAAACAGGCAAGAAAATCCAAGGAATCTCTAGAAGTCAGCACTGTAAGTTCCTCATAAATACAAGAGTACTGTGTAATGGGGCTGAGTGATATTGGCAAAACAGGATGCTCCTGACCCATTTACAATAGTTAGTAAATACAATTTAACGGATAGCTTTAATAAGCCTTAATCGATGATGAACTGTCTACAATTCCTTAGCAAAATCCATGCTGCATTTGCAGTTTAAAAAACTGTCAGTAAAAATTTAGTATGTTTCAATGACCATGTTAGAAACAGTCATTAACTGATTTTTTTTTTGCTGTGATTTGGATTAAAGAATAAGTTTTACAAGTATGTCAAAGATCAGTAACTGAAATGTGCATCATTTACTATCCAGTTTGAGGGCAGATAACCAATGTCAATTGAAAGTTGTCTGTATCATATAATTACATAACATTAAAAGTGCACCTTTGCTAACAGGTTAAGAGATTTGGCTTGGACATAAATTGGTTGGTCTGGAGTACAATCTTACAGATAGTGACTAAACATTGTTTACCTAAATAATACATGCAGTAACAACTGCTCAACCTTTTGCAGAAAAGCTTTTTGTTAGTAATTATCTTGTCAGAGCTGAATCAGAATCGACAGTGATAGACTGAGCTATAGACAGAAGTGAATTGCTTTATTGGAGGAACTGAAGGGCGCTGTTTATTTGTAATTGTGTTTATCTAATTTTATCACTGGCTTTGGTGAGTAAGTGCCATTTTGTCCATGAGCGGTGCTGTTGTTTCTGTATTTTAGAATCCAGGACCTAGTTTAACAGCCTGTCAAGATGAATAAACTAGTCTTGGCTACCTACCATTATTCTCTCTGTCCCTTCCTGTCCCACTCTACTTTTTTGTTTTGCACAACTCTTCTGAAGTACTATCTGTTCCATCTTATAAAATTCTCCTTATTTGGAGATTACTGCCCTTTTGTTGGCTGTCCTGGCTTCAGACACATATTACAAGCAGGTGGACAAGTTTTACAAACATTGACCATCATGTTGTGACAAGAGCAGTGTGAGAAATGGTCTGTCTTCATTTTGCTGATTTTTTTTACTGCCTCGCCTCAATAACCACACTAACAATCCTCTCCTTGTGTTGCATAGTTTATTGGATGAATTTGCACTCCTGACATAGTGTAAATCCACAGAAGTCATCTGATAACGTCCATCTACCACCCTGATATAAGGTGTAGCTAGCTCTAATCTGTCAACAAACGTAATTCCCATTGGCATTGCATACTATTTTGCTTGCTAGCTAACTAATACAGTTGTGCTGCTCTCGATTGATGTTTGTATGTCAAACATTTATTTATAGAGGGAAATGTGTTTTAAATCGGACTGTATTTGATGGCATTAGATTAGCTATACACTTTATATACAGATTAATTGCCTCATATCCATGGCTGAGTCAATAATTTTGTCAAATGCCCATGGTGCAACATATTGGTGTCCATCCTGTCCATCCCTCATAACAGAGAAGGTTGATGTGGTGTACATGGACTTCACAAATGCTCTTAATAAAATGCCATGCAACAGACTTATGAGCATAGTTATAGCTCATGGAATAAAAGGGACAGTAGTAGCATGGATACAAAATTGGCTGAGTGACAGGAAATAGAGTAGTGATTAATGGATGTTTTTAAACTGGAGGAAGGTTTATAGTGGAGTTCCCCAGGGGTCAGTGTTAGGACCCTTGCTCTTTCTGATATATATTAATGACCTAAACCTTGGTGTACAGGGCACAATTCCAAAATTTGCAGATGATATGAAACTTGGAAGTGGAAGCATTGTGAACTGTGAGGAGGATAGTGTAGAACTTCATAAGGACATAGAAAGGTTGGTGGAATGGGCAGACAAGTGGCAGATGAAATTTAATGCAGAGAAGTGTGAAGTGATTCATTTTGGTAGGAAGAGCGCGGAGAAACAATATAAAATAAAGGGTACAACTCTAAAGGGGGTGCAGGAGCAGAGGGACCTGGGTGTATTTGTGCATAAATCATTGTAGTTGGCGGGACAAGTTGAGAGCACGGTTAATAGAGCATACAGCATCCTGGGCTTTATTAGTAGGGGCACAGAGAACAAAAGCAAGGAAGCTATGTTAAACTTGTATAGAACACTGGTTCGGCCTCAATAAGAGTACTCTGTCCAGTTCTGGGCACCACACGTTTAGGGACGATGTGAAGGCATTGGAGACAGTACAGAAAAAATTCACAAGAATGGTTCCAGCGATGAGGAACTTCAGTTACGTAGATAGACTGGAGAAGTTAGGATTGTTTTCTTTGGAGAAGAGAAAGTTGAGAGGAGATTTGATAGACGTGTTTCAAATCATGAATGGTCTGGACAGAGTGGAAAGGGAAAGACTGTTCCTCTTGGTGGAAAGATTGAGAACAAGAGAGCACAGATTATTAGTAAAAGAAGCAATTGTGCATGAGGAAAACATTTTTCACGTAGCAAGTGGTTAGCATCTGGAATGCACTGCCTGAGTGTGGTGGAGGCAGGTTCAATCGAGGGAATTAGATTGTTATCTGAAAAGGAAGAATGTGCAGGGCCACGGGGAGAAGGCAGGGGAGTGGCACTAGGTAAATTGCTCCTTCAGAATGTCAGTGCAGACACGACAGGCCAAATTGACTCCGTCTGTGCTTTAACCATTCTATGATTCATTCTGTGATTCAGTGGCCGCTGCTCCTGGTGGTGCTGCTGGTACTGCAGAGCTGCCGGCCCTCCAATTGGGTGGCATCTCTAGAGGGGTGAGATTGTCCCTTAAAGGGATGGCATCCCTGACGGCATGCAGTTAATTGCCTGCCTGCCATGAAATTGCACCAGGAGTCTGACAGAGGGCCAAGGCGGGGTCTCCCTCACCTTCTGGTCCACCACTGGGACCCCCACCACCAGAATAAAACCTGGCCCAACGTTTCAATTCATTGAACTCGTGCAAGGATCAAGAATGAGAGGGCACAGATTTAAAGTGAATGGCAAAAGAAGCAAAAGCGACATGAGGAAAAACCTATTCATGCAATGAGTGGTTAGGATCTGGAATGCACTGCCTGAGAGTGTGGTGGAGGTAGGTTCAATTGAGGCATTCAAAAGGGAATTAGATTACTATCTGAAAAGGAAGAATGTGCAGGGTTACAGGGAGAAGGCGGGGGAATGGCATTAGGTGAATTGCTCTTTTGGAGAGCCGGTGCTGACATGAAGGGCCAAATGGCCTCCTTCTGCACTGTAACAATTCTGTTATTCTATGATCCTTCATCTGAGAAAAGTTAGAAATGTATTAAGTTTTAAGTAGGTCAAATGGAGGAGGAGAGTAAAAGAACAAAAAGAAAGGTCAGTCATAGGGTGGAAGACGGGAGATGTTAAATGACAAAAGAGTTGGTAGGGCAGAGGTAAGGGGAGTAATAGTGGGACAAGTAAAGAGAAAAACAATATGTCCAGAGGAGTGTGAATGACAGAATAATGGACAGCTGCTGTCCGAACGCAAAACCAAAGAAAACAAGATTAAGACTGAAACATGCAAAGAAAAGGAAACAAAATGGTTTGGGGGAGGGGGCGGCAGAGATTACAGTCTGAAATTATTAAACACAATGTTGAGTCCGGAAGGCTGTAAAGTGCCTAATCAAAAGATGAGGTGCTGTTCCGTGAGCTTACATTGAGCAGTAGGCAGAAGATAGCGATGCCAGGCTGAGATCAAGGTGGAAAATTAAGATCGCAGGCCACCGGAAGCTCGGTGTCATGCTTGTGGACTGAACGGAGGTGTTCCACAAAGCAGTCACCCAATCTGCATTTGGTCTCTTCAATGTAGAGCAGACTGCATTGTGACCAGCAAATACAGTATACTATATTGAGAGAAGTACACGTAAATCACTGTTTCACCTGGAAGGAGTGTTTGGAGCCTTGGACGGTGAGGAGAGAGGAGCTGAAAGGACAGGTGTTGCATCTCCTGCGCTTGCATGGGAAGGTGCTGTGGGAAGGGGTGTTGAGGGTGATTGAGGAGTGGACCAGGGTGTTGTGGAGGGAACGATCTGTTACAAACAAGTGAGAAAGGTGTCTAGGGGTCTGTTACTGTCTTCACCTGGTCTTATTGTAACAGGGTTTTATTTTAAACACAGTATGCTTTGAGCTCCCCCTTTGTGAATCTTTGTTCACAGCTTTCCAATTACCAGGCAAAGAAATGAACACACCAGGTTTTCTTTCAGTTTAAAGAAGAAAAGTGAAATTTTTTAAAAACTTAGACTTAAAACCTAATACGGTTGCTGCCTACAGATATACGACATGCCCACGCTAGCATGCACGCGATATACACATGCAGATAGGGATAGAAAAGAGAAGAAAAGATAAAGTGGAACGGTTTGAAGCAATATCTTGTTACAGTGCTTCGAGCTCATGGTATAGTCCTTTTGTAGGTAATGCTTGCTGTTTCGCTTAAACCTTGTTCACGTTGGAGACTTTTCTCTCCTTGAGGTTCACGTGTTTTCACATGATTCAATTCCGTGGGAAGGAGATGGGAGCAGGCAGACAGGAGAGGGTTCTGCTTTCGTTCCAGGAGCACATGGCGTTCTGAGTTCAAATTCTGTTGGAAGTTCAAATTCTAACAGCCAACTAGTCATGTGACTAAAACTGGTCTGACCACTTCTGTGTTTGTGGATTCTGCTATCTTAGCAGTCAACCTGTAATGCTAGCTCCCTCCACCTTCAACATCTGGTAATCAAAAGTCCATTGTTGGTTGAATGGATCAGGGTCCTTTGTCCCTTGTTCCAACACTGTCTGTTACCATGCAAATGTCTTTCAAGTCAGGGGCTTGCAATTTTAAGTTTTAATGTTCATGTGGCGAAATAATGTGTGCCTCAGTCTTGGCAGGTGGGGGGTTTGCCTGACACGGTCCCTTTGGAATGAAAGAGGAAGAGAATGGAAGATGTGTTTGTTGGTGGCATCATGCTGGAGGTGGCGGAAATGGTGGAGGATGACCCATTGAATACAGATGCTGGTGGGTGGAAGGTGAGAAGTCTACATGAGCCCCACACTTGATCTGAACCACTGCCATTTTCAATCCTACAGGCTCTAAGTGGACAAGAAACCCATCTCCATACCAATGAAAAGCTTATCCATTTGAAAATTGCAATCTGAATCAGTGTCCCACAGGAGGTGGGTTTCTGACCCAAAACCAGACCCAGCTCCTGTTTCCTGCCTCCATAATGAAAATCCAGCCTGTTAACTTTGTTTCTCTCTCCACAGATGCTGCCAGACCTGCTGAGTATTTCCAGCATTTTCTGTTTTTATTTCAGATTTCCAACATCTGCAGTATTTTGTTCTTGATATAATGAGATTTGATAGGGAAGGTTAAGCTACTTCATTACCCACCGAATGAAAAGAGCAACTATTAATGATTGGATTCACTTATTTCCATTAATACAACTTGTCTTTGTGTAATACATAAAAATGATGAACATGCTACACTACACCATTTTATGGGATCATCTTTTTTTAAACTAGAAGTTCATTTCCTAATTCCACTCGATTTCCATCCTTCTCACAGCCTTTTACTGTCTTATTGCCCCTACTTTGCAGCTCTGTCTGGGGTAATTTTGACTGATATCCTGATTTTCATTTCCATTGAAGTAGAAATCACTTAAGGTCAAAATTACCCCTCTGTGTTTTAAAAGCCTTACTTGGCATTGACCTCTGCTGAGTTCAAATGAATAAGGTTGTCACAGCAGCAATGAGTGTGAACAATTCCCGGAATGCCAAATTATCTTTTATTTTTAACAGCACACAGATTCAGATGCCCCATCTGAAATCTAATTGACACCAGCCAGCTGTGCTGTCCTGTTAATTTAACCCATTGAGAGCTAAGTTTAACTCAATAGTAGCACTATTAATAAATATTACAACAAGGTCCACTTGTGACGGCATGATCTGAAATTGGAAAGGTGATAAATGTATTTTTAAATTGGCTAAATGAATTGTCTAAGTGGTTTCTTTTACAGCATTCCATTTGTGCTGTAGGATTTCAACATTTCAAAACAGCATAGCAATAGAAAAAATCTAAAGAGTAAGGTGATGTTTAAAATTCAAAAGCAGTATAGTTGAATACTTAATTATGTCCATTGGACATAAGGAATAGAAATATTGTTTTAAGTCTCCAAATAAAAATAAATGTAGGGTATTTTTATTAACCAGATTTGATCTCCAAAGACATATGATGAGATACTGCAATGCACAACTGGTGGAAGAATGTCTGCAGCAGTTTTCCCACCAGTAGAACACTATTAACATCTGACTTGAACTTTGTCATTGGAGAAAATAATATTTATTCCATGGAGTGCGCGTGAACTTTATTTCACAGCCAAGATAGTGCAAGCAGGGCATTTTCCTTTTCTAATACTGTCCATAGTCGTGTTCTCTTCTCCTGCAATGAGGGTAAGAACAGAACAATGAGTGACTGTAATGGCAAGTGCTCACCCAATGGATGCATTGGTTCTAAGGCTGACGTTCAATGCATCTGTTACTGAGTGTAGCTTATTTTTAATGTTGCTTTTCAGTGCATATTGTTTTTGAATAGGTGTCATGATATTTTCTCACAGTTGTAGAATATAGACATGACAAGCTAGGAATATTGGATATTCCTTAGGCTTGGGGGGAGGAGAGCACTAAGGCTCCTTAGACAGCACCTTTCAAACCCGCGACCTCTACCACCTCAAAGGACAAGAGTAGCAGATGCATGGGAACATCACCACCTGCAAGTTCCCCTCCAAATCACACACCATCCTGACTTGGAGCTATATCGCCGTTCCTTCACTGTCATTTGGTCAAAATCCTGGACCTCCCTTCCTATCAGCACTGTGGGTGTACCTACCTCACATGGACTGCAGCGGTTCAAGAAGGCAGCTCACCACTACCTTCTCAAGGGCAAATAGGGATGGGCAATAAATGCTGGCATAGCCAGTGACGTGCACTTCCCATGAATGAATAAAAAAAGAAGTTACTCATTCCAAGTTATTTGTCTAAAAATTCAGGTATGAATCAAGCAATGTGAAGAAGATAACAACAGGGGTATTTTTGTAATAGCATAGGATCTCTAAAGACCTATTAGAGACACATGGGGCCTGATAATAATTCTGAGGTGTCTTTGGAGCTGGTTGCAGGTTGCAAAGGTGGTGGGAGGTGCGAAATTGGGTGAAAAACCCAGAAAAACATTGGACTGTGCAATGTCAGTGGGCCACCTCAGCATAATTTAACTTCCAGGTTTGGCGTCTCCAGTGCATGACAACAAGCGTGGTGAAGCCCCTAATGACACAAACTAAACTGTAGTATTTAAAGGGCCAATCTAAAGATGGAATTTGGAGGAATTAGGAGTTGCAGGCCTTAGAGAATCATATTGCAGCCTTTCTGGTCATCCTGGTTGCCAGAAAATATTTTCCAATCATTGGCAGCACTTTAAAAGCAGTTTGTTCAAAGCAAATGAAAGCAAAGAAAGCAACTTTGCTTTAAGAGTACAGTCAGGGGTCACGACGGAAAATACACGCAGCCACGGGGGTGGTGGTGGAGTGGGGCTAGCTGCCCACTTTTTCAGACAATATGTGGTATTATAACGAGGCTGGGAATTTAAAATGGCTCAGGCCTCTCACTGAGCTGTCAGTGGGGATTTTGGGTATAATGTCATCAAATTTTCAAACTTTGTATTCAGCTCTTCCATTCTGAGAGATTGCGTTAAACCATCAACCAAGGGGATGAATTTTATTCTGTCCTTAGGGGCAGACACAGAGGTGGGGTGGGGGGGACAAACAAAATGGCAGGGGACGCCGATCCCAACTTTGCCCGAGCCCCCTGCCATTTTGTCCAGGGTGGGGAAGGCTGAGGACGGCCTTTCTACCCCAGGCCAATTGAGGCCCTTAAGTGGCCTATCAATGGCCACTTAAGGGCCTCTTTCCACCTCCACCTCAATTTTATTGAAGGCGGAGGGTTTGGTGACCCCCTATCGGGGTCAGGGAGGGGGTCCCTCCTTTGGGGGCAATTCAGTGCACCCGGAGGGCTTCCTCTGTGGTGACTGCCAGCCCCCCTCTCCCCCAGGAAGAAACCCCCCCACCCTCACCAACAAAACCTTCCCCACCTTGTCACCGGCGACCCCGACCTCACCTAACTCTCCCAGGGGCTTCTCCTCTCTTCAGTACTGCAGGGCTTCCTGCAGGAGCAGCAGCAGCCATTGCTCCCAGAGGTGCTGCTGGTACAACAGAGCTGCTGGCCTTCCGATTGGCCGGCAGCTCTGGAGATGGGAGCTCGTCCCTGAAATGGACGGTGTCCCACTGGCAGGCAGGCAGTGGATTGGCTGTTTACTGTTAAATAGCCTCGGAGGGCTGAGGCAAATTCTCCCTCCGCCTTCTGGCCCACTGCTGGGACCCCTGTCGCCAGAATAAAATGCGACCCGTTGAATACCTTTGTTTGGTTTCATCCATTTCCAGCTCAATAATCTGAACTTTTTAGTCATTTTGCAGTCAGCTTTATCATTGGTATAACAAAGTGCTTATGTTTTGGGGTCAGTTGCCTCACTTGTACTTCTTTATGCTGTGACTATTTCTGGTTCCAGTAATAGGACGGTGATATTGATGGTATATTAAAGCTCATCAGAGCTGAAAACCAAGCATAATTGGCTCGGTGGTATGTGTGAGTAGTTAGCACTGCTTGTTTGTCCTCTGAAAATAGGTCCTCTGATTTTTTAAAGATAGTAACAAATAATCATTTGGAGCACCTCATAAATTTGGGAGAAGGTTGTTGGTAGTTAACATTAGGCTTTAATCTTTTAGTGGGTTTCTGTTAACCTACATGATCAATGGGAGAATCAGAACATGCTTTGTATATACTGCCGCTTTAATGTACTTCAAATGAAACAGCTCCAATATATTAACAGTTTTTACTTAGAGATTTTTATGTTGTAGTATTAAAGATAGGATATTGTAATGTTTGACCACCATCTCTATTATTTGTGTTAAAAATAATGTTTTAAAACAACAAATTAAAATTTAAAAAATAAACATAAAATATTTACTGGCCGTGAAATCATAGAACTATTGCTGCAAATTCCTTTTTGCTCAAAGTGCATATTAATGGAGCACTTTACAGTTGGGTGAAGGGTATGTTCTACAGTTTTTGTGCTTTGAATGTCATTTTATGAAAGTAAGTAAATGCTGCAGCAAGCGCCAGGTATTGGTAGCAATGTCTGAAGGTTGGTTTAAAAATTATGGCAGTAAACTTATTTGTTTGCACAGTAATTTAAACATTCTTCACATTTCACTCAGTTCAGACCTACCACAGTGCAGCCCAAAACCACTTAAAATTAGTTTCTGTACCAGTTGGGTTATTAGCAAACAAACTTAAATCATTCCCATGTATGCATTGCTATCGTTATTGTTTTTGTCACAAACCAGTCTGTAGCAGGCTGTGTGCAAGTAAGTCTACTAGATTAATAGATAAAGCCAAACACACACACAGGTCAAACTAATCTAGATGGGGCTGAGCAGTGAGTTGGCGTAAAATACATGGGGCCAATTTCAACTGTTTCCTCTGGTTGAACGACATGTTTTATATCTCGCTCATTTTCCTTGGAGAAGAGAAGGCTAAGAGGTGATTTGAGAGAGGTATTCAAAATCATGAGGGGTCTGGACAGAGTAGATAGAGAGAAATTGTTCCCACTCGTGAAAGGATCAAGATGAAAGGGCACAGATTTAAAGTATTTGGTAAGAGAAGCAAAAATGACATGAGGAAAAGCTTTTTCACGCAGAGAGTGGTTAAGGTCTGGAATGTGCTATCTGAGAATGTGGTGGAGGCAGGTTCAATGAAGGGAATTAGACTGTTATATGAAAAGGAAGAATGTGCAGGGTTACGGGGAGAAGGTGGGGGAATGGAACTGAGTGAATTGCTCTTTCGGAGAGCTGGTGTGGATACAATGGGCCGTATGGCCTCCTTCTGCATTGTGATCCTGTGATTTGTGGCAAGGAAAATTGAGTGGGGTGTAAAATGGGTGTCCAACTCACTGCTGTTTCTTTCCCATCTGGCAGGAACAGTTAAAATCATGCACATGGTAACACCCAATGACAATGCAAAAGCAATTCTCTATACTGGATTACACAAATGTTATTTTCCATAAATTAATATTGGTGTTTGTGCAACCCTATTTGAATAATGAACATCAGATATCAGTGACGCAGTGTGTTGTTGAGAAGTTGGAAGGGGTTGATGTCCACAATTCATCATGTGGTGATTCCATATTTTTCTATGCTGTCAGGGAAAGAACAGGGTAGAGGGAAGGGAAAATTATCTGGACAGCTCCTATTTAATTCCTAGTACAGAGCTCAAGAGAGCCTTTGGCCAAAGTGAGCAAGAAGCCCAGCTGCCCTATTGGTGTGGACGCGTAAAGGTGGTCGGCAAAACATTAAAAAAAATTAAGAATGAGAAGCAGAAATATAATGTGGACCTTAGTAAGGTTTCTTTTTCCAGTAGTGCTGGAATAAATTGCAAATCATTCTTAATTAAAAAGAAAGTAAATACATTTCCCACGAAATGAAGTGTTGCAGGATGGAATCCTGTAGTTTACTGGCTATCTTGTACAAATAAATAAATATTTCTGTGGAAAAGCACCAGAACTACATAACCCAAAAGCTATTTGTAGGATTGTTAGTGAATAAAAGTAACAATACTGAAAAATATACAAAATGACATTTCGCATGCCAGTAGTTTCAAATGAATGCATTTATATTGTTTCACCACCTTTAACAGTTCAATTTCCTTGTGCTGGGGCTGTAATTATTTATGTAAGATATAGATATCTATATCTCTGTCTAAAATAGCCGAAGCTGTCACAAAACTATACATCATCTCCAGTTCTGCACAGCATGAGAATATAATATCTGGCCCCTGGCATTTGCACTCTTCATTAGGAACAGCATTTCATCATTTAATACGAATTCCAAAATTGAAAAACAGAGTAACACAGTACTGAATACCCATAAATATTTTGAGATAATGCTTGTAGTAGTGTTGTTGTACAAAAGAAAGAACACCTTCTGTGTTGAACTTCATTTTTAAAAAGGAGTGTTCAGCCTGATATAGAAATATTCTTGGGTGGACCAGATGTGCATCACAGTCAGTTACGGGGATGATAATACATCACAGTGCCTTACAGAGAACGATAATACATCACAGGGAGTTACAGGGAGCGATAATACATCATAGGGAGTTTACAGAGGTTTTGCAATCTTAAGGAATCTGTGCAATGCACTGGCTGGCTGCACTGAGCAGTACTTTGCTGATTGGACATAGAGCAGGTCTCAGACTACACTTAGTCGAGGGGTTCCTTATTTGAAGGAGGATGATGATGTACAGAAAAATAAGGAAAGTTGTAGCAAGCACAAAGAAGAAGTACAAAGGCAGAAGGAGAAACAATAGGTAGAGAAAAAGTTGAAATGGAAAAGAGACAAATGAAAGACAGAAAAACAGGAGAGCGAGGAACATGAGAGAAATAAATAGAAGACAGAGAAACAGGAGGAAGCATCTGGAAGGAGAAAAACAGTGGAGAAAGAGAGATAGGAGGGAGAGCTGAATAAAGAGAGTAAGGGAGTAAAATCTGAGGTCAATGGAAATAAAAATTGGATGGGGTGTATCACAGGAGGCTGCCTATTTTGTGCTTCTGTCGAAGTCGATTCCTACCTCAAATCACCATAAATGCCAAGAGAACAGAACATTAAAGTGAGAAAAAAAGGAAATGTACTACTTCTACATTAAAAATGTTATGTTGCAATGCACTTTTCATTACACACCTTACTTCAGGTTATCATATTCTTTCACACTTTTGTGTTAACTTTTACCAATGCAATTTTGTATGTTCGCATTTCCCATTCAATTTTTCTATGTCAATGTTCATTGCACTTTTTTTTGATGGACCAATTGAAACACTTAAATATGTATTCAAAAAAGCTAATCTGCAATATTGATTGGGGGGAGTTGGTAAGTCTGTGATGGGGAGCAGGGGTGTGTGGGGTGGTACATGGAGGCTAAGGTATCTCTGTTAGGCCAGTAGGAGCACTCGTCCTGCCAAACAAGGAACATTTTTTTTAAATTAAGAAGACATACCTGTGCCTGGATCCTTGTGGGCTGTTGTTAAAATAGCATGTGCGTTTCAATAATGTCATTTGGACACTTCTTTGGAGTGGATGGCCTTCCCATTCCCAAAGTCAAGTAAATAAAAATGTTTTGGGACAGGAACACAGTGCAAGTCTCCCTTGCCATTTTACCACTTCCCGCCCCCTCCCCACCACGATCCAAACCCAGATCATTCCTGCCGGGTGGGGCGAAGGGGTAGAAGATGGTAGAAGATAAAAATCATTCCTCACATTTCACAATGACATAATTATATTTAGAAATTGATTTTTTTTGGTTAATACCTTTATTGAAATTTCTTTAAGACCTCAGCATCTCCTAAAAGATTTATTGGTAGAAAGTTTCCACGTCTCTGCTCAGTGGCCAGAGATTTTTCACCCAGATATCTGACGCCAATGGTACATTTTACATTTTGTATATCATCTTGCTGTGTATATTCAGCTTTAAAACTGGTAGGGGCATGAAATTAAATTCATAGATATTGAAATAAAAGATAGGCTACTCATTTATGGTTTTCACAGAATAATGGACAGGGTGATGGAATTCGATCCAAAGTGCTAGTAAATTCCCAGAATACCATTTACTAAAATGAATTTGAATTGGTCAATCACTACAATTCAGTGCCGTTATCCCTTACATGTCATAAAATACTCTTATCGTTATGACTCATTCTAAACAATGCCATGGGAGATTTGCTCAAGTTTGAAAATTGGATAATGTTTCCTTGAGAAAAGTGATTGACAGTACACCATGACAAATACCTTGGCTCTGAACTTCCTGGATCTGGAGGATCTGGCACCAGAGCTAGAATTTGGCACTGGACCTGGTTGTAGTGTTTCTGCACACAGTCAAAAGTTGTGACAGGAAAGGTACAGGCGGATCATCTATTCTAATGTAATTGAAAGAGATGGGACCGGCAGGATGATGTCTTCCACTAGAAATCCTGTCAATTCCCTCTTTTACTGCAGCCATGATATATGTGCATAATGCAAAATTACCTTTGTACAAAAATGGATGTGGGGGCCTCCAGTTGGTTTCCTAATGACAACCAATCATCAAGTAATTGACTGCCATTAGGAAACTGACAATAAAGACATTCCTGGCATTTTTTAGAAAAATAATTAGCTTATTATCTGAAATGTCTAGCCTTCATGATGGAGTAGCAAGATGTTGTTCCAATATTCTGTTCCAATATTACTGGCCTGCTCTGGGGCAGATGTCCAAGTAGTAATGACGTGGGCACTTGTCCACTTTGTGTAAATGACTCCATCCTCAGGATTTGGGGTCAATGCTGGGCTGAACCGGCAGCTGGAGTTTCTGCCTCAGTGCATTTCCAGCAGTGAAGAGGGACTCGAGGAATTTCAGGGCCCTTACTTTAATTATTTTGCTGTGTGTGTTCTTATATACAGCAAAACAGAAAATATAGAGGAAAATGGTTGAGATTCAGGAGCTTATTATAATTTGAATCTCACTTCACAGTCATCCCTCAACTTGATGGTGTCAAAAGCTACAAATATGCAAAACACACTTCTTAATTTTACAATACATGGTTGCAGTATTTTTATGTTGCTTGTAGTTATAATTACTGTAGAAACCATCACAGTGAAGGCAATTTTTTATACTTTGCATTTCCAATAGGGGGGCTCACCCTGCAAAAATGCACATCGGAAATTTGGACATAAAGTGCCATGATTTTCCTACCATTATATGAAATGGTCTGAAAATCTTCGATGGTGTTACTCATCCCAAAATACTGATGTGCACACTTGACCATTGAGGCCTTTCTCCTCAAGAGTGAGGAGAGAAAATCACACTGGACATTAACTGCATCAGGTTTACACTGAAATTGAGATCCCTATTTTTGATATAGCACTTTGGATAATGTAACACAATGAAACTAACATACAAAGACTTGTTAGCATGCAGTGCAACTAGCCAATAGATACCGTTAAGAGAATTTAATTAGCCCAGATATACTATAAGATTATAACCTCTAGAATTCTGCTCTTGAATATTTTGGTGAATCATTTGTCATTGCCTTGGCTATCATTGCACTCTTGACAAGGCCTTCATGTTACATTCACAAACAAGCTATTGTTACAAATCTTCCCACTAAAGTTGTTTAGTTTCCTTCCTCTTAAATTAATCTGCCTGTAGTCTTTGATGGCTCATGCTCTCACTCTTATTTCTTTGGCTCAGTAGTTTCTATGGTCTCTGAGCTTTGTCCCACTCTTCTCCTTCTTTATATTAATTGCCTCCATTCATCATGCAACCCTATCCTCGCTATATTCCACAATTTTCTTCATTTCACATGTGCTGTCAACCTGCTAAAATGGGGCAATGATAATTTTCTTTTTCTTAAATTCTTCAAAGACACAAGGCCAATAATACAATGGTCATTGCTTGTTGCACTTCAGTGCATCTGCAGCAGCTGTCTTTATTATGATGAGTAGATCCCTGAAGCTTGCCGTGCATCCAATTGGCTCGGTGTACCACATTGAAGCTGCCCAGCAAGCATTGAACCAATGAACAAATTGTATGCAAAGCTCATTAAGGCACTTTATTAATTTAAATTAGGAAGCTTCCCTCAATGTGCCTGTTTGGAATAGAAGTTTTGGGGGGTCTTGGAAGGGGAAGAACTTTTCTGGTGAGTGACCCCCACCCCCCATCCCCAGCAAAAAAAAGGCAATACTACATTTTCCTTGCACCTTTCTTTATACTTCAATAGCCAAGGTTTTTACGCTCCCAGCAGTGTTAGGGGAACAAAATGATGGCAACATCCAGGCAGCCAGCAACAGGCTGGATAATAGGCAGTTGATTGTTAGCATCTGGCATTCAAACCTTTGCTTCCCCCCAACACCTCAACATTCCACCCCCCACCACCCCGCCCCCCACCCTTGTAGAGTTCCCAACACATCATGCTACAAAAGTATTTAAATGACTGACAGTTCATTTTGCTACATTGCATAGATGCCATCGCCAGTCCCATAATTTCTTTATATCTCTCACAAGTCTAACCAATGGCTATTGCATCTGTTCTTTTACATCTGTACCCTTAGTCCTTTTGATCTACTGGCACTCTTGGTTCCATTAAGTCCTGTGGTCTCAAGCTGAATTTGTACACTACCTTCTTTGCTAAAGCTGCCTCCAAGGGGCTTGGATTTCTCTTTCATATCACTTATTTTCCACTCAACAACAGTTAATTTTTTATGAACTTAAGTTTATGCAGGACTTGACAGCTGCTTCCATATCGTCTTTTAACTTCCTCATACTACAGGACAGGAGATGAGAAAAGATTTGTCATCTGATAGGTCATATTTCTTACACTATTAGGTTCCAATATCTCACATTCCAAGGCAATCGTTCCCATCTTTTATCAATACTACTATGGCCTATGCCCCTCTCATGTTCAACCTAAACATAAAATACCTATGATGAAGGTTTGTTTTGTTGCTATTCTCTATATCCCTACTCCATTGAGATCATAACTCATTTCACAATGCTCTGTTCTCATTCATTTTCTCCATTACTTAAAACTGAGTAATGCCTCACCTTTCTCAGTCTTTACTCTCTCCTGTAATCTTCTGCCTTTTTAAAAGAAAAACAAATCATTACTTCCCAACTTACTTTGTTCCTTTTTTCAGCTTGGATATATTGTAATATTATCCAGATAGCCTGCATGTATAGCAACACAGTCAGCCACCCTGCAGTTCTGTAATGTAGGTCAACCACTCGACAGATGCTGTTTTATAACCTTGTCAGTTCATGGATATGGTCCAACACCCTGCAGCTGCTGAAATATAGCCCACCCAAATGTAGTCCAACTAGCTTACCTGTTATGTCATCTAGACCACTCAGCCTGAATATTTTGGTCGGAATTTTATGTGGGATAGGAAGTCCCACCCACTGGCCCAAAAATCGCAGTGAGCCTGCCTCTGCCAGGCCTGTGGAGCCTTGCCAGGATTTTAACCTCCTCAAGCGCTTAATTGGACTTGGACGGGACTTCCACCTCCTTGAGGCAGGAGTTCCTGCATCCAAGAGCTGCTGGTCAGTCAGCGGGCCAGCAGCTCTTAGTCCCAGCAGCACCACTGGGAGCGGTGGCTACTGGGACTGTACCCAGCCAACGGCAGGATCGTGGCCATCAGCCCCGGAACAAGGGTAAGTCTTGGGGCCTCGCTGGGGCAATCGGCCGGGCCCCAGGGAGGCAAGGGGGGTTGGTTGGGGGAGGGGACTTTATTTCAGTGGGGGCAGTTGGGGCTTCGGGGGGGGGTGGGGGGTGCCTTCTGTGGGGCACAGACTGCCCAATCAGGAGGGCCCCCCTCAGCCCTTATGTGGCCACTTAAGGGCTATAATCGGCCTCAGGTGGACGGGCATTTTATTGCCACCGCCACCCCTCATAAACTTGCAGTGGGGGTAGGAAGGCATTGGGAACAGCACCCCTTGCCTCCCACTCAGCTTGGCCCATTGTGTCTGTGTCAGCCGAAACATGAGCCACCCAGCCTAATCCCACTTTCCAGCATTTGTCTGTTGCTCTGCAGGTTATGGCACTTGAAGTGCATATCCAGACACCTTTTCAATGAGTTGAGGGTTTCTCAATGAGTTGAGGGGCGGCACAGTGGCGCAGTGGTTAGCACCGCAGCCTCACAGCTCCAGGGACCCGGGTTCGTTTCTGGGTACTGCCTGTGTGGAGTTTGCAAGTTCTCCCTGTGTCTGCGTGGGTTTTCTCCGGGTGCTCCGGTTTCCTCCCACAAGCCAAAAGACTTGCAGGTTGATAGGTAAATTGGCCATTATAAATTGTCACTAGTATAGGTAGGTGGTAGGGAAATATAGGGACAGGTGGGGATGTTTGGTAGGAATATGGGATTAGTGTAGGATTAGTATAAATGGGTGGTTGATGTTCGGCACAGACTCGGTGGGCCGAAGGGCCTGTTTCAGTGCTGTATCTCTAATCTAATCTAAACTATCCTTACAGACAGTGAGTTCCAGACCATCACCAACCTCTGCGTGAAATTTTTTTCCTCATTTCCCCTCTAACCTTTCTACCAATAATTGTAAATCTATGCCCCTCGTCACTGACCTCTCTACTAAGGTAAATAGGCCCTACCCATCCACTCTATCCAGGCCTCTCACAATTTTGTACATCTCAATCAAATCTCCCCTCAGCCTTCTCTGTTCCAAGGAGAACAACCCCAGCCTATCTAATCTTCCCTCATAGCTGCATTTTTCCAGTCCTGGCAACATCCTCGTAAATCTCCTCTGTACCCTCTCTTGTGCGATTACATCCTTTCTGTAATGAGGTGACCAGAACTGCATACTGTACTCAAATTAAAGCCTCACTAATGAGTTATACAGTTCCAGCATAATCTCCCTGCTCTTATATTCTATACCTTGGCTAATAAAGGAATGGATTCCATATGCCTTCTTAACCACTTTATCGACCTGTCCTGCTACCTTCAGGGATCTGTGGACATTCACTCCAAGGTCCCTCACTTCCTCTACACCTCTCAGTATTCTCCCATTAATTGTGTACTTCTTTGCCTTGTTTGATCTCCCCAAATGCATCACCCCACACTTCTCCAAGTTGAATTCTATTTGCCACTTTTCTTCCCACCTGACCAATCAATTGATATCTTCCTGCAGTCTACAGCTATCCTTCTCACTATCAACCACATGGCCAACGTTTGTGACGTCTGCAAACTTCTTGATCATGCCCCCTACATTTACGTCCAAATCGTTAATGCATACCACAAAAAGCAGGGAATCTAGTACTGTGCCCTGCTGAACACCACTGGAAACAGCTTTCCAGTCACAAAAACACACATCAACAATTACCCTTTGTTTCCTGCCTGCCACTGAGTCAATTTTGTATCCATAGGGCCATAGGAGCAGGAGTAGGCCATTCAGTCCATCGAGCCTGTTCCGCCATTCAATACGATCATGGCCGATCATCCACTTCAATGCCTTTTTCCCACACTATTCCCTTATCCCTTTATGTCATTGGAATTGAGAAATATGTCAATCTCTAGTTTAAACATACTTAAATGACTGAGCTTCCACAGGCCTCTGGGGTAGAGAATTCCAAAGATTCACAACCCTCTGAGTAAAGAAATTTCTCCTCAGCTTGCTACATTTCCCTGGATTCCATGGGCTTTTATTTTTTTAACCAGTCTGCCATGTGGCACCTTGTCAAAATCCTTGTTAAATTTCATGTAGACCACGTCAACTGCACTACCCTCACCAATCCAACTGATACTTCTTCAAAAAATTCAATCAAGTTAGTCAGACACTGTCTTCCCTTAACAAATCCATGCTGACTATCCTTGATTTATCTGTGCCCTCCTAAGTGACAGTTTATCCTGTCTCTCAGAATTGATTCCAATAATTTGCCCTCACTGAGGTTAGACTGGCCTGTAATTATTTGGTTTATCCCTCGCTCCCTTTTTAAACAAAGGTACAACGTTAGTAGTCCTCCTATCCTCCAGAACCACACCTGTATCCTTCCATTTTTGTTTCTGATTTTGTCCCAACTGAATCTACCCTCAAGTCCCCAACCCCTGCCAACTAGTTTAAACCTTCCCCAACAGCACTAGCAATACAGTCCTACTGACGTGCAGCTACTGCAATGCAGCACATTTAGGCTGTATTATTATTCCACAGTTAGCAAGTAGCCATGATAGCACAGCTAGCCAACAGTAACTTTGAAATAGTGTGATTCATAATAACATCTTGCAGGTATAGCACAACTAGGTTTGCATTGGAAATTGAAACAGATTGATCTGTAATAAAGCCTGTAGCAACTGTAAGACTGCACAGATAACTTGCAGATATCGTTACACAGCCCATTTAAGCTGTATTTCGGCATAACTAACCTGCAGTTATTGTAATACGGTTTGCATAAATTGTACGACAACATAGACAGCTAGTAAATATTAATACAATCAGCAGATACTATAATACAGTACAATTATCTCTGTTGCGTTTGATAGGATGTCATATTTTGATATGTTTAGGTTTATTCATGCATACTTTATAAATCCTTGGCTTACCAAAGCATGTAGATGTCAACGGCACATACTCTTATTCTTCCCAATTGTGATAGTGGGACAGGATTCCAACTAATTTTTTGCTTGGTGTGCACGGGTGATTTATTTAAGTACCCAGCCCCTTTGAATTTTTTTGAACGATCTTGCACACGCAGTATCTTAAAGGGGCTGACTTGTGTGAGGCACCGCGCAGCTTACAGGGAATATTGCAAAGGGAATTTTCAACTTCTGCCCAAAACTGCATGCAGTTGGTCAAGCAGCCACATTACCCACTCATAGCCATTTTCAATTTCAGGCTTTATGAGCATAATTTGCACAAGTTACCCAGTACTTGCCACACCGGTGTGGCAGAGAGTGGGAAATGTGGCTGCTCTTCAGACTGGGGAGGAAGGGACCTACCTAGTGGCCAGCAGCAGGCAGAGTATTTTGGGGGGAGCAAGAGGAGCATTGCTGTTTCTCCTAATCCCACAAAAATTCTCCCTAAAGAATTTCTGTGTTTTTCCTGGAATGGCTGACAGAGCTCCTTTAAAGGATTGCTGATTGAGCCTCACACTGCCTGGTGTAAATGGGAAGAGTAAGCGTGGTACAATTGTACCTGCAAATTGTATAGGGATTCAACTTGCATCTGTAAGCAGTCTTCTGCCTGTTTTGGGGAACGTGATGTGAGCCTATTTAAAGGCCTGCCTGAAAGTTGCATTAGTTGAGTCATGGGCATCCAAGGAGTGGCTGAGGGCACTCCATTCCTATTTCCCATTGCTGACCACTTGTTTTTAAGCAAGTGTTACAACCAAGGGAGAAGGGTTTAGGGCTTCCCTCTCAGCCTTTGCCTGGTTTAACCGTAACAGGGTTTAATTTTAGAAGCACCATGTTTTTAGCTCCCCCTTAGTGAATTTTTGTTCACTATTCCAATTGTAAGGTAAATAAATCAAACAGGTTTCCTTAGATTTAAACAAGAAAGGTAGAAGGTAATTAATCTTAAACTCTAATCTGGTTAACAACTACGAATATGCGATGTGACCACGCTAGCATGCATAAACACACACGCAGATAGAGACAGAAAAAGTAGAAGGAATGAAGGGGAAAAGTTTGAGGCAATATCTGGGAGTTACAGTCCTTTAAGTTCAATGTAGAGTCTTTGCTTGCTGGTAAGTCTTGCAATTCGTTGGAGTCCAGTTCACACTTCAACTTGTTCCGATGTAGGAGTCTTTTCCCTCTTGAGGTTTACATGTCTTCCATGGGTCCGGTGGCTTGGGAGAAAGCGAGAGAGAGGAAGAGAGGCTTCCTTGTTCCAGCTTCAGTTTCAAACAGCCTTCTGTTCCTTTCTCTGTGGCACAATTCAAAAAAACCCATGTGTTTTTTTTATTCATTCATGGGTTGTGGGCGACGCTGGCCAGGCCAGCATTTATTGCCCATCCCTAATTGTCCTTGAGAAGGTGGTGGTGAGCTGCCTTCTTGAACTGCTGCAGTCCATTTGGGGTAGGTATACCCACAGTGCTGTTCGGAAGGGAGTTCCAGGATTTTGACCCAGCGACAGTGAAGGAACGACAATATCGTTCCAAGTCAGGATGGTGTGTGACTTGGAGGGGAACTTGCAGGTGGTGGTGTTCCCATGTATTTTCTGCCATTGTCCTTCTAGTTGGTAGAGGTCGCGGGTTTGGAAGGTGTTGTCTAAGGAGCCTTGGTGCATTGCTGCAGTGCACCTTGTAGATGGTACACACTGCTGCCACTGTGCGTCGGTGGTTGAGGGAGTGAATATTTGTAGATGGGGTGCCAATCAAGTGGGCTGCTTTGTCCTGGATGGTGTCGAGCTCCTTGAGTGTTGTTGGAGCTGCACCCATCCAGACAAGTGGAGAGTATTCCATCACACTCCTGACTTGTGCCTTGTAGGTGGTGGACAGGCTTTGGGGAGTCAGGAGGTGAGTTACTCGCCTCAGGATTCCTAGCCTTTGACTTGCTCTTGTAGCCACAGTATTTATATGGCTACTCCAGTTCAGTTTCTGGTCAATGGTAGCCTCTAGGATGTTGATAGTGGGGGATTCAGCAATCGTAATGCCGTTGAATGTCAAGGGGAGATGGTTAGATTTTGTCTTGTTGAAGATGGTCATTGCCTGGCACTTGTGTTGTGCGAATGTTACTTGCCACTTATCAGCCCAAGCCTGGATATTGTCCAGGTCTTGCTGCATTTCTACACGGACTGCTTCAGTATCCGAGGAGTCACGAATGGTGCTGAACATTGTGCAATTATCAGCGAACATCCCCACTCCTGACCTTATGATTGAAGGAAGGTCATTGATGAAGCAGCTGAAGATGGTTGGGTCTAGGAGACTACCCTGAGGAACTCCTGCAGTGATGTCCTGGAGCTCAGATGATTGACCTCCAACAACCACAACCATCTTCCTTTGCGCTAGGTATGACTCCTGCCAGCGGAGTGTTTTCCCCCTGATTCCCATTGACCTCAGTTTTGCTAGGGCTCATTGATGCCAAACCTGGTCAAATGCTGCCTTGATGTCAAGGGCAGTCACTCTCACCTCATTTCTTGAGTTCAGCTGTTTTGTCCATGTTTGAACCCAGGCTGTAATGAGGTCAGGAGCTGAGTGGCCTTAGCGGAACCCAAACTGAGCGTCACTGAGCAGGTTATTAGTAAGCAAGTGCCGCTTGATGGCACTGTTAATGACACCTTCCATCAGTTTACTGATGATAGAGAGTAGACTGATGGGGCGGTAATTGGCCGGGTTGGATTTGTCCTGCTTTTTATGTACAGGACATACCTGGGCAATTTTCCACATTGCAGGGTAGATGCCAGTGTTGTAGCTGTACTGGAACAGCTTGGATAGGGGCACGGCAAGTTCTGGAGCACAGGTCTTCAGTACTGTTGCCGGAATATTGTCAGGGCCCATAGCTTTTTTTGCAGTATCCAGTGCCTTCAGTCATTTCTTGATATCACGCAGAGTGAATCGATTTGGCTGAAGTCTGGCATCTGTGATGCAGGGGACTTCAGGAGGAGGTCAAGATGGATCATCAACTCGGCACGTCTGGCTGAAGATTGTTGCAAATGCTTCAGCCTTATCTTTCGCACTGATGTGCTGGGCTCCCCCATCATTGAGGATGGGGATATTTGTGGAGCCACCTCCTCCAGTTATTTGTTTAATTGTCCACCACCATTCACGGCTGGATGTGGCAGGACTGCAGAGCTTAGATCTGATCCGTTGGTTATGGGATCGCTTAGCTCTGTGTATCGCATGCTGCTTACGCAGTTTGGCATGTAGATTGTCCTGTGTTGTAGCTTCACCAGGTTGACACCTCATTTTGAGGTATGCCTGATGCTGCTCTGGGCATGCCCTCCTGCACTCTTCATTGAACCAGGGTTGGTCTCCTGGCTTGATGGTAATGGTAGAGTGGGGGAAATGCCGGGCCATGAGGTTACAGATTGTGGTTGAGTACAATTCTGCTGCTACTGATGGCCCACAGCGCCTCATGGATGCCCAGTTTTGCATTGCTAGATCTGTTCGAAATCTATCCCATTTAGCACGGTGATAGTGCCACAAAACACGACGGACGGTATCCTCAATGTGAAGGCGGGACTTCGTCTCCACAAGGACTGTGCGGTGGTCACTCCTACCGATACAGTCGTGGACAGAAGCATCTGCGGCAGGCAGATTGGTGAGGATGAGGTCAAGAATGTTTTTCCCTCGTGTTGGTACCCCCACCACCTGCCGCAGACCCAATCTCGCAGCTATGTCCTTTAGGACCGGCCAGCTCGGTCAGTAGTGGTGCTACCGAGCCACTCTTGGTGATGGACATTGAAGTCCCCCAAACAGAGTACATTTTGCCCTGCAGGTTAGTCATATGATAAGCTCCTTATTTGGAATAGTCTCTCCTGCAAGGTTTGTGGATTGGATTACTTTAGCAGTCTCTGGAATGCGCTTCCTTACACCTTCAATGTATGGTGATGAAAATCTAATTGGAGCAGGGATTAGACCTTTGTCTCCACAAGCAGCATCTCTTAGTATGCAAGTGTCCTTCCAGCCCAGTGTCTGATGATCTTCGAAATGTCATTTCTTCATTCCAGCAACAGTTTAAATTCAATGTTCGTATGACAAAATTAATATGCCTCATTCTTGGCAGGTGGGGGTCTGCATGATACCTCCACACCCAGTGGAATGAAATGTGATTTTTTAAAAGAGCATTTCATTAAAAGGGACGAGAGAGAAGATAAGAACAGGAAAACACACATACATCTCTCTCATTGATTCAGAGCCCTAATAATTGTTACAGCCTTTCTTTTCTGCTGCTTTAAACGCCCCTTTTTGGCATCCCAATAAACATGTGGTTTTTGGGGAACTTCTTTTTCAGTTTGCACATTTCCATGACTGCCTAAGGGGTCTTTGTTCTTTTTGAGGTCTGCAGGGGGAGGGATATGTTTAATTAGCCCTAGGTGGGAGTTCTGTTCAGGGGTGGCGGCAGTGGGCAGTTCCACTCTGAACTCTCTTTCAGTGCTTGGATGAGTCATGCAAGGGCTTTTCACCTCAGGGGATGACTGGTTTCCTTTTTTCCTGACTGTGGGGGATGACTCTAGCTAATCTTCCCTTTGTCCTCTGGGCCCCTCCTGCTTGCAGGTATTTGTCCAGATTCTACTGTACTCCCCTGAGGCACTTAGACTCGGTGAGGCATCACCCTCACGGTTTCTCTGCCCCCTAGAGGTGTTTCTTTGTCTCTGCAGGTGCCTGTAAATGCTGTTAGCAACTCTGGTGGGGTGCTTCTAGTGTCTGCATTTACATAGGAGGATGTGGGGTCTAATTTTTTAAACATTTCGGGGTTGGCTGACCGGACATTAGGGGCTTTCATCAGGGATTCTTCCTGGACTTCCTTCAACCTGCCCTCTTGGACCCTTTTCCCCCATTCCTTTCTAACCTGTTGCCAGCCTGGTGCCTGCTTGTCCCCTTTTGTTCTCGGCAGGGATCCCTTACAGTTCACCAGCCCTCTGTTGGAGGGTCCTCCAAACACTGATACAGTACTTCAGGGTGCAGATTTCACTGTAGGTTGGGGTTTCCCCTCAACCTGGCACATGTGGCAACTCCTACAGTACTCCACCACATCTTTGTGAGTTTTGGCCAGTCAAACTGCTGTCTTATGTGGGTTTTGGTTTTTCAAACCGACACGTACAACCACTGCAATCTCATGGGCCATTCTTCTATTTCTCTTCGGTACCTCTGTGGCACCGCTAACTGGTGAACCACTGTCCAGTCCTTGCTCTCAGGTCTGTGAGGAGAACTCCATTTCCTCATCAGCACCTCATTCTTTAAATAGTAGCAATCAGGGACTCCCTCTGTTTCAATTTCAGACTGGGCAGCCTGTGCTAACTCTCTCAATACTGGGTCAGCTCGCTGAGCCTCAGCTAGGGAAGATCCATTTAACTCATTCCCTGGATCTTCTAACTTTCCAAAGAAAGTTTCAGACAGACAAACCTCATGGTCATCTGCCTGCAATGCCAATTCAGTCTCCTCTGGGGGAGCTAGTTTGATCATGGCCTCACTCATTACACATTCAGGAAAACTGCAGGGGACCATCTCCGGCCACTGCCCTGTTTCTCTGACCTCCTGTGGTCTCTCTTTCACTACTGGAGAAGCTACCACCTTCATCCCCGTCAGATCATTACCTAGGAGCAGGTCAACCCTATCCACAGGCAAACTAGGGACAATCCCTGCAGTCACTGCTCCTGAAACTAGGTTGCACTCCAAGTGCACCTGGTGTAAAGGTACAGGCATACACTCCCCTCCAATACCATTCACCACCATTCTGTTGTTTACTGCACTCTCTGGGGGAAAGGTCAGGCCTTTTCCCAGTAAAATTGATCTAATGGCCCCTGTTTCCCTGAGAATTTCTATGGGCTAGCTTGCCCCACTCGACGGGTATGGGGTTACTCTCCCTTCAGACACAAAACCCTGATAACCTTCAGGAATCCTATTAAATTTTCCTGCAGTTGCAGTCATAAGCTTCCTGGCTACAAATCTTACTGCAGTTAAAGCCACAGCTTGTTCTGCTGTGCTTTCCATCAGTTTCCCTTCTTCACTGAGCGGGTGCGCCCTGATTAACCATACAGGTTTTCCCTATGGTTTCCAGCAGTCAGCTCTTAAATGCCCTGCTTTATTACAATGGAAGGACACAGGTCTCCATGTCTCACTCCTACTTATAGCACCTTCCTTTTTGGCTGGAGGAGGATCCCCTGTGTCTCCTGCTTTTCTTTCCCTCCCAGGACTGCTTGGGTTTCTATCACCTTCCCACCCTTTGTCCTTTTCAGATTTGTGGGGCTGATTGGGAAAGATTTTCCCTTGGGAAACCGACTTATAAATGAGAGCAAACTTATCAGCCAGGACTGCTGCCTGCCGGGCTCTATGAGCCTTTTGTTCCTCTACATGTGTCTTTAGGGGAGTGGGAGAGAGTTTTTAAATTCCTCTAAGAAAATTACTTCTCTGAGATTTTCGTAGCTGAGCTGTACTTTAAGAGCCCTCTGCCACTGATCAAAATTCAGCTGCTTATTTCTCTCAAACTCCAGGTAAGTTTGATCAGCTTGCTTCTTGAGGGTTCTAAAGTTTTGACGATAGGCTTCGGGTACTAACTCATATCCCCCGAGGATAGCATTTTTTGTCAGTTCATAATTTGATGAATTCTCATCTAGCAACATGGAATAAACCTCATGGACTTTTCCTACTAATTTGCTCTATAACAACAGAGTTCAAGCCTCAGCTGGTCACTTTACCTTGCCAGTTTTTCAAAAGACACTTCCACGTCTCCCTCTTTGAATTTTGAGATCAGTTGGGAGAGTTTTAACAATTCTGTACCCAGCCCTGAATTACGCTGCTCCACATTGGCTAGGCTTTCACTGGGGTTACTCTGTTGCCCCCTAGTTAACTCAAGCCGCTTTAGCTCTCTCTCTTCACATTCTTTCTGGAAGGTTCTTTCTCTTTCTCTCTCCTCTCTTGCTTTCTCTGCCTCCTCTCTCTCCTTTTCTTTATGTTCCTTCTGGAAGGATCTTTCTTTCTCTCTCTGCTGTCTCTCTCTTTCTTTCTCCTCTCATTCAAGTTTCCTCTGTTCCAATTGTAGCTTTGCTCGCAATACCCTGTCGGAGTCTACTTCTAACCCTATTTCTGCTGCTTCAGGGTCAAGGAAAAATGGCTGGCCACTAATCTTAGGAGTTCAGACTTCCTAGCCTTGCCACGTACAGTGATCTCACACTGCTCAGCCATTTTCCTCAACTCCTCCATAGACAGTGCTTTTAACTTATCCCAAGTTACTTCACCCTGGTTTGGGGAACTATTAGCTTCAGTCACAGACATTTCAGTATTCTAGCACACACAACCACAAGAAAACCTGTATTGAAATCTTTTTTCTTTTGTTTGGGATCAATTTAGTTTCCCATTTCCAATTTTTAGTTTGTGGGTAAAATCCCAGACGAGCCCCCAAATTTCTATTATAACCAGATGAGAAAGGGTTCAGGGCTTCCCTCTCAGCCTTTGCCTGGTTTAACCGTAACAGGGTTTAATTTTAGAAACACCATGTTTTTAGCTCTCCTTTAGTGAATCCTTGTTCACTGCTCCAATTGTAAGGCAAATAAATCACAGGTTTCCTTTGATTTAAACAAGAAAGGTAGAAGTTTATTCATCTTAAACTCTAATCTGGTTAACGACTATGAATAGGCGATGCGACAATGCTAGCATGCATACGCGATAAACACACATGCAGATAGAGACAGAAGAAGTAGAAAGAATAAAGGGGAAAAGTTTGAGGTAATATCTGATAGTTACAGTCCTTTAAGTTCAATGTGGAGTCTTTGGTTTCCCATAAGTCTTGCAATTCGTTGGGGCCCAGTTCACACATCAACATGTTCTGATGTAGGAGTCTTTTCTCTCTTGAGGTTTACTTGTCTTCCGTGGGTCTGGTGGCTTGAGAGAAAGCGAGAGAGAGACTTCCTTGTTCCAGCTTCAGTTTCGAACAGCCTTCTGTTCCTTTCTCCATGGCACAATTCAAAAACCCCAGGTTGCCCAGAAGGATCGTCATGTGATGAGCTCCTTGGAACAGTCTCTCCTGCAAGGTTTGTGGATTAGCAGTTTCTGGAATGTGCTTCCTTACACCTTCAATGTCTGGTGATCAAAATCCATTTGGGTTAATTGGAGCAGGGAATAGTCCTTTGTCTCCACAAGCAGCATCTCTTAGTATGCAAATGTCCTTCCAGCCCAGTGTGTGGTGATCTTCAAACAAGTCATTTCTTCATTCCAGCAACAGTTTAAAATCAATGTTCATATGATAAAATTAATATGCCTCATTCTTGGCAGGTGGGGGTCTGCATGACAGCAAGAAACAGGCAGGCTGCAGTCAATCACCCACAATATATGTGTCTGTTATCTGTTCAATGCTGTTAAGCGAGGGCTGTGGCAGCAATCTTCCTCAATTCCCAAATATGATGTTAGTATCCCTATCAGTGTATTACAACAATCCAGATTTTAGACAATTAATTACATTTGCTAGTCTGATTATGCTTATGGAAGAAACAGCTTTTTTTTTCATTTACTAAACTAGTATTTTGTTTTTTATTGTGGGTAAATGTTAATGTGTCCAAGGAAAATGTAGGAACAGCAAACAATTGCAAGGTGCTTATGAACACATCTAGAGGTCATAGGGATGCTTAAAGATTGAGAAGATCAAATATTCCACTGATTAAGTGAGTGGGCCAAACTGTGGCAGATGGAGTTCAATGTGGGGAAGGGGGAGGTGCTATGGACTGTTCTGAACTCTGCATTTAATGGTGTGCTGTATGCAACATGGATGAGATTAGAAACTGGGACTAGATGAAACAAACTTGGATCCCATTACTAATTTGTACTGATGCTGTTAATTGTACAAGCTTCTAATGTCTTGAAATTAGGAGCTGCTAGCTGCATTTGGATTTACACTTTGGATGTAAGAAAGACAGATTTAATTTTCTAAATGGGAAGGAGATAGGAACTGTGGAGGAGCAGAAAGATTTAGACATCTAAGTACAGAAATCACTAAAAAGCTTGTCCACAGGTACAAAAAATAATGTAAAAGGCTAATGGGATGTTGGCATTTTTCTCAAGGGTGCTGGAGTACAAAGGGGTGGAAGTTATGTTACAGATGTACAGCACTCTGGTTAGACCCCATTTGGAGTACTGTGTTCAGTTCTGGGCACTGCAGCTCAGAGGATATATTGGCCTTGAATGGCATGTGGTGCAGATTCATTAGGATGATAGCGAGACTAAAAGGATTTCCATAGACTAGACTTGTATTCCCCTGAGTATTAAGGGGTAATCTAATTGAAGTGCTTAAGATAATTAAAGCAGTTCATAGGGTAGATAGAGAGAAACTGTTTTCTCTGGTGGCAGAGTACAGCCCAAGGGGGAATAACCTTAAAATTAATGCTAGGCCAATTCCGGGTGATGTTAGGAAGCACTTCACACAAAGGATAGTAGAAATCTGGAACTCTTTCTTCAAAATTGGCTGGGACAATAGAAAATTTTAAAACAGAGTTTGATAGATTTTTGTAAGGCTGGTGTATTAAGGGATACAGAACCAAGGCAGGTAGACGGAGTTAAGATAAAGATTAGCCGTGATCTAGTTGAATGACGGAAGGGACTAAATGACCTACACATGTTCCCATGTTTCCATTTATATGCTGTTGGGTATAATGGATGGAGAAGGTTGGTAGAGAATAGCAGGCTGAAAATGTGAAAATGGATAAATATTCTGGAGTTTCAGCCTGATGACCCTTGGGAATGAGGAAGTGTCCATGTAAATGGATGAGGCAGAGTCCCTGGTAGGGTAAATTGTGCATGGTCCGTGGAGGTTTAGTGGACTAGTCTTTTTCTTAATTCATGGGGATAGATCTTGATGTCATGCGATCATGTAAAATGGGTGATAGCAAGTTGGCAGCCAGTTTTACATTTCTCCCAATTGAAATCAATGAAAATAAAAATCCGGAGAGATGTAAAACAAGCTGCCAACTCACTATCACTCATTTTACACTATTGCATAAAGTCAAGATCTACTCCATGGTTTCTTACATTTCTATCATAACTTGGCAAAAAAAGCTCCCTTTAATAAATAACAGCGGCTGAAGGAAAAAGCAACAAAAATACTCCAATCTGTGATTCAGTGAAATTAATTTCAGCAGTGTAGATTCTTAGAGCATGTATAATATTTCCAATGGGTACAAGTGCCTACTTGGGTGTAGCAATAAAAATCCATGAAACTTAGAAAAGGTAATTAGGGAGGTGGCTGAACATATCAAGCATAAATTTCTTATTACTAGCAAATCTTTTGTGATATTATTCACATTAAGTTGGATGATATGGTGCTTTATAAAGAAAAAAGCATTATATATGTAATACACAATGCTAAGGTAGAGCTGCGTTTATTCTGACCAATTAATGCTACAAAGTCTGCTTGCTGCAAACATCTTTGGGTCAATTACAGGTTAAGTCCTATCGGGTGAGGCATGTTTGCAGATTGCAAAGTTCTGATGAAAGGTCACAGACCTGGGATGTTGACTTTATTTCTTTCTCCATGTATGCTGCCAGATCTGCTGAGTGTTTCCAGCATTTTCTGTTTTGTTTTATTTTTGTTCGATCATGGGCATCGCTGGCTAGCCAGCATTTATTACCCATCCCTAATTACCCTTGAGAAGGTGGTGGTGAGCTGCCTTCCTGAACCGCTGCAGTCCATGTGGGGTAAGTACACCTACAGTGCTGTTAGGAAGGGAGTTCAGATTGCAAGGTACTTGTAGGTTCCTGGCTGCCGGAAGAACTAATTAACATGTAATTTTCTTTCTTTATTAAACTTTTAACAATCTAGAATTAAAGATGTTGAAGAACTTAGCTTAGGAACAGGAAGTGACTCTAGAGGGTGCTTCCAATAACTTCGTAAAGAAAGGACAACAGAAGTGAAGAAGGCAGACCTGCAGTTATTAGGTTATCTGCAAGGGAAATGTAAGGTAGTACTATCTACAACTGGATCTCTGATGTAGGATGAGGGTGTCACATGTGAAACATAAATGGTTTAGTATACATGGTGGAGGATGGATAGGTTCACTTGAACTTACAGTTCTTAAGATCTGCTATACTAATATTTAAATGATGATAAAAGATCCAAAATCTAGTGCTGAACTGTTAACTAGAGTGACCAAATTCGAAGATATATTGTATTATTTCTATCAAAAGGAGCATTTATTGAGCCAGACTGATTAATATGTTAAGATTCCTCAATCAATAAGGGAGAAACTTGGTTCAACAGCAATTTGATCATTGAATTTTCTCAGAGCTTTGTTGCTGCAATTTTTCCAGATGTGCACTGGAAACTCTGGTAAATGGGATTTCTGCCACACTTCGAAGTGAAGCTACGGTGGTGGAAGTGGTGGCATGGTGGTAATGTCACTCGACTAATAATCCAGAGGCCCAGGCCCTGAGGACTTTGGTTTGAATCCCACCATGGCAGATGGTGAAATTGGAAGTCAATAAATAAAAATCTGTAATTAAAAAGCTATTCTATGCTGACCATGAAACAATTGTCGATTGTTGTAAATACCCATCTATCTTGTTCGCTAATGTCCTTTAGGGAAGGAAATCTACCGTCCTTACTTGGTCTGGCCTACAAGTGACTCCAGACCCACAGCAATATGGTTGACTCTTAAATTCCCTCTGAAATGGCCTAGCAAGCCACTTCATTTCTCAAGGGCAATTAGGGATGGGCAATAAAATGCTAGCTTTGCCTGTGACGCCCACATCCCTTAAATTAATAAAAAAAGTGGAGTTGGAGAAACACAGAGGAAATTCATATTCATTAGCATATCATTTATATTATGAAAACAATCCACATCCATTTATAGACTCAGACCTCATCGAAATCAGCTAATGCCATTGCTTGGCATTGTTATATACTGCCCCTGCCTCGGTGTAACTGAAAACCAGAATAAATTGTAACTGAAAAGAAAAATCCATGATATGGATATGATATATATTTGAGAATCAGTGTTGCCAATTGTACATTAACGTGATAGAAATAACCGCACATGTACTTTGTAATCTTCTGATTTCCCAGCAGGGCATTAAACTTATATTAGGCAGAAGGTCAAAGTCACCAGTGGCTTATGAAGTGTAACATTAGCACAAAATATCCATTTACAATTCTAGGCAAGTAGGTGAAAATCTGCAACAATATCAAAGAAAATTTAATGAGCAACATAAAAGGAATGTCTGGGCAGGGGGGAAAAAAGGCGCAATGAATGCAGATTTCATTGAAGGAACTCCCCGGATTGTCTCAGAAAAATGAGCACAGCAGTGAAAGGACAACCAAGTAAGAAGATCAATCTGTTGAATACCAAAAAGGTGTTCTGCTACAAATAGGAAAAAGGTTTCAGATATCAATTTGTAGCAGTTGAACACAATAAACTTGAGAAGTGCAACAGCTACACAAAAGTGAGCGCAGAATTTTTTTTTTTGTTATTGAGTGGCTTATTTAACCTTGTTTTTGCCTCTAATTATTTGAACTACTGTGAGAAATTAGGAACATAAAAGAACGAATAGAACAAGAACAAACTACTTGGCTTATTCTCCCACCACCATTCTTGCAGGATGACAAAGCCTGTTAGAAATGGCTATGTATATGAGTGCTGTAGAAATGTAAACTGCTATAGGATTGAACCTAGGGAGAGAATTGATCAACCAAAGATAAAACCTCCAAGAAATCAAAGGGTATCAAATTGGTCTGTGTGATATTGCAATACAGGCGAGAGTGAATTGGCAGAACGTTTTACACTCTGCCCTTTTTCTTCCCATGACATCAATAGGCGGTCGCAGTTTGGGGCAGAACGCTATATGCACATTCCCCACTAGATTGTGCTGTTGGGGGCAGGGGACCAAGTGCTGCATAGGGCTAGACCTGTTACATCCAAGGACATCTTTAGGGTCATGTGAGGGGGCTTTCCTGGATTCCCCTGGGAATTCAACTCAGTTCATGCCTGATAGACCCAGGAGGACAGATGCTTGATGGGAGCAGGTGTGGGTGTGTTCTGTGCCTAGGGAAGGTTCCAGCGAGTTGGCAGAGAATGTTAATCAATCATAGAGAAGTTCCGAAGAAATAGTAAAATCTTATGGAATTTTCTTTTGTTCCCATACTCATGGCGCATTTCGAGCCTTAGATGCCCCATTTCTGAATGGCAAGGTGCCATTCAGACTTCTGCCTGCTCAGAAGAATGGGCACTTCTATTGTGCCACTACAAGCGTGGGTAGAATCAAAGAATATTACATCACAGAAGGTTGCTATTCAGCCTATTGAGTCTGCACTGGCTTTTTGCAGAACAGTCCAGTTAGTCTGAATCCCTCGGTCTTTCTCCAGATATTTTTTCTTCTTCAAGTATTTATCTAATTCCCTTTTGAAGGCTACGCTTTTAAAGGTACCACCCTGACTATTCAAATGGCCCAATACTAGAGATTTGGGATGGGTCAACAGTGGCAGTTAGAAGTCCCACCACATCATGCTTCCATCCCCTCCATGGACTTCATGGAAGTTAGAGGCTAGCAATTCCAGTCTCATCGATTGCAACATTTCAGAGCACTTTGCCATCGATATCTATACTTACCCTTAGAACTTTCAATCCTGGCCTTAATAAGATATTCATCCAACTTTTTCTCATAATTAATAAGTCAGTAATGAAGTCTTAGAAATGTATGTCTTTTGAAACATGCATTAGTGATTCATTAGTTATGGTGAAAAAAATAGACATTCTTCTGCTTTTTTTAAAAGAATCTGAAGCCCTGTGTGGCAAAACAAAGTGTACTATACTGTACTAAATAAACATGTTGATAACTGACACGTAAAATCTCTGATCTAGAGTGTACTGTGTTTATTAACCCTTTAATAAATGTGGATGCGTTTGCTCATTCTGGCACTTTCAGACTCTAGGGGCTTTTAATGGTTATGCTCGTTTGGTGTCCCCCTCCATGTATGAAATGCTAAGACATATCAAAGATTGACCTGGTCACATCATAGATCCAAACTAGACCAACTTTCCAAGCCCGAGTCTTTGATTGGCTTTATAAATCATTTCAGCTACTGCCCCATTGCTAGCCTTTATTTGCTCTCTAAGGTCCTCAAGCATTTCATTGCTTCCCAGCCCACCCATTCCTCCAAAAAGTTCCTTTTGAATCCCTTCAGTCTGGCTTCTGTTTTGCTTACAGCACTGAGATCACCTTGGCCAAAATCATGAATGAAATTATCTGTATTTGCTGTGTGTTACCTCTCCTAGTCCTATTTGGCTGTTTCACAGAATTTGATATAGTCAACCACATTATTCCCCTCCATTACCTCTCCTCCATTGCCCAGCTGCATGGAACATGGTGTGGTTCCACTCCTGCCTGTCTGAATGTAAACAATGGGTTCCATAAGAAGAACAAAAATAATGATGTAAGAACATCAGAAATGAGAGCAGGAGTAGGCCATATACCATGTACTATTCACTAATATCATGGCTGATCTTCAACCTCAACTCCACTTTCCTGCCTGATCCCCATATCCCTTGATTTCCCTAGAGTCCAAAAATAGATTGATATCAGCCTCGAATGTACTCCATTGAGCATCCGAGCATCCACAATCCTCTGAGGTAGAGAATTCCAAAGATTTACAATCCGCTGAGTGAAGAAATTTCTCCTTTTTTTATTATTTGTTCGTGGGATGTGGGCATTGCTGGCTAGGCCAGCATTTATTGCCCATCCCTAATTGCCCTTGAGAAAGTGGTGGTGAGCTGCCTTCTTGAAGCGCTGCAGTCCTTGGGGTGTAGGTACATCCACAGTGCTGTTAGGAAGGGAGTTCCTGGATTTTGACCCAGCGACAGTGAAGGAACTAGTTCCGAGTCAGGATGGTGTGTGGCTTGGAGGGGAACTTGCAGCTGGTGGTGTTCCCATGCATCTGCTGCCCTTCTTCTAGGTGGTAGAGGTCGCAGGTTTGAAGGTGCTGTTGAAGGAGCCTTGGTGAGTTGCTGCAGTACATCTTGTCGATGGTACACACTGCTGCCACTGTGCGTCGGTGGTGAAGAGAGTGAATGTTGAAGGTGATGGATGGGGTATCAATCAAGTGGACTGCTTTGTCCTGAATGGTGTAGAGCTTCTTGAGTGTTGTTATGGCTGCACCCATCCAGGCAAGTGGAGAGTATTCCATCACACTCCTGACTTGTGCCTTGTAGATGGTAGACAGGCATTCGGGAGTCAGGAGGTAAGTTACTCCCTGCAGAATTCCCAGCCTCTGACCTGCTCTTGTAGCCAATGTATTTATGAGGCTGCTCCAGTTCAGTTTCCGGTTAATGGTACCCCCCAGGATGTTTATAAGGGGGGATTCAGCGATGGTAATGCCATTGAACATCAAGGGGAGATGGTTAGATTCTCTCTTTATTTATTTTATTTAGAGATACAGCACTGAAACAGGCCCTTTGGCCCACCGAGTCTGTGCTGACCATCAACCACCCATTTATACTAATCCTACACTAATCCCATATTCCTACAACATCCCCACCTGTCCCCATATTCCCCTACCACCTACCTATACTAGGGGCAATTTATAATGGCCAATTTACCTATCAACCTGCAAGTCTTTTGGTGGTGGGAGGAAACCGGAATACCCGGCGAAAACCCACGCAGACACAGGGAGACTGCACACAGGCAGTACCCAGAATTGAATCCGGGTCGCTGGAGCTGTGAGGCTGCGGTGCTAACCATTGCGCCACTGTGCCGCTCTTGTTTGAGATGGTCATTGCCTGGCATTTGTGTGGCATGAATATTACTTGTCATTTATCAGCCCAAGCCAGAATGTTGTCTACGTCTTGCTGCATCTGGACATGGGCTGCTTCGGTGTCTGAGGAGTCACGAATGGTGCTGAACATTGTGCAATCATCAGCGAACGTCCCCACTTCTGACCTTATGATGGGAGGAAGGTCATTGATGAAGTAGCTGAAGATGGTTGGGCCGAGGACACTACCCTAAACAACTCCTGCAGTGACGTCCTGGTACTGAGATGATTGACCTCCAACAATCACAACCACTTTCCTTTGTGCTAGGTATGACTCCAACCAGCGGAGAGTTTCCCCTTGATTCCCAGTGACTCCAGTTTTGCTAGTGCTCCTTGATGCCATACTCGGTCAAATGCTGCCTTGATGTCAAGGGCAGTCACTCTCATCTCCTCATCTCAGTCCTAAAGGCCCGCCCCTTAACCTGAGACTATGCCCCAGTTCGAGTTTGCCAGCCAAGGAAAACAGCTTCTCAGCATCTACCCGGTCAAGCCCGCTCAGAATCTTAAATGTTTCAAAGAGGTCACCTTCCATTTTTCTATACTCCAGATAGAAGAGGCCCATATGACACCCTGTTATCCCAGCAGTCAATCTAGTGAAACTTAGTTCCATCGCATCTAAGGCAGGTACATCCTTCCTTAGGTATGCAGAGCAATATTGTACACCATACTCCAGGTGTGGTCTCACTAAAGCCCTGTACAATTGTAGCAAGTCAACCTCCGTGCAATAAAGGCCAACATGCCATTTGACTTCTTGCTTGCTATACATGCATGTTAAATTGCTGTGTTTCATATACAAGGACACCCAAATCCCCCTGAACGCCAACATTGAATAGTTTCTCACTAATTAAAAAAAAAAATCTGTGGCCATCCTGTCTGTGCCGGCCATCAAGCACCTATCTATTCTAATCCCATTTTCCAGCACTTGGCCCGTAGCCTTGTATGCTATGGCGTTTCAAGTGCTCATCTAAATACTTCTCCAGTTGTGGCCTAACCACCGTTTTAGACAGCTCCATCATAACTTCCCTGCTCTTATATTCTATGCCTCGGCCAATTAAGGCAAGTATCCCATATGCCTTCCTAACCACATCTACCTGTGCTGTTGCCTTCAGTGATCTATGGACAAGTACATCAAGGTCCCTCTGACTCTCTGTACTTCCTAGGGTCCTACCATCCATTGTATATTCCCTTGCCTTGTTAGTCCTCCCAAAATGCATCACCTCACACTTCTCAGGATTAAATTCCATTTGCCATGGCTCTGCCCATCTTACCAGCCCATCTATATCGTCCTGTAATCTAAGGCTTTCTTCCTCACTATTTACGACACCACCAATTTTTGTGTCATCTGCGAACTTACTAATCATACCTCCGATATTCACGTCTAAATCATTAATGTACACTACAAACAGCACCGGGTCCCAGCACTGATCCCTGTTCCCACTCGCAAAACAACCCTCACCATCACCCTCTGCCTCCTACCACCAAGCCAATTTTGGATCCAATTTGCCAAATTGCCCTGGACCCCAAGGGTCCTTACCTTCTTAACCAATCTCCCATGCGGGACCTTATCAAAAGCCTTACTGAAGTCCATGTAGACTACGTCAACTGCTTTACCCTCATCTACACATCTAGTCACTGCTTCGAAAAATGCAATCAAATTTGTTAGACATGATCTCCCCCTGACAAAGTTATGTTGACTATCCCTGATTAATCCCTGCCTCTCCAAGTGGAGATTAATCCTGTCCCTCAGAATTATTTCCAACTGTTTTCCTACCACTGATGTTAGACTCACTGGCCTGTAATTACCTGGTTTATCCCTGCTCCCCTTCTTGAATAATGGTACCACATTCGCTGTCCTCCAGTCCTCTGGTACCTCTCCTGTGGCCAGAGAGGATTTGAAAATTTGTGTCAGAGCCCCTGCTATCTCCTCCCTTGCCTCACATAACAGCCTGGGATACATCCCATCAGGGCCTGGGGATTTATCCACTTTTAAGCCTGCTAAAATAGCTAATACATCCCCCCTTTCAATGCTAATTTGTTCAAGTATATCATAATCCCCCTCCCTGATCTCTACACCTACATAGTCCTTGTCCATAGTGAACACAGATGAAAGGTGATCATTTAAAACCTCACCTATGTCCTCCGGCTCCACACACAGATTGCCACTTTGGTCCCCGATGGGCTCTTCTCTTTCCCTGGTTATCCTCTTGCCATTAATATACTTATAAAACGCCTTGGGATTTTTCTTTATCTTGCCCGCCAGTGTTTTTTCATGTGCCCTCTTCGCTCTCTGAATTACTTTTTTAAGTACCCCCTATACTCTTCTAGGGCCTCCCCTGTTTTCAGCACTCTGTATCTGCCATAAGCCTCCTTTTTTACCTTATCCAATCCTCTATATCCCTTGACATCCAGGGTTCCCTGGACTTGTTGGTCCTACCCTTCACCTTTACGGGAACATATTGCCCCTGAACTCCTCTTTGAACGACTCCCACTGGTCTGATATAGACTTTCCTACAAGTAGCTGCTCCCAGTCCATTTTGGCCAGATCCTGTTTTATCATATTGAAATTGGTCTTCTCCCAATTCAGTACCTTTATTTCTGGTCCATCTTTGTCGTTTTTCATAACTAGCTTAAATCTTAGAGTTATGGTCACTATCTTCGAAATGCTCCCCCACTGACACTTCTACCACTTGTCCGGCGTCATTCCCTAGGATTAGGTCCAGTACTGCCCCTTCTCTTTTAGGACTTCCTACGTGCTGGCTCAGAAAGCTCTCCTGTATGCACTTTAATAATTCTGCCCCTTTTTAGCCTTTTGCGCTTAGACTATCCCAGTTGATATTGCGGAAGTTGAAATCACCTACTATTATTACCCTATTATTTTTACACTTCTCTGAGAATTGCCTGCATATCTGCTCCTCTATCTCTCCCTGATTGTTTGGCAGCCTGTAGTACACTCCCAGCCAAGTGATTGTCCCCTTTTTGTTTTTAAGTTCTACCCATATGGCCACATTTGAGGAACCTTCTAAGATATCATCCCTCCTTACTGCAGTAATTGACTCCTTGATCAGCAGTACAATGCCACCTCCTCTTTTATCCCCTCCCCTGTCACGCCTGAAGATTCCGTACCCTGGAATATTGAGCTGCCAGTCCTGCCCTTCCCATAACCATGTCTCTGTGATAGCAATAATATCATATTGCCATGTGTTCATCAACGCCCTTAATTCATCTGCCTTACTAGTAAGACTCCTTGCGTTAATATAGATACAATCTAGCCTTGCATTATTCGCTTGTTCCTTAACAGGTCTATATTTGCTCTGCCTTCCAGACTGACTCAGTTTCTCTTCTATATTTGACTGTGCATCACCCCCTACTGTACCTCCACTCTGTATCCCATCCCCCTGCCAAATTAGTTTAAACACCCACCCCCCCCCCACCCCCCAACAGCACCAGCAAACCTCCCAGCAAGGATGTTGGTCCCGTTCCAGGTCAGGTGCAACCCACCCAACCTGTACAGGTCCCACCTTCGCCAGAAACAGACCCAGTGATCCAGGAAACTAGAGCCCACCCTCCTGCACCATCTCCTCAGCCACACATTCATCTGCTCTATCCTCCTATTCCTATACTCACTAGTACATGGCACTGGGAGTAATCCAGAGATTACAACCTTTGAGGTCCTGCTTTTTAATCTGCTACATAGCTCCCTAAATTATTGTTGCGGGACCTCATCCCTCTTTCTACCTATGTCGTTGGTACCAATGTGTACCACGACCTCTGACTGTTCACCCTCCCTCTTCAGAATATCCTACAGCCACTCCGTGACATCCTTGACCCTAGCACCAGGGAGGCAACATACCATCCTGGAGTCACATTTGCAGCCACAGAAACGCCTATCTTGTACCCCTTACGATAGAATACCATATCACTATAGCTTTCCCACTCTTTTTCCTCCCCACCTTCTTACCCACTCACTTAACTTGTCCATATCTCTTTGCATTTTCTGTGTCCTCCTTTATTTTCCACCTAGTTTTGTATCATCAGAAAACTTTGATACATTACACTCAGTCCCTGCATCTAAGTCACTTAAAGAGATTGTAAATAACTTAGTCCCCAGAACTGATCCTTGTGGTATCCCACTCGTGACAACTTGAAAATTATCCAATTATTCCAATTGTATTTTCTGTCCTTTAACCAGTCCTTTGGCCATTCTAATATATTATTGCCATGAGCCCTTACCTTATGTAACAACCTTTTGTGTGGCACCTTAAAGAATGCCTTTTGAAAATCCAAATATAACACATCCATGGGTTCCCGTCTATCCTGTTTGTTAAATCCTCAAAAAACAATAATAGATTTAACATGATTTCCCTTTCATAAAACCATGTTCTCTTCTCTCTTTGGCCTCCTTGTCTTGAGAGACAATGGGTAAGCGCCTGGGGGTGGTCAGTGGTTTGTGAAGCAGCGCCTGGAGGTAACCATGTTAACTCTGCCAAATCATATTTTGATTTTCTAAGTGCCTTGTTATCTCATCTTTAATAGTGAATTCCAGCATTTTCTCAACAATTAATGTCAGGTTAACTGGTCTATAGTTCACTGCTTTTTCTCTCCTTCCGATCTTGAATAGAGGGGTTACATTTGCTACCTTCCAATCCACTGGGGATGATTCTAGAATTTAGGGAATTTTCAAAGATCACAACCAATGCATCCACTATCTCTGCAGCCACCTCTTTTAGAACCCTAGGATGTAGGCCATTCGGTCCAGGAGGGTTTGTCAGCTTTTAGACTCAATGGGTTGGATTTTGTGTTCGAGGCGGGACTCCCTTCGTTGGGTAGAAAAGGCAGGGGAAAGCCATTCTCTGCCTTTTTGTTACCCTGGAGCGATCCTATGGTCTTTTTAAATTTAAGTTTCAGGAGCCTGTCCCTTTAAAGATGGAGATCCCGCCTCCAAGAGCTGCCGGTCAATCAGAGGGCTGGAAGCTCAGTAGAATCGGCAGTGCCACTGGGAGTGGTGGCCACTGCCGATGCTGCAGATGCCTTGGACCCAGGCCCAGCGCTGGAACCCCAGACCTCAGGTAAGTGAGGCGGGGTCGCTCGGGCCTTCCAGACTGGAAGGGGGGTGTGGTGTGGGGGATAGTTGTGCAGTCCAGTGGGAGGGGGTCCCTGGGTGGGGGGGGGGTGGGGGGGGGGGCGCGGTAAAGTGGTTCCCGTCGGGGTTCTGCTTTAGGCCACAGATTGCTCACGAAGGAGGGAATCCCCCCCCCTCCACCACCCCAAGCCTGCAGGAAATGCGCCTCGTGTTACAAGGCGACCTCCCTGCATGGCGGAGGGACCCCACGTCGCTGGTAAGATCCTGGCAGTGGTGGAAAGAGGGCCTTAATTGACCATTAATACCTCTTCCAGCAACTACAATTGTGGCATTTTGTGCATCCCCAACTATGCCTGCAAATGCCTTTGAATATTTTCTACATTAATGGAGCTACATAAGTGTGAGTTGGTGTATTAAACTAATTTTTGGGGATAGGAAAAAGTAAAATTAAAGTTGCAAAAATGCAAATTGGAGAGTTAAAGATGTGAAGGAAAAGAAAATGGGAAGAAAACTGGGTTCAACACTGTTAATAGAATTAGTGTTAATTGTTATTTTCCATTGAAACTATATTTTCATTGTTAATTTGATAATTTAATAACTGTTTATGTATTACAGTGCATTAGCTGAAAACAAAAAAAACCTATCAGTCCAGTCAGAAAAACATTTCTATTAGCAGTCTAAGGATGAAATACATTTTTTCAAAGTGTTTTCATCCCAGTGTGCTGCATTTATGTTTAACTAACCAATTGTGCCTTGCAATGCCTCGTAAGGAAAAAAAGGTAAGTGTGAAACAACAGAAGATATGTGTCATGTTTGTACCCACATTTACAAACTAAGCTGACCTCCAGTGGGAGACAAGCTTGCTGTTTGCAGTTTACAGTGTGTGTGTTAAGGTTCTCAGATTGACTTGAAAATAAACAGCTAAATAGAAAGAGTGTGTATCTCTGGATGTGGTCCAGTACAAAAAGGTTTTGGACAGATAAAGAGTTTTAGATTAATAGTCTGTCAGCAAACCAGTCTTTTTATATTCTTAATAACTTTTTTACCCAATATAGTTGACATACTAGTCTAAAATTACTGACTTTTTCTGTCAATTATAAATAAAAATAGAAAATTTTGGAAATGCTCAGCAGGTCAGTCTGATTGATTCCGCCCTTGCTGTCCACTTAAGCGCCTGATAAGCACTTAATTCAGTGGGCCTTCCCAAAAGGAGGAGACGCAGGGCTCTGCCGGTGGGCAAAGCTCCCGTCGCCTACTTTAAACAACCCCCCAATGTGTCAGAAGTGAGTAGCCGGGACTTGAGAGGATTTTGATAGCTGTAAGATAATCAGCAGATGTGCGAGACATCAGAGTTTAAAACAATTCCTGTCTGCAACTTTGCACAGGACATCAACAGCTGGGTAAGTCATTATGGCTTCAATTTTCCCAATAGCTGCTCCTATGGACATGAAGGGTGATTTAAGAGGGAATTGGCAATTCTTCCCGTCTCAGTAGCAGAATTATGAGGTTGCCAGAGGTGGATATGAAACCCAAACAGATAAGAGAAGCAATTCTGTTGTCATTGGTGGGGAAAGCAGTACAAGCTGTATTGCACCCGAGATCACACTAAGAAGAAAAGCAAGACTTGGGAGATTTTGGAAGCCTTGAAGACCCACTTTGAACCTCTACGAATGTCATTTGTGAACCCTATGTGTTTAATACTAGAGCTCAGGAAGGGAGGGAGAATATTGATCAGTATGTGACTATGCTGAGATGTCTAGCTGAGTCTTGTGAGTTTGGGCAACTGAAGGATGTCTTAGGATTATCTTAGGAACAAGAGAGTCTGCTGTGAGAGCACATCTGCTGAGAGAAGAGAAGCTTACTCTCAAGAAAGCTTTTGATGTGCAGAAGTTCTGAATTGGCTAATCAACAGCTGAAGAGTATTGATGTGAGAACTGACAATGATATGCTCTATGCTGAGAAGCAGTCCAAGTCATTTAATGATAAAAAGGAAGGACAACTTTCAGAAGGGCCAGCAGAAAGATCAAGGCCAGAATACTGTAAATACCATGGAGGACACTACAAGAAGGAAAAGGATGCATGCCCAGCGTGGAGGAAGCAGTGCTCTAACTGCAAGAAGCTGAACCACTTTGCACTAGCAGTTTTGCTAGAAAGAGGAAAAGCAAGCCTGTAAAGATAGTTGTTGGAGAGATGTCGGATGATGATTCTGATGAATCACTCTACACACTAGAACATGTTGGTGCCATCAAGTCTCGAGGTAGAAAGTGGTTTGTGACTCTTGGAATGATGACTGCAGAAGGAGAGCATCAAGCTGATGTGAGGTATCAGATAGACTCTGGTTCTACGTGCAACATCATGAGCTTCACAGACTTGTGTGAAATTGCACAAGATGGTGACCCGAATATAAAGCCTTCAAAGGTAAAGTTCAGGCTGTATGATGAAATGATGCTCATCCCAAGAGAACAAACCAAGCTGAGAGTCCAATGCAACAGGAAGAAAGAATAATGTCCAGATAGTGGACATTAAGCAAACTTCCCTCATCTTGGCTGAAACAAGTCAAAAGCTTGGACTGGTAACCCTCCAAGTACCAGAAGACATTTGCAGTGTTTTGCTTGACACCAAGTCATTGACTGCTGAACACATCCTGAGAGATTATAAAGATTTTTTCACAGGTCTTGGATGCCTTTGTGGTGAATATCATCTCGAAATAGATGAAAGTGTGAGGCCAACTCAACATCTTCTGAGGAGAGTCCCAGCTGCCCTCAAGTCCAGCCTGAAGGAGCAGCTTGAAAAGATGGGAATAATTAAGAAAGTGACAACTCCTACAGACTGGGTCAGCAGTATGGTAGCAGTGAAAAAACCTGGAAAGTTGAGAGTGTGTTTAGATCCAAAGGACTTCAATAAAGCTTTGAAGTGATCTCATTACTCTATACCAACTATTGAAGAGATTCTGCTTCAATTTGCTCAGGCAAAGGTCTTTAATACCCTAGATGCTAAGGATGGATACTGGCAAGTGAAGTTGGATGAAACCAGCTGCTTTCTGACTTCTTTCTGAATGCCATTTGGGAGGTACTGATCGTTGTGCATGCCGTTTGACATTTCTATTGCTGTGGAAGAGTACCAATGCAGACAGCATTAGATAGTCAATGCTCTATCAGGAGTGGAAGCAATCACGGATGATCTGCTAGTCTATGGATGTGAACATACAATGGAAAACACCATCGCAGATCATGATCAGAATCTAGTGAAACTGCTGGAGAGAGTTCGCCAGATGAACCTGAAGCTGAACAATAAAAAGTTGCAGCTGAAGAAGTCTGAAGTCAGGTGCATAGGGCACGTACTGACAGCTGAAGGACTTTGCCCTGATCCTGATAAGGTGCGAGCTGTAGTAGAGATGCAGCAACCAACTAATGTGGAGGCAATTCAACGATTGTTGGATTTGTGAACTACCTAGCCAAGCTCTTGCCCAATCTGTCATCAGATTGTGAACCTCTACGCAAGCTCCCTGCAAGAGATGTTCGGTGATATTTGGGCACAGTACAAGTGGCTTTCACTCGCAGTAAATAATTAGTGATGACAACGCCAGTGTTGAGGTACTATGATGCCAACAAGGAAGTCGCCCTGCAGTGTGATGCCAGTGAAACAGGACTTGGAGCCACCCTCTACGCAAGCTCCCTGCAAGAGATGATCGGTGATATTTGGGCAACCAGTTGCGTTTGCATCTAGAGTGCTAATGCAAACTGAACGACGCTATGCACAGACAGAGAAAGAATGTCTGCCTATTGTCTTTGCTTGTGAGCATTTCAACCAGTACCTGCTTGAGACAGAGAAATTGATGGTAGAGTCTGACCACAAGTCACTTAAAAGCATTGTTCTCAAACCACTTCTATCTGCTCCAAAGCATTTGCAAAGGATGTTACTTCATTTGCAGATTTATCACTTGGAAGTGAAGTACAAGCAAGGGAATCAGATGTACATCGCCAACATGCTGAGAGCTGTACACCCTTTGAAGGAAGTTGATGATGCTAGAACAGTGTGAAATCTTCCAGATTCAACAAGAAGCAACAGCACGACATGCTGTGGAAGTCATAAACCCTTCAGAGACGTTGAATCTGACAGACAAGCATCTTGCTCAGATCAAGCAAGCTACGTGACGAGATGCAACTCTTCAAGTGCTACAGGAAGTTGTGATGAAAGGATGACCAGAAACCATCAAGGACACACCTGTTGATTTAAGAGAGTATTGAGCATACAAAGATGAAGTGACCACCCAAGATGGCATCTTGTACTAAGAGACTAAGGTTATTATCCCTAAAGAGATGAGAAGAGATGCTGAAGCCATCAAGGAATCGAGTCCGGTCTGAGGAAGGTAGCAGGAGTGCTCTACTGGCTAAACATGAACAATGAGATTAAGGAGCACATCAGCCAGTGCAGCACTTGCAATGAATATCAAGCTGAGCAAGCTAAAGAACCCCACATGACTCATGATATCCCAGACAGACCATGAATGAAGCTTGGAGTGGACCTCTTCACCCTCACTGGAACAGATTATCTCGTCACAATCAACTACTATTTGGACTACTGGGAGTTGGACCAACTGATGTCAACGACTACCAGTGAGATCGTGGAACACCTGAAAACACACTTCAGTTGTCATGACATTCTCGACATTGTGATGAGTGACAGTGGCCCTCAGTTCACAAGTGAAGAATTCAGACGCTTTGTGGACGATTGAGAAATTCAGCACGACACATCATCTCCACACTATCCCCAGTCAAATGGAAAGGCTGAGGCAGTGGTGAAAATTGCCAAAAAGATCATAAAGAAATCTACTACATCCGGCACAGATGCGTACAAGGTAACCTTAGAGTGGAGAAACACACCTACTGAAGGCAAGGGAAGTAGTCCAGTCCAGCGACTAATGTCACACCGCACCCAGAAGTCTCTTCCAATAGCTAAGAAATTACTGAAGCCATAAGTAGTAACAGGTGTAAGGGACAAGAGCATAGTGGAACGACAGAAAGTCAAATGTCACTTTGTTAAATCTGTCAAATGATTGCCAGAGCTGAGAGTTAGAGAGCCGGTCAGAGTGCAAACATTCAACACAGTCAAGAAAAATGAACCCACTTGGGAACTTAGGACTTGCAAGAAGAAGCTGTCACCTCGAACATACCAGGTGAAGGTGAACGACCAGATCTATTGTCGGAACCACAGACATTTACGCCAACCGGAGAAGCTGCTCCATCACAGCAGAGGGCTGATGAGACAGATCTGAATTTGTCAACTGAACAAGGAACTGAATGACCATCAGTCTCAGAGGTCAACCGTACTCCAACCAGTGCAACAGATGAGCAGTAACACTCACCACAGCAACGACTTTCCCCAGAGAAGGAACACCAGTAACATCACCAAAGGAACCAACAGACACCAGCCAAACAGCCAACAACAACTCACAGGTGTACCATATAGCAACCTAAATGCATTAAAGATTAGAAAGTGGAGGGGTGAGATCAAAAGGAAATTAGGAAAGCAAAGAAAGGGCATGAACGAATATTGGCAGGCAAAATCAAGGTGAACCCAATGTTTTATCAATACATTAAGTGTAAGAGGATAACTAAGGAGAGAGTAGGGCCCATAAAAGACCAAAAAGGTAACCTATGTATAGGAGCGGAAAATATTGGTATGGTTCTTAATGAATACTTTGCATCTGTCTTCACAAAAGAGGGGGATGATGCAGATATTGTAGTTAAGGAGGAAGAATGTGAAGTATTAGATGTGATAAACATAGGGAGAGAGGAAATATTAATGGGATTAGTAACCTGGAAAGTTGATAAATCACCAGGGCCTGATGAAATGTATCCTAGGCTGTTAAAAGAAGCTAGAGAGGAAATAGCAGAGGGTCTGACCATCATTTTCTAGTCCTCACTGGATACAGGTGTGGTGACGGAGGATTGGAGAACTTCCAATGTTGTACCTCTGTTTAAAAAGGCAGTGAAGGATAGACTAAATAATTACAGGCCAGTCAGTCTAACTGGAATCTATTCTGAGGGGCAGGATAAACTATCACTTTGAAAGGTACAGGTTAATCAAGGCCAGACAGCATGGATTTGTTAAGGGAAGATCTTGTTTGACCAACTTGATCGAATTTTTTGAAGAAGTGACAAGGAAATAGATGAGGGTAGTGCTGTTGATGTGGTCTACATGGATTTTAGCAAGGCTTTTGACAAGGTCCCACATGGCAGACTGGTTAAAAAAATAAAATCCCATGGGATCCAGGGAAATGCAGCAAGTTGGAATCAAAATTAGCTCAGTGGCAGGAAACAAAGGGTAATATGGATTTCAGTAAGGTGTTTGATAAGGTTCCCCACGGTAGGCTATTGCAGAAAATACGGAAGTATGGGGTTGAAGGTGATTTAGAGCTTTGGATCAGAAATTGGCTAGCTGAAAGAAGACAGAGGGTGGTGGTTGATGGCAAATGTTCATCCTGGAGTTTAGTTACTAGTGGTGTACCGCAAGGTTCTGTTTTGGGGCCACTGCTGTTTGTCATTTTTATAAATGACCTGGATGAGGGTGTAGAAGGGTGGGTTAGTAAATTTGCGGATGACACGAAGGTCGGTGGAGTTGTGGATAGTGTCGAAGGGTGTTGTAGGGTACAGAGGGACATAGATAGGCTGCAGAGCTGGGCTGAGAGATGGCAAATGGAGTTTAATGCGGAGAAGTGTGAGGTGATTCACTTTGGAAGGAGTAACAGCAATGCAGAGTACTGGGCTAATGGGAAGATTCTTGGTAGTGTAGATGAGCAGAGAGATCTTGGTGTCCAGGTACATAAATCCCTGAAAGTTGCTACCCAGGTTAATAGGGCTGTTAAGAAGGCATATGGTGTGTTAGCTTTTATTAGTAGGGGGATCGAGTTTCGGAGCCACGAGGTCATTTTTTTTTTTTCTTTTTTTTTAAGGTGACCTTTATACCCCAGGCCCCTTTTATATTTTTCACATCGAGGGGGCCTTTATCCCTCAGGCCCCCTTTATGTACATATTTACAGTTTTAAAATAACTTTATTAAAACAGATAAATAAACAAAAAACTCAAATTAAAATGCCATTCTCGGCGTCGACGATGCACTCCAGTCCCTGCGGTGCCCACCGGTCGCGGAAGGCCTCAAGCGTACCGGCGGACACCGCATGCTCCTTTTCCAGGGAGCCACGAGGTCATGATGCAGCTGTACAAAACTCTGGTGAGGCCGCACCTTGAGTATTGCGTGCAGTTCTGGTCACCGCATTATAGGAAGGATGTGGAAGCTTTGGAAAGGGTGCAGAGGAGATTTACTAGGATGTTGCCTGGTATGGAAGGAAGGTCTTACGAGGAAAGGCTGAGGGACTTGGGGTTGTTTTCGTTAGAGAGAAGGAGGAGGAGAGGTGACTTAATAGAGACATACAAGATAATCAGAGGGTTAGATAGGGTGGATAGTGAGAGTCTTTTTCCTCGGATGATGATGGCAAACACGAGGGGACATAGCTTTAAGTTGAGGGGTGAAAGATATAGGACAGATGTCAGAGGTAGTTTCTTTACGCAGAGAGTAGTAGGGGCGTGGAACGCCCTGCCTGCAACAGTAGTAGACTCGCCAACTTTAAGGGCATTTAAGTGGTCATTGGATAGACATATGGATGAAAATGGAATAGTGTAGGTCAGATGATCGGCGCAACATCGAGGGCCGAAGGGCCTGTACTGCGCTGTAATGTTCTAATTCTAAAAAATTCTAATTGTTGACTGCTGTTTTAGCGACTGGAGGGCTGTTTCTGGTGGCGTTCCACAGGGCTCTGTACTGGGTAAACTGCTTTTTGTGTTGCATATTAATGATTTGGGCGTAAATATAGGGGGCATGATCAAGATGTTTGAGGACGACACCAAGATTGGCTCTGTGGTAGATAGCGAGGAGGATAGCTGTAGGCTGCAGGAAGATATTGATGGTCTGGTCAGGTGGGCAGAAAAGTGGCAAATGAAATTAAACTTGGAGAAGTGTGAGGTGATGTATTTGGGGAGGTTAAACAAGGCAAAGGAATACATGATTAATGGGAAAATACTGAGAAATATCGAGGAAGTAAGGGATCTTGGAGTAAATGTCCACAGATCCCTGAACATAGCAGGACAGATCGATAAGGTGGTTAACAAGGCATATGAAATCCTTTCCTTTATTAACCGAGGTATAGAATACAAGAGCAGGGAGGTTATGCTGGAACTGTATAACTTATTGGTTAGGCCAAAACTTGAGTACTGCTTGCAGTTCTGGTCACCTCTTTAAAGAAAGGATGTAATTGCACTATAGAGAGTACTGAGGAGATTTATGAGGATGTTGTCAGGACTGGAAAAATGCAGCTATGAGGAAAGATTGGAAAGGCTGGGGTTGTTCTCCTTGGAACAGAGAAGGCTGAGGGGAGATCTGATTGAAATGTACAAAATTTTGAGGGGCCTGGATAGAATGGAGGTGACTGGTCTATTCACCTTAGCAGAGAGCTCAGTGACGAGGGGGCATAGATTTAAAGCGATTGGTAGAAAAATTAGAGGGGAGATGAGGAAAAACCTTTTCACCCAGAGGGTGATGATGATCTGGAACTCACTGCCTGAATAGGTAGTTGAGGCAGAGACCCTCAACTCATTCAAAAGGAGTCTGGATATGCACCTCAAGTCCCGTAAACTGCAGGGCTACGGACCAAATGCTGGAAGGTGGGATTAGAATAGATGGATCGTGTTTTGGTCGGCACAGGCATGATGGGCCAAGTGGCCTCTTTCTGTGCCTTAAACTTTCTATGATTATGTGTGTCGAGACATAAATTTGAAAGAACAAGAAAGAACAGACTTTTTTTTAATAAAAAGGAAGACGTTTGGATAAATACTTTTGTACCCTTTGCCTTGCTGAACACATGCAACCTCTGATGTTGTGGTATATAAATAAAAGCTTTTGGCAGTAGCCATTTTATACACCACCATATTTCAGATTTCTAGCATCCACAGTATTTTGCTTTTGTCTGTCAAATTATTGTCTGTAACTTGGAAATTAATCTAATCCCTTCCTTTTATGCTTTTGCATTTAGATCTTTCCTTATCTGATATCTGTAAGGTTTTGTATTGTAATTCAGTGAACCAGAAGCCATATGACATAAAGCACTGCAAGCTTGGTATTCTAAAGGGATTTTTTCCAAGCGTTCACAAGGACAAAAAAGGTGTATTCTTTTCACTTCACCTCCTGAGAGGGAGCAAAACGTCTGTACTACATATACATGATGACAGATGAACTATGAGTTTCTCTTGTAAGAGGCATTTTACAAGTATGGAACATTTTGATATGGATCCCATTAGACTTGGACTGTGTGCTGTATATCTTCTGCTCTGACTTGTAGTCTGCATCTGTCATGAGGCAAACATTCTGGTACAGTGTAACAGCTGAAAAGCCATAGCCTTTTGAATGTTTTTTCTCCCTCCCCTGAGTAATTAAGGCAAAGTTCAGTTGAAGGACAGATCTTTACTTTAGAGCCGTGTGACATTCAGGTGAGCTATTTGGACTGTGCTTTATCATATTTTAACCAAGCCAGTCCAGACAGCATAAAACAGGATTTAAAAGCAACAACTATGTATGGCAGATCACAATATGCCAGATTACTTTATAATTAATAGTATAGCACATTTCTTAATCGATGTTAGATTTAACTGAGAACAACCAAGAATGTTCCTTATTTTCTAGTTACCTTCAATTTGACAATCAAAGGAATGAACACTGGAGGCAAAGTGGGGTAGGGGTGGGGGGGGGGGGGGGAGTCATAGCTGGCATGTTGTATTAGGTTTCTCAGAGCCAATAATTATACTGATTATACTTTCATATTGTAGTCTCTTTAGCTTAGATAGACTTTATTAAATATATATAAAAATACATTTTAAGAAGACAAATTGTAAGTGTGACTGCAATATGCCTGTCACTTGTTTTGGCGTCGGAGTATTATTATGACAGACTTTAATTAATTAGGACCCTAACAGCAACAGATTGTAATGCATGTAGATGATAGAAAGAGAACCTTGCCCCCATTCCCTTCTGACATTATGGACCCAAGTACTGCATTGCAGCTGACACTCATAGACATCCTAACTAAATTCATGAGAAATAATATAACAGCACAGTGGAGTTATTCTGCAATCTACGGAGGTTTCCAAAATTGCTCTCTGTCTATGGGGTCAAAGTTTGACCGATAAAATGGATCGGATGAGTAGTATAACTCTGTTGATTCACAAGCAATACAATTCCATTTTCTCAGTTAGGGGGTGAATCTCTCTGGTGATTCTCTCACTTGTCTGTCTTAACTTTGTGCGAAGAGCTACAGAAACCCAGGTAAAACAGAACAAATGGATTAACAAGATCATCTTTGTGGGAATATACCCTCACTGGGGTTCTTCCACTCATTCATTGTAATTCTGGCAGATAAGCCTATGGAAATTGTGTTTATGCCATTTTTCCAAGGTTTCCATGGCTCTTACAGTAGAAGTTATAATGAATGAGAGAGAGAAGCCATGGGAAATTCACCTCCCTTGATCTATCATTGTGCTTTGTGTGAACTGTAGGGGCCAGGTTCAATCACTGTTGGGAAACTACAGGCTCCCTTTCAATAGCCCTTCACCTTATCACTGTGCTGATATTGTTCTCCTGTTTGTCCCATTCTTCAGATATTCAGCGATGGGTGTCTGTATCCTTTCAATTTTTCTTTTGGCTTGAGCACCATCACAGTGATAGTAACGCATGGCTCATACAGCTCTTGTCTCTTCCCCAATGAACAGAGCTTCATTTTAAATGAAACTTGTGTAAAAGTCAATAACAGACTGTAAAAAAAAAGGTTTAGAATGATTATGCTAAAAACAGAAGAAAGATGAGGTTAGTAAACTTGTTATAAACTGTTATAAACTATCAGGTGATTGCAAACTGTTTAAAATTAATTTCCTAGTTGAGGAAAACCTATAGAAAATAATCAAAAAAATTTATGATCATATTTTTGTGCTTTGTTAATTCTTCCAGTGAACCCAGACTATTCAAATTATGGACAGGAATGCATGAGGCAGTAGACTGAAATTAAAATAGCTTTTACAATCAGTTGAATAAAAATGGCAACAGATTGTCCACCCTTTTACGATCATGTGAACTAAAGGAATGTGAAGAGAAGCCACCTGACATGTTGCATAGCTTAGAAGCTAACACTTTGTTTGTGGCACTTTGCTGTGATATTCTACGTTTGAGGCATTTGTTTTTGAGTGGCCCCTGATGACAGAAGAAATGGAAATAAAAGCAATAAAGTATTAGGAATAACTGTGGCTGTGTGAATAATAACTCAATTATAATTTTTTCCGCACACATACTCTTACATTTCCAGTAACATATACTTAAAATATACCTATAAACTATCAATGGCTGCATTATTTTTGGGAACACAGCACAAATAATCATTGGCGATTGATCTCCCATGCATTGCTCCCTTTTTCTGAGTTTCTCCTATGATCTCTCTCTTCTCCTGTTTTACTAACACCGGGCTGGATTTTACCAAGCCCATGACGTCGGGCTCTGTCCCGGGGGGTCAGCCGAACGATAGGGCCGGCAGCGGTCCGCTATGGCGGCCACCCCTCAACCGCTGGGTGACAGGACCTGGATTTCATTATTTAAATTAATGACATACATAAACTTAAATGAACTTACCTTCAGTCTTCCGGGTCCACCGCGAACTTCAGCAGGGCGGCCAGTACTTCCGCGCCTTCAATTCCCTGTCTGGCGAAAGCTGGCATGACGCTGGTGGGGAGGGGGGGAGGAGTTAATATTTTCAGTGTGGGGGGGATGGGGTCAAATAAATGTAATAGGTGTAGGGGTGGTGGGAAGGGGTGAACTTTAAACTTTGTGCAGTCTTTTGGGGGGGGAAGTCAGATTTAAAAGGTAAGTGTTTTGTGGGGGCAGGGCAAATAGTTAATGTAATTGTTATTGGGGGATGGGAAAGGGGCATTAGAAATTTATTTAATAAATTTTGCACTGGTGTATCTTTAAAAATTCAAATTGACCGGCAGGCCTGGCTGCCCTTGAAAAATGGCGCCAGTGCCTGCACACAGGCAGCTGATGCCATTGTCGGCGACGGACAGCCCACCCCCTCCATGAGATGGGGTGGGCCAATCCGACTACATGCAGCTCTTTGGCATGCAGCCCGCCAATTTTTGAGAAAATCCAGCCCGCCCTCTCTGACACTCCTATGCATTCCTTTAGGGAGGTGTTCAGTTTGTATCTTTAATTGTTAATATTTTGCAAAGACTGGTGCACAACAAGATGACAACCAAAATATAACAGTTTGAGGTGGGCCCAGGCAGGGTCATCTGGAACTGAGGACAGGTGTGCAGAGGTTGTTAGGGAGCTGCTGCAACATGTGCAAGTCAGATGGAAACTGGAGTTTGGATTCTGGGCTGCAAAATATTGGGGTGGGGTGGGGTGGGGTTGGGTTGGGGGGGTGGAGTGGGGAGTGGTTGGCTACATGGAGAGAGAGAGTCCCCATTACTTAGTTGGGAGGAAGGCTGTGTTTTGGGCCAGGGAATTGGAGGTTAGCAGATATGGTGGGTCTGAGGGGAAGAAACTTTTTTAAAAATAGAAAAACTTTTTCAACCTCTTCTCCTTCCCCCTCAAAACATGCAGGCCAATGGTAATCCCCTCTGTCAGGCAGAAACAGGGTGCTGGCAAGTGCAATTAGTAGAACGTGCTGTTCCTTTCCCGCCAATCAATATTTTGATTGGCTCTTGAAATTTAACAGCCCAGATAGCCCAGGCACTCATTGGAAACAGACCATGTAAAATTTCAGGATGCTTGTTGAGGAAGGATGATGCTAGAGCCTATCTTTACTCCGTTTCACATTTATTGTGCAAAGTAAAAGGATTACAAACATATAGCTCTCACTCAAAACCCCCCACCAGCTTCAGTAATTGTCTGCTTATAAGTGCTCAAGTAAGACCCCAATTAATACCCTCCACCTGCATATAATTAAACAATTGATACTCAATTAATAGATTAACAGGCCATGTCTCATTTGACCAGCAAATTGGGATCCCACGAATCAATAGAATCCTGATTCAATTTTGAGGTGCCCATGGGTAGTGTGTGACTAAAGTTGTCAGACTGCTTATCTGACATTCCCAGTACTGGATAAACAGAAATTTCCTCCAACTAAATACTGGGAAGACCAAAATCATTGTCTTCAGTCTCCCACACAAATTCTGTTCCCTAGCCACCAACTCCTTTCCTCTCCCTGGCAATTGTTTTGAGTTTGAACCAGACTGTTCACAACCTTGGTGTTAAGTTTGATCCAAGATGAGCTTCCAACCACATATTTGTACTATCACTAAGACTGCCTATTTCCACCTCCACAACATCATCCAACTCCACCTCTGCCTTATCTGATATTCTGCTGAAATCCTCATCCATGCCTTTGTTATCTCTAGACTTGACTATTTCAGCGCACTCCTGACCGGCCTCCCATAGTCTACCCTCCGTAAACTTGAAATCATCCAAAACTTTGCTGCATATATCCTAACTTGCTGTTTACTCATCACCTCTGTGCTCACCGACCTACATTGGCACCCAGTTCGGCAACATCTCAATTTTAAAAAGTCTCTGTCCTCAAATTCCTCGATGGCCTTATCCCTCCCTACCTCTGTAATCCCCTCCAGTTTGACAACTCTTTGAGAGATGATCTGCACTCCTCCAATTCTGGCCTCTTGTGCATCCCCAATTTTAATCACTTCCATTGGCACTGTGCCTTCAGGTGCCAAGGCCCTAAGCTCTGGAATTTCCTCCTTAAACCTTTCTGCCTCTCTACCTCCCTTTCCTCCTTTAGAACACTCCTTAAAATCCACCTTTTGGTCATCCACCCTAATTTTCCTTATGTGACTTGGTGTCAAATTTTGTTTGATAATGCTCCTGTGAAGTACCTTGGGACATCTGTTATGTTAAAGGCATTATATACATGCAAGGTTTTGTTGTTGCTGCACACACTTCATCCATTGGTACTTGTTCTTGAGCATTCTTAAAGTCCTTAAAGACATGGAAACATGGATAAATGGCCTCTTTCCTCCTTTTGACCTCCTAGACTAAGGTCTCCAGCACTGGATCAGAGAACCTGGGAGCACTGTCTCTGTCCTCCATTCCCAGTCTTCTTCCTTCTAGCAAAGCCTGAGGCTGTTCCACCAGCTGCTGTAGCCTAAGTGCACCTCCCCTTTACAAGTGGTAGGCTGCCTTTAAGAAGGGCAGGCTAGCTGTGTGTCATTCTAGCCATGCACATACTTGGATCCTTGCTGAGTGTGCAGCCAGTCAGAAGCGCGCTTCATGCTGGGCTGCACACTGAAATCATGTGGATGAACAGGCAGCGTGAAGTTTGCCTGCTGCCTGCCTCAACTGAACCGGGTGTGGGGTAATTGCATATTGTAATCCCCGCGCCCGTTAATGGACCGAATCAAAATTTTCCCCCAGGACTGCTTGGAACAGCAGAGCCCCGCCTTGCAAAAATTATAAAATCAAAAAGAATGGATTTGGAATTTTCTCAGTCTAACTTTATAATTTCTCAGCACATTGCAACTCCAATTGAACCCCAGCTTTGTTTGAAGCATTTTGTCCATTTTTTAATTTTTCGGAGAAAGATTCCAACCAGTGACTAAATGCTTCAACACCCACCGAGTTATTCAGCACTTTTCTTTTCAAACTTTTTCACAGCTCCATCTGGCTTCAGGATTAGCTTCACCTAGCATTACTGCTTACCGCTGATTGGTCATTTACTGCTTTTCTGCAATTATGTCTCTTAGGTGACATGGACCAATTGGATTGCATAAATACAACAGGGGTGGGAAATACAATGTTTTAATAAAATAGATAGGCAGGTAGATAAATTGTCGGTGCTTAGTTGCTTTATTTACTTCAACATAAGGACATCTGAAAGAGGACTTAAAGAAAATAAATATTTTCCAGTGTTATGCAGCCCCCACCTGCCAAAAATGAGGCACATTAATTTCGGCACATGGATATTAAACTTCAAATTGTTGCTGGGAAGAAAAGAGGGCCTATTACAAGGAATTGTCAGGCCCCTAGCCAGAAAGACATTTTTGCATACCAGCAGACAGTGTTGGAACAAAGGAACCAGTTCCGCTCCCAATACACAGAACGGGCATGGTCAGACCAGTTTAGTCACATGCCTAACTGGCTGTTGCAGAGTTTTGAACTGAGAGTTTTAAATTGGAGAAACAGTGGTCTGGATTTTACCTTACGCAGACTGGAATTTGCCACCAACGTAAAAGTCGGTGGCGAATCCGCTTCCACCTCGCCCGGGGATCCAGCCCACATTTTACAGGTCCCTGGGATTTAATTGTCCTGAGGCAGGACTTCCACCTGCTTGAGGGAGGACGTCCCACCTCAGTGAGCTGCCGACCAGTCAGTGGGCCAGCAGCTCTTAGTCCCAGCAGCGCCAATGGGAGTGGTGGCTACTGCTGGGACTGCAGCCCAACCGACGACATGGAGCCAGGAGTGAAGGTCAGTTGGGCATGCCTCACCAGGGGGATCAGTTGTGCCCTGGTGAGGTTAGGGTGGTAGTTTGGGGGGAGGGAGGGTTCGTCTTGGGTCCCGGGGGTGGGTTGGGAGGCAGGGGTGGCCCTCAATCGGGCACCCTGTGCCCAAATGCCAAGGCACCCCCCAGCTCGCGAAACGGCTGGCAGCTATCACTGGGCGGCCTTTCACGTCCCCAGCATGCCTGCTTGCCATAGGTAAAACACCTGTGGAGGCGGGCGAGGGCCCTTAAGTGGCCGTTAAGTGACCACTTAAGGGCCTTGATTAGCCTCGGGTAGGCGGGCAGTTCCCCCCCCCCGCCTGGTTGCCATAATGATGACCAGAGGCAGGAGCGGGGCAGGAAGGCCTCCCGCAGACTCGAACTCAAATGTACACTGCCCCCATCCACCCCCACGCACCATCTGACCCACTGGGGCGGCGTAAAATTCAGCCCAGTGTGTTTGAAGACCGAAAGCTCCTTGGTCCTGGATTGAGCACATCTCTCTCCTGTCTGCTCCCATCTCTTTCTCATCAGCTTTGGAATCCATTGAAGACACATGAACCGCAAGAGAGAAAAGTCTCCTACAGTGAACAAGGTTTAAGAAGAATACTGGGCCCCAACGAAAAGTAAGAATTACCTATAAGCAAGAACTACCTACAAAGGACTCTGCAGTGAGCTCAAAGCACAGTAACTAGAAACTCTTCAGACATTGCCTCAAAGCTCTACAATTTATCTTTTCTTCAGCTCGTTTCTGTCCCTATCTGCACTTGTGTATTGCATATGCATGCGAGCGCATCATGAATCTGTAGGCGTTAACCGAATTAGAGTTTAAGTTTTAATAAATTTCACTTTTCTTCTTTAAACCTAAGAAAGCCTGTATGTACTAATTTCTCTGCCTTATAATTGGAAAGTGGTGAACAAGGATTCACCAAGGCTAGCTCAAAACACTGTGTGTTTAAAAAATAAAACCCTGTTACAGTAAGACCAGGTGAAGGCTGAAAGGGAACCCTGGATACCTTTCTCACCTGGTCGTAACACCAATTAGGTATGATGGACATTTGCAAAGACTTGGAACTACAAAATAATATCAACAGTTGTTCCAAGAAACTCATGACCATGTTTTTGCTACTGGCTGAGGTGTAATGTTGTAGATAACAATTACAGTAACATGTGCACGTGGAGCTAGGGATGAACTATCGCCAAGGAGCTGCACTTTATTTCTGAGGTGATGCAACTAGAAAGACTTCATTTGATTCCATGTAATTCTATGAAAACTGTAATTGGTTGTAGGATGGAATATTATGTCACAGAAAAGATAAAATGCAATTGTATTCTCTGAAATAATTTGTTTATGTAATAAGTATTTGCATTATCTCTAATTGAAGCAGAAAAGGAACACAGATGTTTAGTGAAAAACATATTATTTTCCCATTTCTAATATAGTTTTCATTTTCAAGCATGCAGATGAATCTACCCTTAAAAAATTTGTAATGTGAAGCTTTTCTCCACATGGTGCAACATTCACAAGGCGAATGCTTATCTGCAGTGTGGGTTTCCGTGATTTCATTACAAATAGTGGAAGTTACAAAAAATTGTTGTTACGCACACAAGAAGTGCAATGATACAAAAATCATGGGCTAAACTCTGAAGAGTTATAAAAAAACTGACATTTTCTTTTAAAAATGAACCTTTAATTTTAAAAAGTGAACAATGTATCCAAAATGGCTGCTGAAGAAAAGGCTTGGCCTTTGTGTATTTAAACTGTCTGATAAGGACAAAGGACAAATCTTCAAAGCGAAGCGGTATCAATTGTACCCCATCCTAAAATATTCCAGAATTGAATGTCTTCTTCTGAAACAAAGAAGATGTGAAGTAGCCACCTCCTGGGCCATTGTGCGATCACCATGGGGAGGAGACCAAAACATCTCCTAACAGGAGGTGAGAAGTAACACAGCTTTACCTTAAAAAAAGACAGAGAGAGAAAGAGCAACATTCGGCAGCTTGTTTTCTAGCACATGCCTGCTGTAGAATCTTACATCTACAGTAGATAGCAGTGAACTAGAAGTGATCCATCATCTTCAACTGAACTTTCAATCAATAGAGAAATTTATAATCATCTCAGGCCTGCAACCATTGAGAACTTGATTTCCAAGAGAATTCAACGGATTTATCATGACCTTGCCCTCCCTCACACCCCCAATTAAAAATCATTTTCCCTTTTTCCCCCTCTCTATCTGTCTGTTCTTGTGTGTGTGAGTAGATGCAGTTGCGACAATTTCGGGATAAGGTGTATTGATCAATAAGCAAGTGATTTTCTGTTTTTAAACTACAAGAAAACCTGTCGTTGCCTGTTTATTTGAAAAAAATAAACACCAAGGGGTTAAACATTAATAAAACATACATGCTGCAGTCAGGTCGGGAGTGGAACAGTGGGAACCACCCACATCGCACCACGTGGCTGTAACAATGTATTTTAGCAATCAACAAGAATATTTGAACAGCAGCCTTGTTTCGATCATTGATTCCTACAGAGATGCCTTTTCTGAAATTCACAAAGGCAATAATTGATTGTATTAAAATGATAATTATCTCCTTAGATTGGGTGTCAGCCATGGCTCAGTGGTATCACTCTAAGTCAGAATGTTATGGTCTCAAGCCCCACCCCTGAGCACATAGTCTTGTGAAGAGAAAGACTGAAAAGACTGCTCAGTTTACCTACATCACAAAGAGTTCAATAATTGTATGGCATGGATTGACAAGGGAGGTAGAGGAGGCTGACTGTATCATCACATTTATAAGAGTTTTTAAGTACCTGGTGGAAGAATTGATACAGGAGAAAGAGAGGTATTTTCAGATATCTTGGGATTGGTCAGATGGACTGCAGTTTTTTTTCCAATCCTGCATATTCCTACATCCTTATGCACATGCATCATAGGTGTGTTTCAAATATCATGGTAGCATTATTCAATTCGCACAGAAGACATATGTCCTGTGAGAAGTTGACATTTAAGTGGCTGCAGTACCTATTTGAGAAGGCAGAGAAACTTAGAGAGATATAGCACTGAAACAGGCCCTTAGGCCCACCGAGTCTGTGCCAACCATCAATTTATACTAATCCTACATTAATCCCTACCACATCCCTACCTTCTCTCAATTCTCCTACCACCTACATACACTAGGGGCAATTTACAATGGCGAATTTACCTATCAACCTGCAAGTCTTTGGCTGTGGGAGGAAACCAGAGCACCTGGCAGAAACCCACGCAGTCACAAGGAGAACTTGCAAGCTCCATACAGGCAGTACCCAGAACTGAACCTGGGTTGGTGGTGCTGTGAGGCTGCGGTGCTAACCACTGGGCTGCCCAAATGCATTGCATTGACTTGCAGTTCTTCTATCGCCAGTAATGCCTCTCTGACTCTCAAATGTCCACTCATTTACAATGGTGGCCATGCCATTTACCCACTCTAATGTATGCGTATGTATATAACCAGCATTGTTGGTGGGGAGATTTTATCCTTAACTGGCCAGTGGAAACGGCAATCAGGTCACCATTCATTTTGGGTGGTGTGAAAACATGCTGCACTGATCGTATAGTTTCTAATTGGGCAAGTTAGGTTAAAATTAATCCCTAGATTCTACTGCTTTCTACTGTTTATTCATATATGGAATATGACACTAAGTGTTATATATGTATATATTGTTATACTCGCTGTAAAGTGTTAGGAACAAATTAGCTGGGAACTAGTTGTTATGTGTAAGTGTTCCAGTAGGGGGCCACATTCACGGCTGCACTGGGGAGTCATGTTATATGTAACACAAGAATCAGGTTCTACAGTGCAAAGCATGGTACTGTAATAAACCAGACTGACTCCAGCCTTTTCCAAGATTAAAGTGTGATTCTTTCCAACATCTGGGAACCAGAAACAACATAAAGACAAAACATGAAATGCTGGAAATACTCAGCAGGTCTGGCAGCATCTGTAGAGAGAGAAGCAGAGTTTGTGCTTGGGGCCAGGTTGTTCAGTTTTCTGTCAATTAACACCCTCTCTGTACTAATGCTTTGTCTTTCACCACACCATTAACATACCATTTGCCTTTGCTCCAGGACCTTCTGGTCAGTTATTCTCTGTGGCCTTGTCCTATCAACACCTCTTTTGTTATCTCTTGCCCCATCCCTGCTTTACTTGCTTAAAACCTATTACATTTCTGGCTCTGCCAGTTGTGATGAAGGGTCACTGACCTGAAACATTAACTCTGCTTCTCTCTCCACAGATGCGGCTAGACCTGCTGAGTATTTCCAGCATTTCTTGTTTTTATTTCAGATTTCCAGCATCTGCAGTATTTTGCTTTTATCTAAAGACGAAACATGGTGGCAGCGAGTATTTGTGAGTAAACCTACAACATTTTTAAAAGCATCAGATTGGGAGAAGTGACCCAAATTAGTGCCAGAGAGAGAGAGAGAGAGAGACAGACAGAAAAACTGAGTGACTCGTGCGAAAACTCTAAAAAAAAAGATTGAAATGTTAGCCGGGACAGGAATGAATGCACTGCTGCCGCCCATCATGAATTGGGGAGCTGATGATGCCATAGAGGCATTTGAGAAGTTTCAACAAAAGTGCAATTTGGCATTCAATAATTTCCTAAAAGGCACTAGTGAAGAGGAGAGGGTCAGCTATATCCTTCTGTGGGCTGGAAATACAGGATTACATTTATTTAACAGCTGGAACCTAAGCGAAGAGGACAGCAGAAACCCAGACAAAATTTTTGAACGATTCAGCACCCATCTCCAGTCAAAATCAAATTATTGGATATACCGATATGAATTTCAAGGCCTCAGACAGGAACTAAGTGAGTCTATTGACAATTTTGTAGCAAGATTGAATAATGCAGCCAGAAAATGTAAATTTAAGGACACAGATGAACGACTGATAGATCAGCTCATTTGAGGTTCTGCACATCCTGAAGTACAGAAAGCTCTAATCGGACAAGACAAGCTCACAATATCGCTGCTGTAGACACTGCCAGAGCACATGAATCCACGAGCAGACAGATGAAAACTCTGACCTCCCAAATGGCTAGCCTTCAGTTAAGCCAAGACACAGGCAGCAGGGTCGATGCAGTGAAACAACTAAAGAATGCACATCAAACAGAGAGAAAGACGTGCAGGAGCTGTGGATGACCACATGAATTATTGACAGATAGAAGGAAATGTCCCGCATTTGGATCAATCTGCAGAGCTTGCGGAAAGACCAATCACTGGGAAAAGATGGGCAGAACAAGGCAAGAATGTGGGAGACGAATCATCAGAGCCAGAGTAATAGGTTGAAGGAATAGTGAAAGAAACCAAAACATCCATACCCTGGAAGATAGTGATGGGTTTGAGAACATGATAGACATAGGAACCATAGAATTGCACCAAATGTCTGGATGTGACAGTTCTCAGAGAAAAGAAATTCACACAACCATTCAGATCAGGAAGAGGCTGAGAAATAAGCCCACAACGATAAATCTGAAGGTGAAGATTGATACTGGAGTGCAGAGTAACATCATCCCACTCAGACTATACAAGAAGATCTTTCCTGAAAATTTGGAGAAAAATGGTTATCCAAGGGAAGGTGCTCTGAAACCAAGCAACATCATGCTAACAGCATATGAGGGACTGAGATTCGACAGCTAGGAACAACCCAAATCAGAAGGACACACAAATGAAAAGATGTTAACTGTATGTTCTATGTCACAGAAACAGATGGTCCAGCTATCCTGGGGTTGAGCAGTTGTGAAGAGCTGCAGATTATCTCAGTAAACCATGAGCTGAAGGAGGCGACACTGAGGGTTGAAGATAGTACACCCGTTGAAAAGTGCCCTCCGATAAGAAACAAAGAAGGAAACCCATAACAGAAAGAAGAGATGATAGCTACTGAGGTACCACGCAGACCATGGCATACTGTAGGAGTCGATTTAGTCACACATAATCAAGAATGGTATCTCATAGTTGCGAAGTTTGACCTTTCCTCTGATGTGTGCTGAATATATATCTGAAAGCATTCCTGTTATAGCTTCACTGCCTTAATTTTTTCAAGACAATGTTCCTCACTGAATCAACTGCTTGTGTAAAAATCAAATTGTAGGTGCAATCAGTTTCAGAATTATTCAACTTTTCCAGGAAGGGTTAATACATGGAATTGTATGGATTATATACTGATGGTACTGACCCTTTCCCTCCACCCCATGACGTCTGCCAATCACAGATCCAGGAACCAGGGCTAAAGAGTGTACAGGTCAACACATAAACACACAAATCCTGCATTCCCTGATATTGATATAAAAGCAAAATAATGCGGATGCTGGAAATCTGAAATAAAAACAAGAAATGCTGGAAATACTCAGCAGGTCTGGCAGCATCTTTGGAGAGAGAAGCAGAGTTAACGTTTCAGGTCAGTGACCCTTCTTCAGAACTGTATTTGTTACTGTGACATGGAATTTTATTTAATGAAAGATCAATAATGAAGCAATGCAGCCCCACAGTGAATATTAAAATGTGGTCAGCTATTGCAACATTAACTGGATTTTATGTTTTAAATTTTTTTGCTTTCTTCATGATTTTATTTATAGCCTAATATTAAAGCACTGGTTTCCGAATACTACGGAAGGATGCTCTGCTTATCATATCCTTCTTGCCTCTTCAGAAAAGAGGAAGAGCTTAAATTTTCTCTCAAGAATTTAGAGTAAATTACTTCTGAGGAAAATTATCAAATGTTTTATGGAGGGCATTAATCTTTGTAGTTGGCAAAGAAAGCACCTATCTTCACTGTTGCTGCAAAATCAGCCTCGAGAGATATAATACAATATATTGTTTAAAGTGCTTGAAGTCTCATTGAAATTTAACCTTAAAATTCATTTCGTTGATATGTTTCTTATGTAGTTGCAATTTGCAATCGCTATATCACATCTTTCCTTTCTGATAGGAAAGGACATCTCTGATTCTTTGCAAAATATAATAGCTACCTTCAGTGCCATTAGCTTAACACTTTTTGTTGATCAAAAATAAAGCTTGTCAGTTAGCAACAACCCAAATATTTGAATTTCGCTGAAATCTGACTGGTCAAATTTTAGTATGGCTTAACTATTAAGAATGAGGTACACAATAGACATGTGATACATAGGGAATGTACAGGATCAGAAAAGATCTCTGTAGTCCATCTGCCAATACCATTGTCTCGGAAAAATCATCTCTCAATACCTCTCATACTGCTCTATCATTGTTTCCACCTGGTATTTATCCAACTCTCTCTTAATTTGCTGATACTGTTAGTCCCCTCTTTCTCTCTTAGCTATCTATTCCATACATTCGTCACACTCTGGGTAAAATATTTAAACTAACAGTCTTTTCACCCTCCCTTTTCTCAGTTTGAGCTAGACCCTCTTGTGATAGAATCTGTGACTACATTCAACATATTAGGGCTGATTTTATTCAGATTTATTTTGAATTGAGGGTAAAAGCAACTTCAGAGAACATTGCAGGCAGCATTTATAGAATGGTAATCTGGTCTATTTTGGGGGAAGTCCCTTAAAACAACACTGCAGGGCTAGTATCAATTAAAAATGCATGACTTTAATTAAGTCTGATACATACTTTGCTTAGTTTTGTGAAACAACCCACTGGAAACTTCATAGGGTTTCACTGTTATCTAGTAAGTCATCCAAAATGTGGATGAACAAAGCGGTGAGTAGTATATTGAGCCACTAACATATGCCACCTAACAATTGCTACATGGTTGCTACAAAGCTCTAACAGAACAATGTGTCATTCTTTTAAAAATTAAACCTTATACATCTGACATAACATGTTGGATTGTGTTTTATGATGTTCAGAACAGAAGGTTTAAACGAGATGCATATTCGGAATTGATCCATAATCCTGAATGTTATAAAGAAGTAGGCCTCCTGAGTATGGCCTTGTGCTTCACCAACAAAGGCTTTAACATGGGACCAGTGGATGATCACCCTGGGAGTTCTAGACTTAGACTTTGTAGCAGTTTGGTACAACTGAGTGGCTTGCTAGGCTATTTAAAAGGGCATTTAAGAGTCTACTACATTGCTCTGGTTGGCAGATTTCCTTACTGAACCGGATGGGTCTTTACTACAATTGACAATGGTTTCATGGTTGCTATTAGACCAGATTTTAATTTCAGATTTATTAATTGAATTCAAATTTCACCATCTGCCCTGGTGGGATTTGAACCCATGTCCCCAGAGCATTAGCATGGGGCTCTGGGTTACTAGTTGAGTGACATTATCATTATGCCATTGCCTCCCTCCCCGACCACTACTCCAACGCAATATGGTTGACTCTTAAATGCCCTCTGAAATGGCCTAGCAAGCCGCTCAGTTGTATCAAATTGCTACGAAGTCTATGAAAAGGAATGAAACCGGACGGACCACCTGGCATTGACCTAGGCACTGGACAATGGCAAACCCAGTCCTGTCGACCCTGCAAAGTCCTTTGTACTAACATCTGGGGGCTTGTGTCAAAATTGGGAGAGTTGTCTGATAGACTAGTCAAACATCAGCCTGACATAGTCATACTCACAGAATCATACCTTGAAAACAATGTCCCAGACATCACCATCACCATCCCTGGGTACGTCCTGTCCAACCGGCAGGACAAGCCCACCAGAGGTGGTGCCACAGTGGTTTACAGTCAGGAGGGAGTTGCCCTGGGAGTCCTCAACATTGACTCATGACCCCATGAAGTCTCATGGCATCAGGTCAAACATGGGCAAGGAAACCTCCTGCTGATTACCACCTACCACACCCCCCCATGCCCCCCCCTCAACTGATTAATTAGTACTTCTCCATGTTGAACACCAATTGGTAGAAGTACTGAGGATAGCAAGGGCACAAAGTGTACTCTGCATGGTGGACTTCAATGTCCACCACCAAGAGTGGCTCAGTAGCACCACTATTGACTGAGCTGGCCGAGTCCTAAAGGACATAGCTGCTAGACTGGGTCAGTGGCAGGTGGTGAGGGAACCAACAAGAGGGAAAAATCTACTTGATCTCATCATCACCAATTTACCTGTTGCAGATGCATCTGCTGGCCATGACAGTATTTGTAGGAGTGACAGTCATTGTGGAGACGAAGTCCCGTCTTCACACTGAGGGTTCCCACCATCGTGTGGCACTACCACCGTGCTAAATGGGATAGATTTTGAACGGATCTAGCAACTCAAAACTGGGCATCCATGAGGCGCTGTGGGCCATCAGAAGCAGCAGAATAGTATTCAACTACAATCTTTAATCTCCTGGCCCGGCATATCCCCCACCATAAAGCTGGAGGACCAACCCTGGTTCAATAAAGAGTGCAGGAGGGCATGCCAGGAACAGTACCAGGCAAACCTAAAAATGAGGTGTCAGCCTGGTGAAGCTACAACACAGGACTACTTGCATGCCAAACAGCAGAGGCAACATTCCCCTCCAAGCCACACACCATCTGGTCTTGGAACTATATCGCCATTCCTTCACTGTCACTGGATCAAATTCCTTACAGTACCTACACCCCAAGCACTACAGCGGTTCAAGAAAGCAGCTCCCCACCACCTTCTCCAGGGCAAGTAGGCATGGATAATAAATGCTGGACTAGCTGGCCCTGTCCACATCCCACGAATGAATAAAAATAGATCTATTAATATATAACCTGTAACTTATAGGCCGGAATTTTTTGCTTGCTGGATGGGAGCCATCCACTGACTGTAAAGTTGGTGGCGATATCTCCTCTTCTGGGTCTGGGGATCCAGATCGGATTTTACGGTCCCCAGGCCCTTAATTGGACATAGGTGGGACTTCCACCTCATTGAGGCTGGAAGTCCCGTCTTAATGGAGCTGCAAGCCAATCAACGAGCTGGGAGCTCTTGGTCCCAGCAGGTCCACCAGGAGCAGTGGCCACTGCTGGGACTACGCCCGCTTCAAGATGAAGATGAAGGACGGTCCTGGAAAAGAGGTGGGCTTTTGGGGCCACGCCGGGTGTGATTGGTTGGGCCCCGGCGAGGCAAGGGGGATCGTTTGGGGGGGGGCAGGGGGGCATGTTGGACGTTAGGGTGTTTGGGGCATCGGGGGTGGCCCTCCGTCAGGCCATCGGGGTGCCCGATCAGGAGGACGCCCTCCAAGGCCTACCGAAGGCCGCCTACTTCTATCAAGCTGCTTTTCTCAGGCCTGGGCTGCCTGCCTGCCAGCGGTAAAATCCCTGTGGCGGCAGGCGAAGTCCCTTAAGTGGCCGTTAATTGGCCACTTAAGGGCATTGATTAGCCAAGGGCAGGCAGGTCATTTCTTGCCGCCACCCCGTGTAAAATGGAGGCGGAGGCGGGTGTGGGTCAGGAAGGGCCCCTTGAGCCTGCCACTCCATTTTACGCACCCCCTCCTGCCACCAGCCCACTCTTTGTTGGGGAGGGGGGCGTAAAATTCCAGCCATATTTTTTTTTCTCTGTTGCCATTTTTTAATCTGCTACCATCCCCGCCTTAAAGAGTTGACTCTTTGTTGGGGTACAGCTCCATGGGCACCTGCTAGTACCTCACTAAGTGGTCATTATTTATTTGTGACCCTCCGCATTGAATGTTAACAGTCTATCCAATTGCAGGAGCAACATAGCTAAGCATGAAACTGTCTTCAACCAATGTCTACACAGGCTTACTACTGTAAGGATCACTGTGTAGGGGTTAGGAGTAGCAACACCAAGGTATGAATGCCAATTATAGTGTCCCTATGGCTGCTCCAGCTGAGAGAAGCTATTTCAGCACACATGGGGGAATAAACCTAAGACATAGAATTGCATTGAAGTTACGGCATGGAAACAGGCGGTTCAGCCCAACCAGTCCATTTCTATGTTTATCCTTTTAAGCAGTAGTCCCAAACCCATGTGCATTCCCCATTCCTATATTCCTTTATCATTCTTTCCTCAACCACACATGTAACCTGTTTTTAAATGTTGACATGATCTCTGCTTCAATCACTAACTCCGGTAGTGCATTCCAAAGCTCAAATTGAGCTACCAGCTTTTGCCATCCAAGTTTCTTGCTCTCTGTCCTAAATCTCTTACATTTAATCGATGTTCCCTTGTTCCGGACCTCTCAAACACTGGGAACAGCTTTTTTCAATCTACTCTGTCCAACCCTTCATAATTTTAAATACCACTATCAAATCATCGCTATTCTAGCAAAAAAAAAACTTGCTCTCTTTAGTTCTGAGTAACTTAGGGAGCTAGAGTAACTTATGTTAAAACATAAACATAAAAGCAGCTGATAAGAGACGAGTTTGGATGTCCACTTTTAACACTTGGAATTTTGGATATTAACTCTATTTTGCGTCAGAATCAAAGCCATTCCACTGGCATCATGAGCACCATTCCTGTTAGAGCACAATGTGAAACTCAAAGGAGCAGAATTTCCTCTTCAGCACCCAGGCATAAGAGCTTGGCAGAGCAGAAGCACTAATTGTCAATGCACGCTCATGCTGCCCACAATTTTCCATCTGTTAAAATTAAAATTGACAATTGCCCCTGAATCAAATACCTTCTCTGGAAGTATGTTCCACATGGCAGGAGTAATTTTCTGGCTTCACCCAGTCAGTTATTTTTAAAGGCTGGAATATTATATGCAGCATGTGTCAATTTCTGAAATGTGCTATCACTGGCTCAAAAGGTTATGCATTTAAATTTCACTCCAAGACTTGAGCACATAGAGACAATAATCCAGGATAAAATGAATTAGCACTTGGAAAAGTATGAGCGAATAAATGCTAGTGCAGACTTGTTAAAGGCACATTTGTGTTTGACTAACTTGATTGAATTCTTTGATGAAGTAATGGAGAGAGCTGGTAAGTGTAGTGCAGTTGATGTTGTGTATATGGCTCTCAAAAAGTGATTGATCAAATACCACATGATGGACTTATTAGCAAAGTTAAAGCCTGTAAGATTACAAGAATATTGGCAGTGTGGATATGAAATTGGCTAAGGGACAGAAAGCTGAGGGTAATGATGAACAATTGTTTCTCAGACTGCAGGGAAATCTCAGGGGTCAGTATTAGGACCTCTTTTTAATAATATTAATGACCTTAATGAGTATACAGAGCATAATTTCAAAGTTTGCAGATCACACTAAATTCAGAAATGTGGTAAACAATGAGGAGGATAGTAACAGGCTTAAGGAGGACATGGATAGACTGGTGAAATGGGCAGACACATGGAAGATGATTTAATGCAGAGAAGTGTGAAGTGATTCATTTTGGTAGGAAAATGAGGAGAGGCAATATAAATTGTATGGTACAGTTTTAAAGAGCATGCAGGAACAGAGAGAATGGGGCCGGATTTTATAAGCTCACCGCATATCTCGGCTTCAAAAATGGTGGCTCACCTGTGTGGGTCGTATGCCAAAGAGCCGCCGTGATCTCAAGCATGGCAGCTCATTTAAATAGCTGGGGCGGGCTGAACCCGCCCCCAATCTCGTGGAGGGGGCAGACTGTCCATCCCCGGCAATGGCATCAGCTGCCTGTGAGCAGGCACTGATGCCATTTTTAAAGGGCTGTCAACCCTACCGGTTTATTTAAATATTTAAAGATGTATGGAATAAAATTAAATGAATACATTTATTTTGTCCTACTCCCACCTCCCCCCCCCCCCATAATAATGAAATTAATTATTTGCCCTTCCCCCCCAAAACACATCTGACCTTTACCCCTCAAACTGCACAAAGTTTAAACTACAGCACTTCCCACCATCCCCTACACCCATGATGTTAATTTGACCCCGTTTCCTCACCGCACTGATAAACTTACCTCCTCCCCCGCCCCCCCCCCCCCCACTCCCCACCAGTGTTGTGCCTTGTTTCCCCAGAAAGGGATCCTAAGGTACGGGAGTGCCAGCAGCTGTGCCGCAGATCATGGCGGACCCATAAGATCCCAGGTAAGTGCATGTTAATTTATTAATTTTATTCATTTGCATATGTTAATTCAGGTCACGTCGCCCAGTGGCGGGGAGGCCGCTACGGTGCCTCACCGCTGCTGAGAGGATCGGGCTGGGCCCTGCCATGATGGGCCTCATCCGGAGCCATCTTCAGCCCCCCATCTCCTGCCATGGATCCTGACATCAAGGTCTCCTTAAATTCCAGCTGTTAATAATACATAAATTGTATGTATGCAAATCTCTGAAGGTGGCAGAACAAGTTGAGAAGGCTGTTAAACAGCATATATGATTGTTGGCTTTATTAATGGAGGCATAGAGTACAAAAGCAAGGAATCTATGCCAGACCTTTATAAAACACTGGGTAGACCTCAGCTGGAGTATTGTGTTCAATTCTGAGCAGCACATTTTAGCAAAATTGCAAAGGCCTTGGGGAGGGTGCAGAAGAGACTTACTAGAATGGTAGCAGGGATGAGGGACTTCAGTTATATTGAGAAACTGGAGAAGTTGGAGTTCATCCTCTTAGGCCAGAGAAGGTCAAGAGGAGATTTGATAGAGGCGTTCAAAATCATGAATGCTTTTGATAGGGTAAATATGGAGAAACTGTTTCCAGTGGCAGAAGAGTCAGTAACGAGAGGGCATATATGTAAGGTAATTGGCAAAAGAACCAGAGGTGACATGACGAAACGTTTTTTACACAGTGAATTGTTGTGATTTGGAATGTACTACCTGAAATAGTGATGGAAGAAGATTTAATAGTAACTTTCAAAAGGGAAGTGGATAATACTTCAAGGAAAAAGAAATTACAGAGCTATAGGGAAAGAGTATAGAGTGGGCCTTATTAGATAGCTCTACCAAAGAGCTGCCACAGGTACGATGGGCCAAATGGCCTCCTTCTATGATTGTCTAGACTGGTACATAAATCCAGTTCTGAGAGTGTTCTGCATTATCAGATGAAACATTAAATTAAGGGCCCATTTACCCATTCTGATGCACATAAAGAATCTCCTGGCATGATTCGAAGAAGAGCAGAAGCGCTGTCCTGGCCAATATTTATCCCTTGACTGACATCACGAAAACAGGTTATCTGGGCATTTATCTCTTCAGTGTTTTTGGGACTTTGCTGTGTTCAAATTGGCTACTGCATTTCTCCACATTACAATAGTGACTATAGACTGGAGAGTTGCAAATGTTACACCCTTGGTCATAAAGGTATAAGGATGAACCCAGCAACCATTGGCCATTCAGTTTATCCTCGGTGGTGGGAAAGCTTTTCTGATGATAATCCTGGACAAAATTAACAGTGATTTGGACACATGGTGATTAACTAGGGAAAGCCAGCACAGATTTATTAAAGGTAAATAATGTTTAATTAACTTGATTGAGTTTTTTGATGAGGTAACAGAGATGGTTGATGAGGGTAATGTGGTTGATGTAGTGTACACGGACTTCCAAAAAGCATTTGACAACGTGCTACATAATAGACTTGTCAGCAAAGTTGAAGCTCATGGAATAAAAGAGATGGTAGCAGCATAGATACAAAGTTGGCTGAGTGTCAGGAAACAGTAATGGTGAACAGTTGTTTTTCGGACTGGAGGAAGGTATATAGTGGGGTTCCCAAGGGGTCGGTACTATGACCATTGCTTCTCTTGATGCTTATTAATGATCTAGACCTTGGTGTGCAGGACAAAATTTCCAAATTTGCAGATGACACAAAACTTGGAAGTAATGTGAACTGTGAGGACGATAGTGATGGACTTCAAGAGGACATAAACAGGCTGGTGGAATGCTAGGACGCATTGCAGATGCAATTTAAAGCAGAGAAGTGTGAAATGGTATCTTTTGGTAGGAAGGATGAGGAGAGGCAATATAAAATAAAGAGCGCAATTCTAAAGGGGATGCAGGAACAGAGAGACCTGAGTATATATGTGCACAAATCGTTGAAGGTGGCAGGGCAGGTTGAGAAAGTGGTTAAAAAGACATACAGGATCCTGGGCTTTATAAATAGGGGCATAGAGTACAAAAGTAAGGAGGTTATGATGAACCTTTATAAAACGCTAGCTTGGTCTCACCTGGAGTATTGTATCTAATTCTGGGCACCACACTTTAGGAAGGATGTGAAGGCTTTAGAAAGGGTGCAGAAAAGATTTATAAGAATGGTTCCAGGGATGAGGGACTTCAGTTACATGGATAGATTGGAGATGCCGGGGTTGTTCTGCTTAGAGAAGAGAAGGATAAGAGGATATTTGATCGAAGTGTTCAAAATCATGAGGAATCTGGACAGAGTAGATAGAGAGAACCAGTTCCCATTGGTGGAAGGGTTGAGAACCAGAGGAAGCTGATTTAAGATGATTGGCAAATAACCAACGGCGAAATGAGGAAAAGCTTTTTTACACAGTGAGTGGTTAGGATCTGGAATGCACTATCAGGGAGTATGGTGGAAGTAGATACAATTGGGGCTTTCAAAGGGGAATTGGATAAGCACTGAAGAGAAAAAAATTGCAGGGCTACAGGGAAAAGGCTACGGAGTGGGACTAGCTGAGTTGCTCTTTCAGAGAGCCAGCACGGATACAATGGGCCAAAAGACCTCCTTCTGTGCTGAAATCATTCTATGATTCTATCCTTCAAAAGTAGTTTCTTGGCTGTTAAATGCTTTTGTACATCCTGAGATTGTGAAAGGAACATAGTAGCAGAAGTAAACCATTTCGCCACTTGAGCCTGTTCTGCCATTCAATAAAATCATGGCTGATCATGACCTAACTCCTTATACCTGCATTTGCCTCATATAAATGCATGTTGCTGTTGGTTGTATAAAAATATTTGAAGTTAATCTTCCAATTATTCCCTTTTTCATTTGATCTTTCTGCTAGTAATGTAATCAATTTCCTTTTTTTAGACTGGTTTATTTAACCTTAGAGTTTCTTTCATTTGTAAAACATTGGATTCATTTGATTTTACGTAGCAAATCTGATTGGGAAGGGCTCACATATTCATATATTTATGTTGTTGTGCAATTGAAGTGCATACCAAGACAGAGATACTAGTATGACTGCAGGTCATTTAAAATAAAATCATTTATGGAATGTGGGTGTTGCTACCAAGGCCATTCCTAATTGTCCTTGAGAAGGTGGTGATGAACCATCTTCTTGAACCACTGCAGTCAATGTGAAGGTACTCCCACAGTGCTGTTGGAGAGGGGGGGGGGGGTGGGGGGGTTCCAAGATTTTGGCCCAGCGGCGATGAAGGAACAGCAATATATTTCCAAATCAGAATGGTGATTGACTTGGAAGGGAACTTGGAGGTGGTGATGTTTGCATGCACCTGCTGCCCTTGTCCTTCTAGTGGTTGTGGGTTTGGGAGGTGCTGGCAAAGAAGCCTTGGCAAGGTGCTGCAGTGCATCTTGTAGATGGTATGCATTGCAGCAATGGTGTGCTGGTGCTGGAGGGAGTGAATGTTTAAGGTGGTAGGTGGGGTCTTAATTAAGCGGGCTGCTTTGTCCTGGATGGTGTCAAACTTCCCGTGTGTTCTTGGAACTACACCCATCCAGGCAAGTGGAGAATATTCCATCATGATCCTGACTTGTGCCCAATGTTCCCCCTAAGCTGTGCAGGTGCATGACTGTGCAGCAGCCTTCAAGGTACTGTGTAGGTCTCGTTCTGTGATATTAATACGTGAGGGGAAAAAAATTTAAAGTGACTGCACACTGAAAAAAGGGATGTTTGCAACAAGACTTGTGCCTTTTAGATGGTGGAAAAGCTTTGTGGAGTTAAGAGGTGAGTCCATCGCTGAAGAAAACCCAGTCTCAGTGAACATCCCCACTTCTGACCTTATGGTGGAGGGAAGATCATTGATGAAGCAGCTGAAGAAAGTTGGGCCTAAGACACTACCCTGAGGAACTCCTGGAGGGATGTCCTGAGGCTGAAATGATTGGCCTCTAACAACCAAAACCATCTTCCTTTGTGCTAGTTATGACTACAGCCAGTCGAGAATTTTTTCCCAATTCCCATTGTTACGGGCAGTTGGTAAGTGGGTGGTTATCACTGTTCACCTCCCAATTGACCACAATTGTGTTTTGTTTAACATGATAAGTTAGTCTCTGAGTATTTTTTTAGGGTCAAATAAACAGACAAATGACAAGTTTTCTTGTAGGTTAAAAAATATATATTTTTACACACTTCCCAAAATGTTCACAACCTCACTCATGCATGCTTTGTCCTGGATGTGTCGAGCTTCCTCACACATGCATTCACAAGAATAGATATATAGGGAGGCAAAGGGTAAGCAGTTTATAGTGAGATAGATGTTCTTGATTTATGGTAAACATGTTGAATCTTCTAAGGAGGAGAATCTCTTTTACAGGTGCAGGTCTGGGAATTTGTAGTCTTGAACCTATTGAGGTGTTGTAGATATCTGGTGGTCAGCCTGGAGGTGCTGGTCACTTAAAGTTCTCTGCTGCAGTAAGTTGAAGTGTAGAATTAGCAGCAGGACTTCTTTTTTGCTTGGCTGGATCTCTTCCACAGCCTCTGACTGGACTGCTTTCTGAAGGTGTTGGTTAATATCTTCCTTCTCTCTCCAGAGGGCTACTTTTTAAGGTCAAAATCCATCACATTAGAGTTTCTGTTAGTTGACACATGACCTTCTCCCCTGGTGTGATCTCACAATGGACCAGGATATGATTACCATGGCTATCGGTTAATGTTTGACTGGGTACTATTCTGTTATGATGTTGCTACTTCACACCCATCCATCCTGGTTTATTTTTGTCAGACATTCATCCTGAGGATAGAGGGGTGAAACAACCACCCTTTTTGCCTCAGAAGAAACACATTTAATTCAGGAATGTCTCTTGTTGGTTTCAGGATGGGTGTAGTTGACGTCTCTTGGTCTAGAATGTATCCTTTTGTCCTTTTGGGACAGTGAAACAGTTTTTGAATACACAGACCAGGTCATCTAACCTTTGGTGGCCATCTTTGCAGCACATGGTGCACTTTTTTAAAGGAAATGTCGATTTCAAAGAGTCCACATCGAATAAAGTTTGTATCTTAAAAGTTAGAACTATGGTATGTCTTTTATGTCATAACACCATTGGATTCAATTTCACTAGGGCTCCTTGATGCCACACTTGGTCAAATGCTGCCATGATATCAAGGGCAGTCACTCTCAAGCCACTTCTGGAATTCCTCACTTTTGTCCATGTTTGGGCCAAGGCTCTAATGAGGTCTGGAACCGAGTGGTTGTGGTAAAGCTCAAAGTTTATTAAGAGCTACTTCATGCACTGTTGACAATCCCTTTCATCATATCTCTGATCATTGAGAATAGGCTGATGGGGTGGTCATTGACCAGATTGGATTTGTCCTGCTTTTTGTGGACAGGGCATACCTGGACAATTTCCCTCTTTGTCGAGTAGATACCAGTACTGTAGCTTTTACTGGAACAGCTTGGCTAGAGGCACAGTTAGTGATGGAACACGCGTCTTCAGTACTACAACTGAATTGTTGTCAGGGTCCAAAAGCCTATGCTGTATCCAATGCTTTAAGCTGTTCTTGATATCATGTGAAGTGAAACAAACTGACTGAAGACTGGCATCTGTGATGATGGGGATCCCAGGGGGAGACAAGAGATGGATCCACTGGGAACTTCTGATTGAAGATGGTTGCAAATGCTTCAGCCTTACGTTTTATACTCATGTGCTGGGCTGTGTCATCATTGAGGATGGATATATACATGGAACCTTCTCCTCCTGTAAGTTGTTTAATTGTTGACCATCATTCAGGACTGGATGTGGCAGGACTGCAGAGCTTTGATCTGATCCATTGGTGTGGGATCACTTAGCTCGTCTATAGCATGCTACTTCCACTATTTACCATGCATGTCGTCCTGTGTTGTAGCTTCACCAGGTTGGTACCTCATTTTCGATGCTGGTCGTGGCATGCTCGTCTGTATCTCTCATTAAGCTCAGGGTTGGTCCCTAGATTGATGGTAATGATAGAGTGAGGGGTATGCCAGGCCACAGGGATGTGGTGGAATACAATTCTGCTGCTGCTGCTGATCCATAGCATCTTGTGGATGCCTTGTTTTAAGCTGTTATATGTATTCTCAGTCTATCCCAGTTAGCATCTTGGCAGTGTCACACAACAGATTTCACCTGTGTAATCTCTTTTATTTTCATTGTAGTTACTTCTTTTCAGTTTTAATGGCATTTCTGCTTCTGCTATGCTGAACTTATTTTTAATGATAATTCCATTTTCCTTATTCAATTTCTAATAATCAATGATGAAGCTAACAACAGTTACTGCATACATGCTTTCTAATTGAGTAGATGTGGGTTTTAAGTACATAAAATAATGTGCACAGAAGATGTCTGCTGTTTTCATTATCTCAGACCAGCTAATCTTTATACAGTGGTATTGTATAATCATATTGGCACAAACTATGTTTAGAAAGATTTATTTTTGTGCTGTTACGTTGCTCAAGTATATGCGGTCACAGGATCTACTTTACTGGAGTTTATTGAATCCGTACTAGATTCACTATGGCGTATATTAGTAAGAAGGCCAGAGTGTGAAAGGACCAGTTATAGTGTAACAGGTTCTGGGTATTTTTGAGGTCATGTGTAGTGTTGATCAATCACAAAAGTAGGCAGTTGGTACTGTACTGTCAAACCCAGGGAGGTTTCATTAGCTTTGAAGCCTTGCTGTGTGGAAGTGCTACATAATTTGGAACTGAATTCAAGCCCTGAACAGTTTCACATTGCATTAGAAGGACATTACCTCTGGCAATGCAGCACTTCCCCAGTACTGCACTGAAATGTCAGTTTAGCTGACTTGCTGGCTAATCATGAAATGAGATTTAAACCCGCAACCTCCAGACTTAATGACACCAATGCGTGTGACATCACAAAAATAGCCAGTGGGGGAGCTAATCCTTATCTAATGTGTGCAGGCAGACACCTCCATGATCCAAAAAAAATCCAAGATTTTTTTCAAAATCCTAACTGAGTTATTTTCTGGAAATTGATTGGTAGTGCTTAAATTAGTAGAGTGTTACACAGGTACTGGTGTCTTTCTAGCTTTCCTTCACTGATGAGAAAATCTTCATGAATTATGGATCTTTCACAGTCATGAAATATACTAGAGTACTGCATCTGGTGTGATATCTTATTTAGAACAGCTAAATTATTTGACTTCTGTCTTTATACTTATTTCAAGACTTGGAACCAGAAATCCTTGGCCCTTACAGGACATTCGTACCTCAACTCTTTAGGGCCGATTTCAGTGAACCCATAAAAGTTGCAAGGATCGCGACATAAGGTTCAAATTACTTGCTCACATGACAATGTACACCTTCCCTAGAGAACAGCAGTGCTTGATGGCTGGCAGGAGGTGAGATCCAGGCTTAACACTGTCCACAGAAGAACAGTATATGAGTTACCAGATGCTGATTATGAATATCATTATCATATACTTGCTGTGCAGCTTGAACTTTTTGCAGGTTTTGAGATGATTGTGACGCTGAAGAATGTCATAAGAATGCAACCATTTAAGGTTAAAAAAAAAATAAAGAAATGTGACCACTCAAATGTAAGTGGCTGCATATAGGGATATAAAATGTTGAAAACGATATTGAAACATTTTCAGCCTTTACAAAAGCTGTATGAGTGGAATGAAACAATAGCTGAGACCTAAATGGCAGAAAAGCTAAAATTGAGGCACAAAGCTGAGTATGTGGACAAGTGGTAGAGCAGCCCTGCCCATTAACCATTATTTGATGGCTGACAAAGCAGACCTGCTGCTGCATGAATGATTGCAAGACTACACCAGATGGACTGCAGTGGCTCATCACCACCTTCTCAAGGGCAATCAGAGATGGGCAACCAATGCTGGCCTAGCCAGCAACACACACATCCCATAAAAGAATAAGAAAAAAGGTTGCTCTGTTTCAAACTCCAAAGCAAGCTTCCAGAGAACAGCAGTGCGCCTCACCTGTGGCATCCAGGCTGAACACTGTCTACAGTAGATGCATGACATGAGAACAGACGCAAGAGAAGATGGCACAAGAAATCTGCCAAAGTAAGATTACCCAACAGTACCATTTACCAGGTAGCTAGCCCAAAGGTCCATGCCTCAGGCCTGCCAACCTGTTCCACATTTACTGGTTGCTTATGCTAAGCCCACCAGCACCCTTACACTTATAACATTGGGAGGTTTACAAGGAAGTTTTTGGTGCAGTAAGAAAAAGATAGTTCGTATCCTAAAAGGCAAAATTCCATTTATGAGGTTAAGCAACTGTGATCAACAAACAAAGAGACAGTATTACACTGAAAGAAAAATCTTATACAAATGAAAGGAAAAGTTGAAGTCCAGGAGACTGAGTGCTATAAAAGAATCAAAAGGATAAGAGTAAAACTTTTTATTTAAAACATTAAGTGAATAAGAGTGGTAAGGGGGAATATGGCCCTGTTGAAGACTGATGCAGGATGCTACTATAATGGATATTAAGTAAATACTTCCAATCAATGTTCACAGCAGAGTAAGAGGACAAAATACTATTGGTACATGGGAATCTAAAAATAAGTCAAAGAGAGGAACTTATTGGATTTAATTTAAGTAAATAAATATTCATGGAGAAAATAATGGGACTAAAAGTCAGACAAATCTCTAGGAACTAATGGTTTCCACCCTAGGGGCAGGCTCGAGTGGCCTACTCCTGCTCCTAATTCGTGTGTTCATATTAAAACAGGAGGGAAGGAGAAATCAGGAAACTGTAGACCCCGTGAGTTTGTCCGTTGTGGGGGAAGTTATTGGAATCTACTACCAGGGACAGTGTGACTGAGCATTTGAACAAGAATGAGCTGATCAACAAGAGTCAGCATGGATTTGTGAAGGGTAGGCCATCACTAATCCAGCTGATTTTTTATTGAGTTGGCCATTAAAATGGTGGATATGAGAATGTTTATGGATGTTTCTCATATGGACTCCCAGAAGGCAATTGATATAGTTCTGTAGCTTATTAGAAAAATTGAGATGGCACACATTTGGAGGTGACCTTCCTACGTGGGTCAGTAATTGGCTGTGATGTAGGGCAGCTAGGTCATTCATGATTGAAATCAGGAAGCAGCTTTTCATAGAAAGAGTAGTGTACCCATGGAATTCCCCCAGAAAGCTGTGGATTCTGGGTCAACTGAAAGTTCCCATAGATTTGTGCTGGGTAAGGCTATCAAGGGATATGGATCAAAGGCAGGTTAATAGAGTTTAAGGACAGATCAGCCATGATCTAATTCAATGGCAAAAGAAGCTTGAGGGGCTGTTCTTATGCAAATATTATTTTGTATTACATGCATATCCATATCTGACCATGGTATACAGTGAAGATGCAACTTACAATTGCAAATCTTATCTCATTCACATTTTTCATGAGCTTCATATATAAAAAGCATTGAAACACAACCTGATCACTTGCTGACAAACAGGCTTTAGGTTAGGCACTTGGAAGTCATCTGATAACCGCTGCACTTTAGGAAATATACAAGTGTGGTGATATTGGGCATCTGTCTCATTATTCTGTCGAAAAGATGAAAGTGCTGTATGCTATCCGGTGCATTAGCCACCTGTTTGCTTTATGTGTGAGCGCATTCGGTGAAATTGCAGTTCTAGCTAGGAATGAGCCAGTGTGAACCAGCACCTCCCCCTTATACACTTAACTCTAAAGTCTGACCTGAACCTGTCCAGCTGGGGAAATAGGTCAAGGCTCACAACTCAGTACACTCGGGATTCTTTTAACACTTATTGTACCATCGAAAACTTACAACTAACAGTACCCTGCCCCCTTCAAGTTAAATCAATACTCACAAACTCTGTCCCTGAATTTCCGAACTCCGCTCACCCTGCCGATCAGAGGAGCATGTTCCCATCTGTGCAGATGATCAAGTCTGCATGGTTGTCCTTGCAAGTCGCTGCTTTTGTCCCTAAACACACGTTTCTTATAATACAAAAATCACACCCTTGACAATTATTGACGGAAATCCCTCCTGCTTTTGATTGTAACTTGAATCTTGCAACAATTCTACATCTTGGGTTCATGAAAAGCCCATTAACTTATGGAGGTGTTTCGATGGGGAAGATTCTTGCTTATCAGCATCATTAGATTGGTGAATGGGTTTCGCCCTAATGAAACAGTTTTTGGGATTAGAATTTCCAAGTGATGTCAATGTCCACCCAGACATACTAAAACTCACAGCTCATTAGCTTGTAAGTGCTATTTACAGTTTGGCTACACGAGTTCAATAGTTGAGATTAAGTCACTTAAACCTGGATAGACACATACCATTGTGTGGTTCAATTGCATCAGCAATCTCTTGAGTATTGCTGAAAATAGAGACATTTTGTCAAAGCTTTTCATCTTGCACTCATCAGGACAATTCACAAGAATACCAATGTAAGGGAAAGCATTATTTATAATGTATGAAAAGAGAGTACTGATTGGTTGGCAAGTGGACTCTGAATGGTTGAGGCATTGTCATGGAGAATACACCAGTTTATGGTGACTGACAGTTAACTGCCAAGCTTTGTTTGAAATTTAAACCAGGCAGCTTGACTCTGATTGTTCAAGGCATTGCCCTGAGGAATGAACCAGCAATTGGCTGTCACTTATTTATTTTAGCTGAAATAGGTGCAATGTGTGTAGATGTTCTTTCTATCTGCAAAGAACAGGGCCCTGTGTATTAATATATGTAGCTTCCAGTACATACAAATGCGCCACACTGCGAGTCTGATTGACAATCTTAAATTGGTTGTCAGTGTAATTCTTAGCACACTGAGGATTATTTAGCAAATGTTGTTCAATCGCAGAAACACATGTAATGTTGCATACTGTGTTTTGATTTATGCAAGCACAGGCTGTTTGGGTACGGCCTGTACCTTGCCTGTTGCAAACAATGGAAGAGACATGTTGTTTGATACGATCTGCCAGTCTTTGGGACGTATAGCCTATATTACCTGGCAACAGACTGGCATTGAAACTCATATATCACATTATTCATTTGTGCGATAGGCAGAATGTCTTTTTGGCTTGACGGCAGCATCCTGTTAGTGGCGAACACCACACATGTTGCTACTGCATAGTAGCAGCGTGAAACAGCTAGCTTCACCTGTTGCTGAAATTTTTGGGATACATCAGCTATCTCTTGACTAATATATTCATGAAGTCACTTGTGTCTGTGTCTCTATACAAATAGTTTAATTTCAGCTTCCAGTTTGTTTTAAGAGTTCTGTTAAATGTCTGGTTGGTTCCTGGGATACAAAACTTGTCCCATTTTTGGCGATTGTCAATTTACAAACTGCCTTCACAGTACAGCTGCTTAACCTTTAATGTCTGTTCACTTGAAGTTAAGTGCATTCTTGCTGTAGACTAGCCGCATAGGTAGAATAGATGCAGACAGTAGTTGTAGTCTACTGATCTGGATTTTCCATTCCAGCTATCCTGAAGCACTCAGGAGCAGATATTAGAAAACTTTGTGTCTCTAGCCTATGATTTTTGAAAATCATGAGCTAAGGTTGTAGAATTTCATGATATGCACTTCCTTGTACACCAAGATGACTGAAAAAAGAAATCCTGACCAAGAGGTCGAGCTCAGAGCCATGTGAGAATCACAATATTTTAGCAACAATGATTGGTTAAGAATATTAATGCTTCACAAACCACTGACCACCTCCAGGCGCGTATCCATTGTCTCTCGAGATAAGGAGGCCCAAAAGAAAGAATTAATGAGATTCATGACTAATCTCAACTAAATCCAACATGGGCTCAGGAGGTAATAAATCAGAGGTGCCAGTCTTGGCTCAGTGGTAGCACTCTTGCCTCAGAGTCAGAAAGTTGTGGGTTCAAGTTCCCCCCACAGGGACTGTGTATATAATCCAGGTGAATGCTGAGGGACTGCTGCACTGTCTGAGGTGGTGTCTTTTGGAGGAGACATCAAACTGAGTTGGATTTAAATATCCCATGATACTACTTGAAAAAGAGCAGGGGATGTCTCCCTGGTGCACTGGCCAATAATTATCATTAAAATAGATTGTCTGGACATTATTTCATTGATGTTTGTGGGACCTTTCAATGCCCAAGTTGCTTTCCCTACGATAATGGGATTGATCGACGATCAGCTCACCGATACTGTGGACTTCAAAATTATTTCATTGGCTTTGGCGTGTCCTGAGTTCATGAAAGATGCTACATAAATGCAAGTTCTTTCTTTCTTGAAATGCTTTACTTTATGCAAGCTTTGCCTTTCTGTCGGTCTGCACATGTCTAGACTGAGTCAAAAATCATAAGTTCAGTATATCCCACGGCCGGAATTTTATGTTGGGTGGGATGACTGGGGAGCCACGCCTGGATTTTACACTCCCAAGGCTCTTACTTGGACTTGGGTGGGACTTCCGCCCCTCTGAAGCCCTCTAATGGAGCTGCCTGCCAGTCAGCGGGCCGGGCAGCTCTCAGTCCCAGCAGCGCCACTGGAACGGTGGCCGCTGCTGGGACTGCACCCAGCCATAACAGGATTGTGGACGCCCGCCCGGAAAAAAGGTAATCTGTGGGGCCTTGCCAGGGACAATTGGCCAGGCCCTGGTGAGGCAAGGAGGGTTGGTTGGGCTTGGGGGTGTGTTGTGCAAGGGGGGTGGTTGGGTCATGTTGGGGGGCGGGGGACATCGTGGGGCCACCCCCAGCCTGCAAGGAGGCCACCAGGTTTTACTTGGTGGCCGCCTGGATGGCCTGAGATGCCCGCTTACTGCTGGTAAAATACCAGCAGGGGCAGGAGGAGGCCCTTAAGGGGGAGTTAATTGGCCACTTAAGGGCCTTGACTGACCTGGGATGGTGGGCCATTTCTCACCGCCACCACCCCTTGTAAAGTTGTAGTGGGGCCGGGAAGGCGTCGGGAATGGCACCCCCACATCCCACTCAATTTTATGAAACCCCGCCACCAACCCGCTCCTGTGGGGGGCATAAAATTCTGGCCTGTGCATCTATATATTTTCTAAGTAATAATACAGTTTTGTTGGTGTTACGACCAGGTGAGAAAGAGGTCTAGGGGTCCCTTTCAGCCTTCACCTGGTCTTACTGTAACAGGGTTTAATTTTATACACACCATTTTTTAACTCTCTCTTGGTGAATACTTGTTCACCACTTTCCAATTATAAGGCAAAGACACCAGCACAAACAGGCTTTTTTAGGTTTAAAGAAGGAAGGTTGAAATTTATTAAACTTAAATTCTAATTTGGTTGATGCCAATGGATACACGATGCTCCCACACAAGCATGCATACGCGATACACACATGCAAATAGAGACAGAAAAAGAGCACAAGAAAAGTAGTGGAAAAGTGTGACACAATATCTGAAGCGTTTTTGTTACAGTTCTCCGAGCTCACTGTAGAATCCTTGATTGTAGGTCGATCTTGTTTCTCGTTGGGTCCAGTATTCTTCTTAAACCTTGTTCGCTGTAGGAGACTTTTCTCTCTTGGGGTTCATGTGTCTTCAGAAGATTCAGAGGCTTGTGAGAAAGAGATGGGAACAGCCAGGAGAGATCTTCTCAGTTCAGGAGCAAACAGACTTTTCAGTTCAAACTGTTTGTATCATTCAGAAAAAACCCAGGTTGCCAAGTAGGTTAGTCATGTGACTAACTGGTCTGATCACGTCTTGCCTCTGTGGATTGTATCATCTTAACAGGCCCTGGAATGCTCCTGTTACACACTATACCTGGTGATCAAGGTCTGTTGTGGGTTGAATGTGTCAGGGACTGGTCCTTTGTCCTTTCCAAGCACTGTCTGTTAAAATGCAAATGTCTTTTCCAGCCACAGCTGGTCTGTTTAACAAGTCCTTTCTTCACTCCAGTAACAGTTTAAAATCAATGTTCATGACAAAATTAATGTGCCTCATTCTTGGCAGCTGGGGGCCTAGCATGACATTAGCAATAAGGACTTATATAGCTACATTTGACAAAATAACAAGTCTTCATCTGTCCCTTCAGGGTGGCAGAAATTAGTGTATTAGCTTAATTGTACCATAACATGTTTCAATATCACAAATATTATTTGAAAGAGATCTTTGTTTTTCCATTATGAAGTAAAGATATATTCAACGTGCTATCTGACTCTGAACATGGTGCAGGCTGTGAGAAGGCTAAGAAAGCCCTGACATTTTATTTTAGTACCAAACTAAAACATATGAGTCAGTCATATTTCTCTGGGCTACATAACACAAAAATGAATCTGTTTATGCTTATTGCACACACTTGCATCAACAAGCAGCAAAATGTAATATCACTAATGCTGGTTGTGAAATTAAAACACAGATTATTGAAGGCTATTTATATAAGATTTTCTCTTGCCAACTCCTGGAGAAAGTGAGCACCTTAGATGAGCTTTCAAAACTAGTAAGAACACTTGATCTAACTGAATGTCATGCAGCAGCTGTTAAAATTATACAACATGTCTTTAACAACCAGTAAATGTCAAGTGAAAACTGCATCATGCCAATGCAAAACCCCTGTCAAGCCAAAATAGCTCTAATCACTTGTTATTACTGTAGAAATAATACCCTCACACTTGTGATTGTACAGCAAAGGGTTAGAAATGTGCATGTGGGAAACAAAATCACATCTCATGTACTGTCAGTCATGCATCCATAGAGCTCTACAAAACATCTGATGCACCATGCTGGCCAAAAAAAAGCCCAATATGCAGCAAGTTACTGAAACAGAATCTCCTGTATGCAGCTCCGTAGATGATGACCGCCTCCCCGCGAGTGGCTCTCTAGCAGAGCAAGACTACACCTTCTTCTGGCAGGGCAGGGATCCTGAAGAACCAAGACAGCATGGAGTGGGCTTCGCCATCAGAAACTCCTTGCTCAGCATGATAGAGCCTCCCTCAAATGGCTCGGAACGCATACTGTCCATCCGACTGCTCACCACCTCTGGTCCAGTACACCTACTCAGCATCTATGCTCCAACACTCTGTTCCGCACCTGAAGCTAAAGACCAGTTCTATGAACAACTCCATAACATCATTAGCAGCATCCCCAACACCGAACACCTATTCCTGCTGGGGGACTTTAATGCCAGGGTTGGGGCCGACCATGACTCATGGCCCTCCTGCCTTGGGCGCTATGGCGTTGGAAGGATGAATGAGAACGGGCAGAGACTGCTTGAGTTGTGTACCTATCATAACCTCTGCATCACCAACTCGTTCTTTCACACTAAACCCTGTCACCAGGTTTCATGGAGGCACCCAAGATCACGTCGTTGGCACCAGCTAGACCTCATTGTCACAAGGCGAGCCGCCTTAAACAGTGTTCAAATCACACGCAGCTTCCACAGTGCGGACTGCGACACCGACCACTCCCTGGTGTGCAGCAAGGTTAGACTCAGACCAAAGAAGTTGCATCATTCCAAGCAGAAGGGCCACCCGCGCATCAACACGAGCAGAATTTCTCACCCACAGCTGTTACAAAAATTTCTAAATTCACTTGTAACAGCCCTTCAAAACACTCCCACAGGGGATGCTGAGACCAAGTGGGCCCACATCAGAGACGCCATCTATGAGTCAGCTTTGACCACCTACGGCAAAAGTTCGAAGAGAAATGCAGACTGGTTTCAATCTCATAATGAAGAGCTGGAACCTGTCATAGCCGCTAAGCGCATTGCACTTTTGAACTACAAGAAAGCCCCCAGCGATTTAACATCCGCAGCACTTAAAGCAGCCAGAAGTACTGCACAAAGAACAGCTAGGCGTTGCGCAAACGACTACTGGCAACACCTATGCAGTCATATCCAGCTGGCCTCAGACACCGGAAACATCAGAGGAATGTATGATGGCATGAAGAGAGCTCTTGGGCCAACCATCAAGAAGATCACCCCCCTCAAATCTAAATCGGGGGACATAATCACTGACCAACGCAAACAGATGGACCGCTGGGTTGAGCACTACCTAGAACTGTACTCCAGGGAGAATGCTGTCACTGAGACTGCCCTCAATGCAGCCCAGCCTCTACCAGTCATGGATGAGCTGGACATACAGCCAACCAAATCGGAACTCAGTGATGCCATTGATTCCCTAGCCAGCGGAAAAGCCCCTGGGAAGGACAGCATTACCCCTGAAATAATCAAGAGTGCCAAGCCTGCTATACTCTCAGCACTACATGAACTGCTATGCCTGTGCTGGGACGAGGGAGCAGTACCCCAGGACATGCGCGATGCCAACATCATCACCCTCTATAAAAACAAAGGTGACCGCGGTGACTGCAACAACTACCGTGGAATCTCCCTGCTCAGCATAGTGGGGAAAGTCTTTGCTCGAGTCGCTCTGAACAGGCTCCAGAAGCTGGCCGAGCGCGTCTACCCTGAGGCACAGTGTGGCTTTCGTGCAGAGAGATCGACTATTGACATGCTGTTCTCCCTTCGTCAGATACAGGAGAAATGCCGTGAACAACAGATGCCCCTCTACATTGCTTTCATTGATCTCACCAAAGCCTTTGACCTCGTCAGCAGACGTGGTCTCTTCAGACTACTAGAAAAGATCGGATGTCCACCAAAGCTACTAAGTATCATCACCTCATTCCATGACAATATGAAAGGCACAATTCAACATGGTGGCTCCTCATCAGAGCCCTTTCCTATCCTGAGTGGTGTGAAACAGGGCTGTGTTCTCGCACCCACACTTTTTGGGATTTTCTTCTCCCTGCTGCTTTCACATGCGTTCAAATCCTCTGAAGAAGGAATTTTCCTCCACACAAGATCAGGGGGCAGGTTGTTCAACCTTGCCCGTCTAAGAGCGAAGTCCAAAGTACGGAAAGTCCTCATCAGAGAACTCCTCTTTGCTGACGATGCTGCTTTAACATCTCACACTGAAGAATGCCTGCAGAGTCTCATCGACAGGTTTGCGTCTGCCTGCAATGAATTTGGCCTAACCATCAGCCTCAAGAAAACGAACATCATGGGGCAGGATGTCAGAAATGCTCCATCCATCAATATTGGCGACCACGCTCTGGAAGTGGTTCAAGAGTTCACCTACCTAGGCTCAACTATCACCAGTAACCTGTCTCTAGATGCAGAAATCAACAAGCGCATGGGTAAGGCTTCCACTGCTATGTTCAGACTGGCCAAGAGAGTGTGGGAAAATGGCGCACTGACACGGAACACAAAAGTCCGAGTGTATCAGGCCTGTGTCCTCAGCACCTTGCTCTACGGCAGCGAGGCCTGGACAACGTATGCCAGCCAAGAGCGACGTCTCAATTCATTCCATCTTCGCTGCCTTCGGAGAATACTTGGCATCAGGTGGCAGGACTATATCTCCAACACAGAAGTCCTTGAAGCGGCCAACATCCCCAGCTTATACACACTACTGAGTCAGCGGCGCTTGAGATGGCTTGGCCATGTGAGCCGCATGGAAGATGGCAGGATCCCCAAAGACACATTGTACAGCGAGCTCGCCACTGGTATCAGACCCACCGGCCGTCCATGTCTCCGTTATAAAGACGTCTGCAAACGCGACATGAAATCGTGTGACATTGATCACAAGTCGTGGGAGTCAGTTGCCAGCATTCGCCAGAGCTGGCGGGCAGCCATAAAGACAGGGCTAAATTGTGGCGAGTCGAAGAGACTTAGTAGTTGGCAGGAAAAAAGACAGAGGCGCAAGGGGAGAGCCAACTGTGCAACAGCCCCAACAAACAAATTTCTCTGCAGCACCTGTGGAAGAGCCTGTCACTCCAGAATTGGCCTTTATAGCCACTCCAGGCGCTGCTTCACAAACCACTGACCACCTCCAGGTGCGTATCCATTGTCTCTCGAGATAAGGAGGCCCAAAAGAAAGAAGATGATGACGCATATTTATTCATCATATCAAGACAGCACATCATGAATTTGATAATCAGTAATGAGCTAATGACAATATTATATTTTCCAGAGGCACCAATTCAACCTGTTGTTGATTCCAGTTCAACAGAGAATATTATCACTAAATCTGTTGTTGCTCAATCTGAATATTGACTGAAGCTCCATCACACAAGATCCAATTATATCCATTTGATACAAAGACACCTCTTGCAATGCTTGGCAAATGTTTTGCTCAGATCAGCCTAGAAATTGGATTGCGCTGCACCACTTTTAAGGTGTAACGCAAGTCCCCGAGTGTCGAATTTAGTAGGTGGTATGCATACGTTCATGCCACATGCACCATATTGGATCGGGCTGCTCAGTATGCGTCTACTAGTAATATGGGGTGCACCTGAAAGTGGTGTTAGGACCGTTACATATGCAGTTGAGGGTCTAATGCCTGTTTCAGGCCTCTTTGAGAAATTGGTCTGTGAATGACCATAGCAAGTGCCTTGTATGCTGCAGTCAGGTTTTTCAGGCATTCAGCAGCCAAATCAACGAGGGGCCGTAGGAGGCTGCTACCCAAAAGGTAAGTTTAGCAATTTTTCTTATCTAATTGTGGCTCTTGGCTCCATATTCAAACAGCAGTCCGTTGCTAGCCTGCCTGTCTCTTCCTGATTGCCTCACCCCATGACTCTGCCACGACTCTTGGCTAGCATCTGAGCCAGTCAATCCTGTTGTTCCCTCGACTGGCAAGCTGCCTTTGCTGTTTGCAGCTCACTGATACCATGCTACTGAAGCCGGCAGACTAGTTTTCCGTGGTTCTACACTAGGCTTCATTAGGTGCATGCAATGTATGCTGCTCCAAGATTGCACCCCAATTCGGGCATGATCCAAATTCTAGGCCATTGAGTCTGAGAAGTAAACACTCTTAACTGTTGTGCTTGTTGTGAAAGGTTGTCACTTTTAGTAATCATCCCCAAGCCCGAAAATCCTAATGACACTGATCTTTGTGTTGATATGTAAGCAACAAACAAAGTAATTATGTGTGAAGGAACGTTTGATGAGACTATTGAAGTGACATACAGATCAGGTGCTTTTTCATTGCTGCTATATTATGTTTACAACACCCATCGGTCTGAAGTGATATAAAATTATTTTATTAGAAGTATCAGCTTGGATCAGTGATAGCATTTTTTTCTTCTGGATTAGAAGGTCGTGGACTCAAGTCCTACCCCTGTAAATTTGTTGTTTGTGGAATTTTGCTGTGTAAAAAATGGCAGCCACATTTGTCTACATAACAACAGAGTGGTTTTCAAAAGTAATTAGTTGTCTGAAACACTTTGTGTCATCCTAAGGAGATATACATTTCTATACAAATTCAAATTTTTTCTATTTCATCTGACAAGTTATTGACGGAATTATGGAAATCTTGAATGTAAGCCATGCATGCATCTAATGAAGCAGAACATTAACAAGCACCAGTGCAATGTTTTTAAAATAAAACCAAAAAATGCTGGAAATACTCAGCAGGTCTGGCAGCATCAGTGGAGAAAGAAGCAGAGTTAACGTTTCAGGTCAGTGACCCTTTATCAGAACTGGCAAAGATTAGAAATGTAATAGGTTTTAAGCAAATAAAGTGGGGGTGGGGCAAAAGATAACAAAAGGGAAGGTGTTGATAGGACAGAGGGTCACAGAGAATAACTGACCTGAAGGTCATGGAGCAAAGGCAAAGGGTGTGTTAATGGTGTGCTGAAGGACAAAGCGTTAGTGCAGAGAGGGTATTAAATAATGGAATAATGATCAGCCCTGGCCAAAAGCACAAACATGAAAACAAAAACAGTGGGCAGGCACATGGTAAAAAAAATGAATGATGAAACAAACTAAAATAAAATAAAAAATAAAAATAAGAAAGGAGCGCCAGTCATGCTCTGAAATTATTGAACTCAATGTTCAGTGCGGTAGGCTGTAGCGTGCCTCATCGGTAAATGAGATGCTGTTCCTCGAGCTTGCATTGATGTTCACTGGAACACTCCAGCAAGCCAAGAACAGATATGTGGTCATAAGAGCAGTGGGGGGGGGGGGGGGGGGGGGTGTTGAAATGGCAAGCGACAGGAAGCTCGGGGTCATGTTTTCGGACTGAGCGCAGGTGTTCCGCAAAGCGGCCACCAAATCTGTGTTTGGTCTCCCCAGTGTGGAGGAGATCGCATTGTGAGCAGCGAATACAGTATGCTAAATTAAAAGAAGTACAAGTAAATTGCTGCTTCACCTGAAAGGAGTGTGTTGGGCCTTAGGTGAAGAGAGAGGAAGTAAACGGGCAGGTATTACACCTCCTGCGATTGCATGGCAAGGTGCCGTGGAAAGGGGATGAGGTGTCAGGGGTAATGGAGGAGTGGACCAGGGTGTTGCGGAGGAAACGATCCCTTCGGAATGCTGACAAGGGAGGGGAAGATGTGTTTGGTAGTGGCATCACGCTGGACATGGCGGAAATGGAGGAGGATGATCCTTTGGATGTGGAGGCTGGTGAGGTGAAAAGTGAGGACAAGGGGAACCCTGTCACGGTTCTGCGAGGAAAGGGAAGGGATGAGGGCAGAGGTGGGGGAAATGGGCCAGTCACGGTTGAGGGCCCATCAACCACAGACGGGGGAATCCTCGGTTGTGGAAAAAGGAAGGCATATCAGAAGTGCTGTTGTGGAAGGTTGCATCATCAGAGCAGATGCGTCAGAGACAGAGAAACTGGGAGAATGGAATGGAGTCCTTACAGGAGGCAGGGTGTGAAGAAGTGTAGTCGAGGTAGCTGTGGGAGTTGGTGGGCTTATAATGAATATTAGTAGACAGCCTATCACCAGAGATAGAGACAAAGAGGTCGAGGAAGGGAAGGGAAGTGTCAGAGATGGACCATGTAAAGGTGAGAGAAGGGTGGAAATTGGAAGCAACATTGATAAAGTTTTCCAGTTCAGGGCGGGAGCAGGAAACGGCACCGATACAGTCATCAATGTACCGGGAAAAGAGTTGGGGGAGGGGGCCTGAGTAGGTCTGGAACAAGGAATGCTCGACATATCCCACAAAAAGACAGGCATAACTAGGAGCCATGTGGGTATCCATAACAACACTTTTTACTTGAAGGAAGTGAGTGGAGTTGGAGGAGAAGTTGTTCAATGTGAGAACAGGTTCAGCCAGGTGGAGGAGTGTGATGGTGGATGGGGACTGGTTGGGCCTCTGTTCAAGGAAGAAGCAGAGAGCCCTCAAACCGTCCTGGTGGGGATGGAGGTGTAGAGGGTTGGAGGTCCATAGTGAAGAAGAATTTGGTCATTTCACACCCTCTCTGCACCAACGCTTTGTCTTTCACCACACCATTAACACACCCTTTGCCTTTGCTCCATGACCTTCTGGTCCGTTATTCTCTGTGACCCTCTGTCCTATCAACACCTTCCCGTTTGTTATCTTTTTCCCCACCCCTCTTTATTTGCTTAAAACCTATTACATTTCTAACCTTTGCCAGTTCTGATGAAAGGTCACTGACCTGAAACGTTAACCCTGCTTCTCTCTCCACAGATGCTGCCAGATCTGCATTTCCAGCACTTTTTGTTTTATTTCTGATTTCCAGGATCTGCAGTATTTTGTTTTTATTTTAGTGCAATGTTTTTCACAGGCTATAGGACTTAGACTCACCTGTGAGAAATGTGGTTTTGGTAAGGAAAGCTTAGAATATTTTTTCCAGGCTTCATAAATTAGGGAATATCACCAGACCATAAGAACATAAACAAAATCCAAAAGACTGCAGCCCCAAGTAGCACTAATCTAGGCATGTCTAGTTACTGTTCCTATTTTATTCTCAATTTGGCTACAGTTATAGAACCATTGTGAGAACCATTTAAGATAATGGGGTAGAATTTCTGCAATTTGTCATACCTTCAAAGGAAAATCAGTGGAAACCCCAAAAAGCTGGCAGTTTTCCCAAGTTCTGCTGAAGTTACAACAGACAAACGAGAATCCCCACAGAAATTCTAGGCACCTATCTTGATGTGGGAAGTCAAGCATGATCATGTCTAACTTTAGATTAGGCATTTGCTATCCAGTCATACAAGTGATGGCTTATTTAATGCAAATAGGTCACTAGTGCTAGTTAGGTGTCAGCTGTGGCTTAGTGGCTAGCACTCTGACTTCTGAATCAGAAGGTTGGGGGATCAAATCCCACTTAAGAAATGAGCACATCTAGCTTAACACTTGAGTGCAGTACTGTGAGATTGGCTGTAAAATACTGTAGGATGTCCTGAGATTGTGAAAAGCAGTATAGAAATGTTAGTTCTTCCTTGAGGGATCTATGTTGATGCCAGTCTGATAATTTTGGTGCAATGGGACCTATCATCCATGCCAGTCATTTACTTAATCCCACAGAACATTACTACAGCCAGATTGAGTGTGTGGCATTGGCAGTTATACAGCTGTGCAAAAAATCCAACGATCTATTTAGGGTTGACAATTATAGTGTTTATAGATCACAATCCTTTGATCCCTATGTAAGCACAGTGGTGAAGGTCCAGTCTTATGACAAGATTGTTAATTATATGTAATCCTGTCGACTGATGTCACAACATACAGATACTCCCACAAGTTATTACTCAAAGAGAATTGCCGAACTGTTTAATTTTGTAGTTTAACATTCTACACCCAAGACAATTGCTCATTGATAAACAAACTACACAGTAAGATCTTACACTCCAAGTCTTCGTACAGTGTCTACACACAAATCAATGAAAGCTGACTACTGGCAGCTATGAGCTATCTATAATTGAGGATAATATTCTACATGGTATGCATATAGTCATCACAGCAGACCTACAGGGATGAGTAACCTCTCTTACCTACGTTGGCCATAAAGGAAATGTCAAAACCAAAACCCTCTTCAGAATCCAAGTGTGGTTCACAGGCATAGACAATAAGGAAAAAAAGAAGGGAATGGGGGAAGATGGTAGTTGTATTTTCAGAGCATCTCATCATGTCCTGCGGATGTTTCAAAGCATTTTATAATCAATAAATTACTTTTGAAGTATGGTGTAGACATACCTGGAGCCAATTTGTCCACAACAGGATCACACAAACTGTCGGTAAGTTCATCTGTTTTTGGTGGCATTGGTTGAGCGAACAATGATGGCCAAGATGTGAGGAAAACTCTTGCTTTTCTTTGAAACTGCAATGGATTTTTTTTCCCATTTGAAGATAGAAGCAGCTAGAAACTATGTCTCAGCTGTTGGGCAACTATTGTTGAACACAAGGCAGCACCACTTACCATGTCAAATCTATCTTAGCCCTATCCACAGCCCTAGTCATATGATTCGCCAGGACGCTAATTCCAGCCCGGTTTAAGTGGAGCTCATCCCAATGGGACAGTTTCCTCTTTCGCCAGTACTGGTGCCAATGATGCCATAAATTGACATCCCTTCTTCCCACACCATGTTTTGAACCACGGGTTTAATTCTCTAATCTGTTTGACCATATGCCAATTAGCACGTGGCTCAGGTAATAATCTAGAGATTATTACTTTTGAGATTCTGCATTTTAATTTGGACCTTAACTCCTCAAATTCTCTCAGCAGATCATTCCTAATTCTACCTATGTTTTTGGTTCCTATATGGACCACGACAACTGTATCCTCCCCCAAATTCGTCTCCAGCCATGAGGAGCTGTTATTAACACTGGCACAGGGCAGGCTAGACAACCTTTAGAAGTCCTGATAATGGCTGCAGAGAACAATATCTATCCCCCTGACTATACCATCCCCTATCACTATCGCATTCCTTTCACCCACCACATTTGAACGGGTTCCTGCACCATGGTGGGTTGGTCAGTTTGGTCATCCACCTTACAGTCTTTACTCTCAGCTACACAGGTAACATGTAACTCGTACATGTTGGTCAAAGCTAAGGGTTAAGGCTGCTCTATCACTACATCCTAGATCTCCATACCTGCCTGACTCTCAGTTTGTCCACACACACCTGTGAGTAAACTGATTTAAAATCAAAGAAGTGGCTTGAAAAAAAAACTATCTTGAACCATTAGTGTACACCAATCAATTTCTTAGTAATTTAAATATTTTTGATAAGAAAGAACTTTTCAAATGTGCCCAACTAGTACCTGTATGCCAAATAAAATGAGTGAAATTTGAAGAGCTTTCCTGAACCAGCGCAATTGGCAGAATCTTTTCAGCATCTACATATGAGCATACGAATTAGGAGCAGGAGTAGGCCACTCGGCCCTTCGAGCCTGCTCCGCCATTCAATAAGTTCATAGCTGAACTGATTATCCACATTTCCACCTACCCCCGAAAACCTTCCACCCCTTGCTCATCAAGAATCTATCTACCTCTGCCTTAAAAATATTCAAAGACTCTGCTTCCACAGCCTTTTGAGGAAGAGAATTCCAAAAACTCACAACCCTTTGAGAGAAAAAAAATTCTCCTTATCTTTGTCTTAAATGGGTGACCCCTTATTTTTAAACAGTGACCCATAGTTCGAGATTCTCCCACAAGGGGAAACATCCTTTCCTCATCCACCCTGTCAAGACCGCTCAGGATCTTATATGTTTCAATAAAGGCGCCTCTTACTCTTCTAAATTCCAGCTGATACAAGCCTAGCCTGTCCAATCTTTGCTCATAAGACAGCCCACCCATTCCAGGTATTAGTCCAGTAAACCTTCTCTGTACCGCCTCCAACGCATTTACATCCTTCCTTAAATAAGGCGACCAGTACTGTACACTAGTACTCCAGATGTGGACTCACCAATGCCCTGTATAGCTGAAGCATAACCTCCCTACTTTTGTATTCAATTCCCCTCATGGTAAATGATAACATTCTATTAGCTTTCCTAATTACATGCTGTACTTGCAGACAAACCTTTTGCGATTCATGCACTAGGGCACGCTCTGCATCTCACAACTCTGCTTCTTTTTTATTCTTCCCGCCAAAGTGGACAATTTCCCACTTTCCCACATTATACTCCATTTACCAGGTCTTTGCCCACTCACTTAACTTATCTATATCCCATTTAGCCCCCTTATGTCCTCTTCACAACTTACTTTCCTACCTACCTTTGTGTCATCTGCAAATTTAGCAACCATACCTTCGTCTAAGTCATTTATATAAATTGTAAAAATTTGAGGCCCTAGCACAGATCCGTGTGCCACACCACTCGTTACATCTTGCCAACCAGAAAATGACTAATTTATGTCTACTCTCTGTTTCCTGTTAGCTAGCCAATCTTCTATCCATGCCAATATGTTACCCCTTACACCATTAGCTTTTATTTTCTGCAATAACCTTTGATGTTGCACCTTATCAAATGCTTTCTGGAAATCTAAGTACAATACATCCACCAGTTCTCCTTTATTCACAGCACACGATGGCATGAAAGCAAAGCTAGCTAAAGTGAACTGGCAAATTAGGTTAAGGGATAGGTCAATAGAGATGCAGTGGCAGACAGTTAAGGGGATATTTCCCTCAAAGAATTCCAATAAATTGGTTAAACATGGTTTCCCTTTCACAAAACCATGTTGACTCTGCCTGATTACCTTGAATTTTTCTAAATGCCCTACTATAACCTCTTTAATAATAGCTTCTAACATTTTCCCTAAGACAGATGTTATGCTAACTGGCCTTTAGTTTCCTGCTTTCTGTCTCCCTCCCTTTTTGAATAAAGGAACTACATTCACTATTTTCCAATCTAACGGAACCTTCCCCAAATCTAGGGAATTATGGAAAATTAAAACTAACGCATCAACTATCTCACTAGCCACTTCTTTTAACACCCTAGGATGAAGTCCGTCAGGACCTGGGGACCTGTCAGCCCACAGCTCCAACAATTTGTTCAGTACCACTTCCCTGGTGATTGTAATTTTCTTGAGTTCCTCCCTCCCTTCCACTTCCTGACTTACAGGTAATACTGGGATGTTACTTGTATCCTCAATAGTGAAGACCGATGCAAAATATCTGTTCAATTTATCTGCCATCTCCTTATTATCCATTATTAATTCCCTAGACTCACTTTCTATGGGACCAACGTTCACTTAGTTAACTCTTTTCTTTTTAAAATATCTATAGAAACTCCCGCAATTTATCTTTTATTTCTAGCTAGCTTTATCACGTACTCTAATTTTACCTTTTTTATCAATCTTTTGGTCATTCTTTGCTGTTTTTTATATTCTGTCCAATCTTCTGAGCTGCCTCCTATCTTTGCAATTATATGCTTTTTCTTTAGGTTTGATACTATCTTTAATTGTTTTAGTTAACCACGGATGGCAGATCCCATCCTTGGAATTTTTCTTTCTCGTTGAAATGTATCTGTTCTGTGTATTCTGAAATATCCCCTTAAATGTTTGCCACTGCATCTCTATTGACCTATCCCTTAACCTAATTTGCCAGTTCACTTTAGCTAGCTCTGCTTTCATGCCATCATAATTTCCCTTATTTAAGTTTAAAATACTAATCTTGGACCCACTCTTCTCTCCTTCAAACTGAAGGTAAAATCAAATCATATTATGATTGTAGTTGCTTAGAGGCACCTTAACTATGAGATCACTAATTAATCCTATCTCATTGCACAATACCATGTCTAGTATAGCCTGCTCTCTGGTTGGCTCTAGAACATATTGTTCCAAGAAATTATCCTGAATACATTCTATGTACTCCTCATCTAGGCTACCTCTGCCTATTTGATTTTTCCAGTCTATATGTAGGTTAAAATCCCCCATAATTATCGCTGTACCTTTCTGACAAGCTGCCATTATTTCTTCCGTTATACCCCGTCCTACAGCGTGGTTAATGTTAGGTGGCCTGTACACCACTACCACAAGTGACTTCTTGCCTTTGTGATTTCTCATCTCTACCCAAACTGCTTCTATATCCCGGTCTCCTGAACTTAGCTCATCCCTCTCTATTGCGCGAATACCATCATTAATTAACAGGCTACCCCTCCACATTTTCCTAACTTCTTGTCCTTCCTAAATGCCATGTACCCTTCAATATTCAAGTCCCAATCTATGTCGTTCTGCACCATGTCTCTGTCATGGCTATCTGATCGTACTTATTTATTTCTATTTGCGTTCCCAGTTCATCTGCTTTGTTTCGAATGCTACTTGCATTCAGATACTGAGTCTTTAGTTTTGTCCTTTTATTATTTTTGTAACCTCTAGCCTTATCTGTTGATTTATTCTTAGATTTGTATGTTCTGTCCCTTCCTGTCACAATCTGTTTATCATTTCCCATATTAGTACCTTTCTCTCTTGCCTTGTCATTACTCCTTGATTTACCATATCTTCCCCAATTTGAAATCTTGTCCCCACTATTCAGTTTAAACCCCTCTCTATTTCCCTAGTTATGCAGCTTGCTAGAACACCGGCCCCAGCACGGTTCAGGTGTAGACCGTCCCAATGGTACAGCCACCACTTTCCCCAGTACTGTTGCCAGTGCCTCACGAATCGGAACCCACTTCTACCACACCAGTCTTTGAGCCATACATTAATTTCTGTAATCCTATTTGCCCTATGCTAATTTACAATTGGCTCAGGTAATAATCCAGAGATTATTACCTTTGAGGTTCTGCTTCTTAATTTGGTGCCTAATTCCTCATACTGACTATGCAGAACCTCTTTCCTTGTCCTGCCTATGTTGATGGTACCTACATGGACCACAACAATTGGTTCCTCCCCCTCCCATTTACGTTCCTGTCCAGCCCTGAGCAGATGTCCCAAACCCTGACACCGGACAGGCAACATAGCCATCTGGACTCTCGCTCTTTGCTGCAGAGAACAGTGTCAATCCCCCTAACTATACTGTCCCCTTCTACCACTACATTCCTTTTTTCTCCCTCCACTTAAATGGCTTCCTGTACCATGGTGCCATGGTCAGGTTGCTCATCCACCCTGCAGCCCCCACTCTCATCCAAACAAGCTGAAAGAACCTCAAACCTATTGGACAATCACAAAGGCTGAGGCTCCTGCACTCCTTCCCTCTGAGTCCCCTTACCTGCCTCAGCTGCAGCCACACTCTCCTGTTCCTGACCACTGACGAAATCAGAAGACCCTATTCTAAGGGTGTGACTGCCTCCTAGTACAAAATGTCCAGGTAACTCTTTCCCTCCCTGATGTGTCAGCACAACACCTCTACAGCACTGCAGTCTGTTCTTCCCACCCCACCACCCCCCCCCCCACCACACTCAGAGTAGCATTTAATGGATAACCCGCCCCGCCCCCCTACTCCCACCACTTTGGAGCAATGTATATATCACTTTTCCTTCACCACTGATTGTCTAATCCAGTTTTACCTTCCTCCAAAACTCTTTGCAACATTTTATGCAACCCACCCCAACTAAACAGCAATTGCACTTCGCAAATGCCTCCCACCTGTTTCTCTCCACTCCCAAAAATTGTTCCCACCTTTCCTAATTCACCTTCATGCTGGTCTTGTTTCCTACTCTCCTCCCCTCATTCTAATCCCTCCCTTCCTCCCTTTTCCTCTACCGTTCCTTTCCCCTATAACCCTCTACCCTGCCCGTCTGTCTCTGCCTCAACCAATCCCCCTTTCTGTTCTCTTTTCCCCAACCTCCCCCTCCTTGCTCCTTCTCCCCCCATCCTTTTTCCCCCACCATTGTCATCTTACTCCCTTATCCCACCCTCACCTTAGTACAATAATTCTTCATCCTTTAACCTTACATAACCTGAAGATTACACTTGATTTAGATTCCCTTCCTGCAAAGCCATGGGTGAGTGACTCTTATTTCAAAATAACTTGTCTGCATACACTTCCTGTTCAAAAGAACCTTTACTTACAATTATCACTCATTTTGTTACTCTTTATGCCAACTTTTACCATTTATAAAAGAAACTGCCTATGTAAACTTTTCATTTTGCAATTGCACTGTCTAGTCACCAGGTGGTACTATATTTTAGCCCCAGAAATAGTTCAAAATTATTTCTGAAGATGTATCAACAGTACAATTTTGATGTACCATTATTTTCTCAATACATGAAATTTCTATTACAAGAGGAGTTTAAATAAAATAAAAGAATTCAAAAAAATTACATGCTTTGCAAAAGCATGATTAAATGTATCCGCTTTCATTAAAGTTTAAACCTGAAATCCTCAGAGTTTCCCAAAAGCCTGGACTGATGCAATATATTGGCCACCCAGCTGGATGACAGTGGAGAGGCATTGGAGGAGGATGATGTGGTCAACTGTGTCAAAGGCTGCAGACAATCTGAGAAGGATGAGGAGGGAAAGTTTACTTTTGTCACAGTCAGAAAAAAAAGTTAGAATGTCATTTGTGACTTTGATAAGAGCTGTTTCGATGCTGTGGCAGGGGTGGAAACCTGATTGGAGGGATTCAAACATGGACTTCTGGGAAAGAGAGGCAAAGATTTGGGAGGCGGCAACACGCTCAAGGACTTTGGAGGGGAAAGGGTAGTTGAGATGGGGTGGTAGTTTGCAAGGACAGAGGGGCCAAAGGCTTTTTTTTTAGGGGAAGGGTAATGACAGTAGATTTGAAAGAGAGGAGGACAAACTCTGAGGAAAGAGAACCAGGAATAATATAAGTTAACATAGAAGCTAGGAAGAGAAGTTTGGTGATCAGTAGTCTGGTGAGAATAGGGTCGAAGGAACAGGAGGTTGGTCTCATGGACAAGATGAGCTGGGAGAGGGCTTGGGGGTGATCGAGTGAGCCTTAGAGGAAGCTTGGCCCAGTGGGCTAGGAGAAGTGAGGGAGGTGGCAGAGGCAGCTGTTAAGTAGACTCAATCTTAGTGCTAAATAAGTCCATTACCTCCTTGCACTTATTGTTGGCAGTGAGGATGGAGGAGAGGGGTTTAAGAAGATGGTTTTCAGTAGAGAAAAGAAGCTGGGGGTTATCTTTGCACTATAGGGTGATCCTGTAGTATTGAGCAGTTTTGGTAACAAGAACAGGACGCAATAGTGCTTTATCTGATCCAACCAGATCTGGTGGTGATTGGCTAAACTAGATGCCATATATGTTCGTCAGCGTCCTTTGGACTTAAGGGAACGGAGATGAGGGTCGTACCGGGGGAGTGGCCAGGGTCTGAGAGAGTAATTGTTTTGTTGGGGACTCGGGCATTGAAGCTGGAGGTGAGGGTATAGTTGAGCAGATTGGTAGCTGCAGAAATGTCATTAGAACATAAGAAATAGAAGCAGAAATAGGCCATTCGGCCCCTCAAGCCTGCCCCGCCATTCAATAAGATCATGACCGATCTACCCCAGACCTCAACTATTCTTTCGTGCTAGCTCCTCATAGCCCTCAGCTCCCCGATATTTCAAAAATCTATCTACCTCCTCTTTAAATACTTTCAGTGATCTAGCCTCCACAACTCTCTGGGATAGAGAATTCCAGACATTCACTACCCTATGAGAGAAGAAATTCCTGAGTGTCCCCTTCTTCTCTAACTATGTCCCCTAGTTCAAGATTCCCCCACTAGTGGAAACATCTTCTCAACATCTACCCTGTCAAGCCCCCCTCAGGATCTTGTACATTTCAATAAGATCACCCCTCATTCTTCTAAAGTCTAATGAATAAAGGCCTAACATGGTTAGCCGTTCTTGATAAATCAAACCTTTCATCCCAGGAATCAGCCTAGTGAATCTCTTTTGAACTACCTCCAAAGCCAGTATATCCTTTCTTAAATACGGGGACCAAAACTGTACACAGTACTCCAGGTGCGGCCTCACCAACACTCTTTACAGTTGTAACAAAACTTCCCTATTTTTAAACTCCAACCCCCTAGCAATAAAGGCCAAAATTCCATTTGCCTTCTTAATTACTTGTTGTACCTGCATGCTAACTTTTTGTGTTTCATCCACAAGAACACCCAGATTCCTCTGTGCTGCACTTTTTGTAGTCTTTCTTCATTTAAATAATAGTCTCCCTTTTGATTCTTCCTACCAAAGTGCATGACCTCACACTTTCCTACATTAAACTCCATCTGCCAAGTTTTTGCCCATTCACTCAACCTATCTATATCCCCTCGCAGATTCCTTATGTTCTCATCACAACATGCCCTCCCACCTATTTTTGTATCGTCAGCAAATTTGGATATATTACACTCTTCCCCCTCCTCCAAATCATTAATATAGATAGTAAATAATTGGGGCACTAGGACTGATCCTTGTGGCACTCCACTAGTTACGTCTTCCCAACCTGAAAAAGACCCATTAATCCCGACTCTCTTTCTTCTGTGAGTTAACCAATCCTCAATCCATGCTAGTACATTACCCCCAATACCGTGATCTCCTATCTTGTGCAATAATCTTTTATGTGGCACCTTATCGAATGTCTTCTGGAAATCCAAATACACTACATCTACCAGTTCCCCTTTATCAACTCTGCTTGTTAGCTCCTCAAAGAACTCTAGCAAATTTGTCAAACATGCTTTCCCTTTCACAAAACCGTGTTGACTCTGTTTGATTGCGTTAAGCTTTTCTAAATGTCCTGCTATTTCTTCCTTAATAATGGACTCTAGCATTTTCCCAATGGCCGATGTTAGGCTGACTGGCCTATAGTTTCTTGCTTTTTGTCTCCCTCCTTTCTTGAACAGGGGCGTCACATTAGCGGTTTTCCAATCTGCTGGGACCCTCCAGGAATCCAGTGAGTTCTGGAATATTTCGACCAATGTCTCCACTATCTCTGCAGCCACTTCCTTTAAAGCCCTTGGATGTGGGCAACCAGGTCCTGGTGACTTGTCTGCCTTTAATCCCATTAATTTGTCAAATACTTTGTCCCTCGTTATAGAGACTATTACAAGATTGTTCCTCCCCTTAGCTCCTTGCTTATCTGATATCTGTGGGATGTTTATCGTGTCCTCCACCGTGAAGACTGATGCAAAATATTGGTTTAAATTATCTGCCATTTCCCTGTTCCCCGTTATCAATTCTCCAGTCGCATTTTCCAAGGGTTCCACGTTCACTTTAGCTACTCTCTTTTTATATGCCCGTAGAAGCTCTTGCTGTTTGTTTTTATATTTCTTGCCAATTTACTTTCATAATCAATTTTCTCCGTCTTTATTAGCTTTTTAGTCATCCGCTGCTGGTTCCTAAAAAATTCCCAATCCCCTGGCCTACCACTAGTTTTCGCCACTTTGTATGCCTTAGTTTTTGATTGGATACTCTCCTTGACTGCCTTTGTTAACCACGGGTGGTACATCCTCCTCATGGAGTCCTTTTTGACCGGGATAAATTTTTGCTGAGCTTTGTGAAATATCTGCTTAAACATCTGCCACTGCTCATCCACTGACCTTCCCCTTAGTCTATTTTCCCAGCCTGCTTTAGACAACTCTTTCTTCATACCTCCGTAATTGCCATTGTTTACGTTGAGACTGGTTTGAGACCCGAGTTGCTCGCCCTCAAACTGAATTTGAAATTCTACCATGTTGTGATCGCTACCCGCGAGAGGATCCTTAACTACGATATGTCTTATTAATCTTACCTCATTACACATTACTAGATCTAAAATAGCCTGTTTCCGGGTAAGTTCTGCAACGTATTGCTCTAAGTAACAATCCCTGATGCACTCTACAAATTTGTCTTCCATGTTACCTCTGCCAATCTGATTTGTCCAGTCAATATGCAGATTAAAATCACCCATGACAACTGTATCACCCTTATTACATGCCTACGTTATTTCCCGATTTATACTTTGTCCTACAGTGAGGCAACTCTTCGGGGGCCTAGAGATGACTCCCACTCGTGACTTCGTCCCCTTGCTATTCCTTATTTCCACCCAAACTGATTCCACATCATGATCAATTGCACCTATATCACTACTCACCACCACACTGATACCTTCCTTTATTAACAAAGCTATCCCACCTCCTTTTCCTTTTTGCCTATTTTTCCGAAATGTTGAATACCCTTGAATATTGAGTTCCCAGTCTTGGTCACTCTGCAACAACGTCTCTGTAATAGCTATCAAGTCATATGCATTTATTTCTATTTGTGCTGTCAACTTATCTATCTTGTTACAAATGCTGCGTGCATTCAGATAAAGAGCCTTAAGCTTTGACTTTTGACCATTATTACTCATTCTAGTTCTAATTTCTGCTACATTCCTCTGCTTATATTTTCTGCCCCTTCCTATCACACTTTGATTACCGTTCGCCTCTTCACTACCCTGCCCTGCACCTCTGCTGTCTCGCTTCTTTTTGATTTTTATAATTTCCCTTCAATTGAACCCTCCCCGCCGCTAATTAGTTTAAAGTCTTATCTACAACCCTAGTTATACGATTCACCAGGACACTGGTCCCAGCATGGTTCAAATGAAGCCTGTCCCAATGGAATAGCTCTCTCCTTCCCCAGCACTGGTGCCAGTGCCCCATGAATCGGAACCCATTTCTCCCACACTAATCTTTGAGCCATGCATTTACCTCTCTAATTTTATTTATCCTATGCCAATCCCTCATGATGGATGGTGAGCCAAAGTCTTGAGAGTTGGGATTTTGAAAGGGCAGTTGTAAGTGAATTTGGATAAAGATTTTTCCAGGGGCAAACACAGTAGGAAGTAAGTTTGGGAGGGGGAAGGGGGATGTGAGTGGAGAACTGTACCAGGTTGATCAGAGATGGCTTTATCTGTGATTTATACTATGGAATAGCAAGCCCATGTGAGATTGCAAGTTCAAGGGGGTAGCTGTGTGTATGTGTTAGGGACTTTACATTGAGGGAGAGATTAAGGGACAATAGGAGGGTGGTGGGTAATGTACTCTAGAGGGACTCGCCTGGTTACATTTTTATCTATCTAATGGTAGCCAGAAAATTACCTGCAATTTCTCTTCCTGCTCCTGCACTCTTACCTTGGGCATTCTCCCAAGGATCAAACTTTGGTCTCCACCTATTATCATCTCCATATTGCCCCTCAATGGCATAATCAGAAATCATAGCTTTAGTTTCCACATATAAACTGATGACACCCAGCTCTACCTCACCACCACCTGTCTTGACCCCTCCACTGTCTCTAAATTGTCAGACTGCCTATTTGAGATCCAGCACTGAGCAGAAATTTCCACCAACTAAATATTGGGAAGACCAAAGCTGTTGTCTTCAGTACTTAACACAAACTCCGTTCTGTAGCCGTTGATTCCATCCATCTCCTTGGCAACTGTTTGAGGCTGAACCAAACTGTTTGTCATCTTGGTGGCATATTTAACCCTGAGATGAGCTTCCATTCACATATATGTGCCATCACTAAGACCACTAATTTCCACCTCCATAACATCGCCCGACTTCACCCCTGCTTCAGCTCAACTTCTGCTGAAACCCTCATTCATGCCTTTGTTGCCTTTAGACTTAACTATTCTATTGCACACCTGGCTGGCCTCCCATGTTTTACCCTCCGTAAACTTGAGTTCATACAAAGCTCTGCTGCCCGCATCCTAACTCACACCAAACGCTATTCATCTATCACCTCTGTGCATGTTGACCTACATTGGCTCCCAGTTAAGCAATCCCTCCATGGCCTCATGCCACCCCACCCCCCTCCCCTCCCCACACCCACCACACCCCCGGCCCCCATCTCTGTAATCTCCTCCAGCTCCACAATCTTCTGAGATATCTGTGCTCTGTGAATTCCTTATCCCCAATTTTAATCACCATTGGTGCTTTGGCAACCATACCTTCAGCAACTAAAGCTCTCAGGTCTGGAATTCTCTCCCTAAACCTCTCCGTCTCTCTACTGCTCTTCCCTTCTTTAAGAAAAACCTATCTCTTTGACCAAGCTTTTGGTCATCTGCCCTAATCTCTCTTTAATACCGCTGTGAAAGACCTTGGAATGTTTTATTATGTTAAAGGTGCTATATAAATACAAGTATGAAGAATGTAGATGGTTTTTTTCTGATCATGTGCAGTGTAACTAATTTCCCAGAATATCTCAGTAACATTCACTTATAGCACAGATGGATTTTAAAAAAATTTTCTCGCTGCTTCAGCTCTGGTTTTTTAAAACTATTTGAAGAAAACTAAGAAGACAAATTTCAAAGTCTTGATCAGTTAAAGTTTATATTAAGTGCTTTTCTAAAAAACAGAGAGCTGTATGTTTTTAAAACAAAAAGCATGAATGTGTGTGTTTACTGCACTCTTTACTGCACACATGTTTTAGTTTTAGTTTTGTGCTCTATAAATTTTATAAGCTAAGGGATAGAGAAAGAGACAAAATGACTGAGAAATTGGTTTTGAGCTGAATATTGGCAGAACACACTGGAACACACTGCTGAAGATGTGTACCATAATCAAGCATCCCAATCCAGCTTGCCAATCAGCTTCCTAAATTAGCTGGCTCTGGGTTGGGGGCGTGATGGAGGCAAAAGGGAGATGAGCCCGAGCAGGCAGTATGTTGCAGTACTGTAGTGGAGCCACTTTGTCAACTGGTGAACTTCTGGCTGTGAGGGAGAGGGGTTCAGGCATGAAATACCACTAGTCAAAATTTATCCCCCGATCACTCATTTAGCACCTAGAACTTGGTGTGATGTGGGGGAATTTCTTCCTGAGTATCAAATTTTTTCTCATCCTAATTTGAGATTATTTTTCAAATTAAGAACCATAAATTAGTTGAATTTTGAAGTCAACAGCCTCTTATTATCTTTGAATATCACTTGTGTTATGTTGGGAGTTAGAACAGCTAATTATCAATTGCTTATCCATGAGGGATTTGTTGAGAGGTTGGAAATATAAACATGACCCATAATCTTAAGGAACTATGGAACACAGAGATTAAGAAGGAGACAGAGGGACACACAAAGAGGTCAATACTAATATGATTGCTTCCATCAACCAGGCGGTGTGTAGGGCAAGCCCACCCAATGGAAGCAGTTCAAGTAGGTAGGTCAAGTAGGTAGCAGCACTATTGGGTTTCTAGTAACATCATAGAATTTCGATTTGCATGAGCTAATGAAGTTGTTTCTGGCAAGTGCCTGGACCACCTATTTCAAAGTCCCCAGCAAAGTGGTGGTGGTTTGGCTACTGTGGGAATGGGACAGTATGTTGTGCACCCCCATTTTCAGAGTGTTACTGCCTGGCTATCACCCAAAAATGGGAATGAAAGTTACCTCAAAGAACCAATCACAAAACACCAAATTCAATGTTTACAGGAATCCCTTAGAAAGTCACAAACAGTTCCTGCCAGATATGAAATCCTCCTCATTCAGTGCTGTCCGACCCATATCTTGGCCCTCTTTTTACAGCTGACACCAGGGAACCTGACCCAAACTTCAAATACAACCTGCAGTTGTGGAAAACCTCAGGTTCATCTTCCACATTTCTGCCAAATCAAAGTACCCCATGCTGACAACTTCAGCAGCTCCTCAGCAATAATGTCAAATAGCACTGTCTGGGATCCCCATCCCAAATCCAGGAACATCTCCCAGGTGCAGCTAAACATCACTCCCCCTTCCCCACTACTATTAAATGTCAGTACATCTTGAAACCTATTTAGCTATCTCAGCTGTAAAAATGTTAGGGATAAAATTAGTAGCTATATATATATAAAATACTGGTAATAATCCCAAACTGTCATTTAAAAAAATGTAATTGAATATATTCATTCACAGTAAATCAGTGGCCTTCATGCTGTCCTCTACTTGGCATAAATATCTCCACTGTTATAAAACAGCAAATCTTCTATATCACCATGAACGATCAGAAAATAAACACAAATATTGTTGCTACAAGGCTCTCTCTCTCATAGAGGGTTGTCACAGCCATTACCACTTCTTTCTGGGATTTCCTGCCGGGCTGCCCTTGGGAGCAACAGTAACACAGGCGGAAGGAAATTTGGTGGGGGATTCTGACCCTATCCTGTCATTGGTATTTCCATGGAACAGGTACCCAGTAATGGTCCTGATTAGGTCAGGGTGATGGGAAATTTATGTCAGGGCACTAAGGTGACGAAAGGTGATGATAGGCCTTGTTGTCAGATTTTGTCTCATTCTCTGCTGCCAGATAGTAAGAAGTGGGATCCCAAATGAGAAACCAGCTCAATACATTAACCTCACAAAAGTTGAAAAAAGCTTCTAACCACAAGCATTCTGAACATGTGCCATTTACGGAATTTCCTAGCATGCAATCTGTGGATTAGCATGACAGAAGGGTAGTAGGTCTTTTGGGCCTCCTTATCTCGAGAGACAATGGATACGCGCCTGGAGGTGGTCAGTGGTTTGTGAAGCAGCGCCTGGAGTGGCTATAAAGGCCAATTCTGGAGTGACAGGCTCTTCCACAGGTGCTGCAGAGAAATTTGTTTGTTGGGGCTGTTGCACAGTTGGCTCTCCCCTTGCGCCTCTGTCTTTTTTCCTGCCAACTACTAAGTCTCTTCGACTCGCCACAATTTAGCCCTGTCTTTATGGCTGCCCGCCAGCTCTGGCGAATGCTGGCAACTGACTCCCACGACTTGTGATCAATGTCACACGATTTCATGTCGCGTTTGCAGACGTCTTTATAACGGAGACATGGACGGCCGGTGGGTCTGATACCAGTGGCGAGCTCGCTGTACAATGTGTCTTTGGGGATCCTGCCATCTTCCATGCGGCTCACATGGCCAAGCCATCTCAAGCGCCGCTGACTCAGTAGTGTGTATAAGCTGGGGATGTTGGCCGCTTCAAGGACTTCTGTGTTGGAGATATAGTCCTGCCACCTGATGCCAAGTATTCTCCGAAGGCAGCGAAGATGGAATGAATTGAGACGTCGCTCTTGGCTGGCATACGTTGTCCAGGCCTCGCTGCCGTAGAGCAAGGTACTGAGGACACAGGCCTGATACACTCGGACTTTTGTGTTCCGTGTCAGTGCGCCATTTTCCCACACTCTCTTGGCCAGTCTGAACATAGCAGTGGAAGCCTTACCCATGCGCTTGTTGATTTCTGCATCTAGAGACAGGCTACTGGTGATAGTTGAGCCTAGGTAGGTGAACTCTTGAACCACTTCCAGAGCGTGGTCGCCAATATTGATGGATGGAGCATTTCTGACATCCTGCCCCATGATGTTCGTTTTCTTGAGGCTGATGGTTAGGCCAAATTCATTGCAGGCAGACGCAAACCTGTCGATGAGACTCTGCAGGCATTCTTCAGTGTGAGATGTTAAAGCAGCATCGTCAGCAAAGAGGAGTTCTCTGATGAGGACTTTCCGTACTTTGGACTTCGCTCTTAGACGGGCAAGGTTGAACAACCTGCCCCCTGATCTTGTGTGGAGGAAAATTCCTTCTTCAGAGGATTTGAACGCATGTGAAAGCAGCAGGGAGAAGAAAATCCCAAAAAGTGTGGGTGCGAGAACACAGCCCTGTTTCACACCACTCAGGATAGGAAAGGGCTCTGATGAGGAGCCACCATGTTGAATTGTGCCTTTCATATTGTCATGGAATGAGGTGATGATACTTAGTAGCTTTGGTGGACATCCGATCTTTTCTAGTAGTCTGAAGAGACCACGTCTGCTGACGAGGTCAAAGGCTTTGGTGAGATCAATGAAAGCAATGTAGAGGGGCATCTGTTGTTCACGGCATTTCTCCTGTATCTGACGAAGGGAGAACAGCATGTCAATAGTCGATCTCTCTGCACGAAAGCCACACTGTGCCTCAGGGTAGACGCGCTCGGCCAGCTTCTGGAGCCTGTTCAGAGCGACTCGAGCAAAGACTTTCCCCACTATGCTGAGCAGGGAGATTCCACGGTAGTTGTTGCAGTCACCGCGGTCACCTTTGTTTTTATAGAGGGTGATGATGTTGGCATCGCGCATGTCCTGGGGTACTGCTCCCTCGTCCCAGCACAGGCATAGCAGTTCATGTAGTGCTGAGAGTATAGCAGGCTTGGCACTCTTGATTATTTCAGGGGTAATGCTGTCCTTCCCAGGGGCTTTTCCGCTGGCTAGGGAATCAATGGCATCACTGAGTTCCGATTTGGTTGGCTGTATGTCCAGCTCATCCATGACTGGTAGAGGCTGGGCTGCATTGAGGGCAGTCTCAGTGACAGCATTCTCCCTGGAGTACAGTTCTAGGTAGTGCTCAACCCAGCGGTCCATCTGTTTGCGTTGGTCAGTGATTATGTCCCCCGATTTAGATTTGAGGGGGGTGATCTTCTTGATGGTTGGCCCAAGAGCTCTCTTCATGCCATCATACATTCCTCTGATGTTTCCGGTGTCTGAGGCCAGCTGAATATGACTGCATAGGTGTTGCCAGTAGTCGTTTGCGCAACGCCTAGCTGTTCTTTGTGCAGTACTTCTGGCTGCTTTAAGTGCTGCGGATGTTAAATCGCTGGGGGCTTTCTTGTAGTTCAAAAGTGCAATGCGCTTAGCGGCTATGACAGGTTCCAGCTCTTCATTATGAGATTGAAACCAGTCTGCATTTCTCTTCGCACTTTTGCCGTAGGTGGTCAAAGCTGACTCAGATGGCGTCTCTGATGTGGGCCCACTTGGTCTCAGCATCCCCTGTGGGAGTGTTTTGAAGGGCTGTTACAAGTGAATTTAGAAATTTTTGTAACAGCTGTGGGTGAGAAATTCTGCTCGTGTTGATGCGCGGGTGGCCCTTCTGCTTGGAATGATGCAACTTCTTTGGTCTGAGTCTAACCTTGCTGCACACCAGGGAGTGGTCGGTGTCGTAGTCCGCACTGTGGAAGCTGCGTGTGATTTGAACACTGTTTAAGGCGGCTCGCCTTGTGACAATGAGGTCTAGCTGGTGCCAACGACGTGATCTTGGGTGCCTCCATGAAACCTGGTGACAGGGTTTAGTGTGAAAGAACGAGTTGGTGATGCAGAGGTTATGATAGGTACACAACTCAAGCAGTCTCTGCCCGTTCTCATTCATCCTTCCAACGCCATAGCGCCCAAGGCAGGAGGGCCATGAGTCATGGTCGGCCCCAACCCTGGCATTAAAGTCCCCCAGCAGGAATAGGTGTTCGGTGTTGGGGATGCTGCTAATGATGTTATGGAGTTGTTCATAGAACTGGTCTTTAGCTTCAGGTGCGGAACAGAGTGTTGGAGCATAGATGCTGAGTAGGTGTACTGGACCAGAGGTGGTGAGCAGTCGGATGGACAGTATGCGTTCCGAGCCATTTGAGGGAGGCTCTATCATGCTGAGCAAGGAGTTTCTGATGGCGAAGCCCACTCCATGCTGTCTTGGTTCTTCAGGATCCCTGCCCTGCCAGAAGAAGGTGTAGTCTTGCTCTGCTAGAGAGCCACTCGCGGGGAGGCGAGTCTCCTGAAGTGCTGCAATGTCCACATTGAGTCTACTGAGCTCGTTGTTAATGATGGCGGTCTTCCGAGAATCGTTGATTTGTGTAAGGTCTTCCGACAGGCCAGGACACATAGTTCTGACGTTCCAGCTTGCAAAGCGAAGGGCTGGTACCTTCTTTCCTTTTTTCATGTTGTTTGGTGCGGTGTATCAGTCCACCTTTCGGGCAATGACCCTGAGCTCCAAGCACCCATTGAAGCAGGCAGACTGTGGCGGGACAGAACCTTATTGACCGGGGGCTGCCCGGTTTGAGGCGGGCGGTACCTGTCCAGTGAGGTGCAATGACCTCTCCCACCGACAAAGGCAACCCGTGGCGCCCACTTTCTACGCCAATTTATCTGGACTTATAACCCGTAACTGCTGCCTTCCGTGTTGTTTCAGTCGCTGTGAGGCAACTATGGAGTGACCTCTCCATGGCGCATGCCTGGGCAAATTTATGGAGGTTGAGAGTTGCCCAGTCGTCAAAACCCCCCTCTCGGCCTTTCTGGTGGGGTCCAAAGGAGTGCAGGACACGACGTTTGGCACCAGTATGGCTGCAGGAACTGCCGGAAACATGCCAAAGGTGACACATGACCGCCTACGGGGTTCCGCTCCGGATTTTCTGCTAGGGTTTACTCCCTTAGCCTTGGTCTCTCCCGAGACGCCCACAAGGCAGTGGGGTTGTTGGGGCCCCTACACAGGTGTAGGATGGTGCCGGTGGGAGGAGGGGATGCAAGGGGGAGGGGTAGAGGGAGGGGGTGGGGGGGGGGTGCAGGGGAAGGGGGTGCGGGGTGAAGATGGTGCGAGGGGGGGGCGGGCTGGGACGGGGTTGTGAGGGGGTGAGCTGAGAGGGTGGAGCAGGGAAGGGGACGGGGGTGGGGGGGGGTGGAAGGGGGGTAAAGGGGGGGGGAGGGGGGGTGGAATCTGGTGCAGGTAATAAGCCATTTCCTCAGTGCCCACCATCGACGTCCGGAAAGCTCATCCACGTCCTTCGGGAGGTGAAGCATCATTTGGCAGACTTAGAGGTGATTACATTTGCTAAGGGTTTTTTTTTGCAGTGGTTTAAATAAAGGCATGCAGCATTGCCGACAGTGCGCTGCAGATGCTCTCCGAGCCATCTCCCGCGGGCGCTTTGAAGTTGCGGCCGGGGGGGCCGTTCGTGGATGTTTTGGGTGTTCGGGGCACCTTTTCACAGGACTTCTCTCGGGTCCCGCAGCTCCTTCTTCACCTCAATGGACTTACCGCATGCCGTGGCTGCAGACACTCTGGACTGTCCAGAGTGTCTGCAGCCACGGTAGTAGGTATTGTGTAGGTATTTCAGACTTTGAATTTTTTCCAAAAAAGTTTCACAGAAACGTAAGATTGAATTCTCAAAGCTTTGTTTCAGGCAGGTCAGATGTTTATTTAAATTATTTAATAACTGCTAATTTTCTATTATGAAATTATCAGAGGCAGACAATACCTTTAATTAGAGTAACTAATGGGCGGCACAGTGGTGCAGTGGTTAGCACCGCAGCCTCACAGCTCCAGCGACCCGGGTTCAATTCTGGGTACTGCCTGTGTGGAGTTTGCAAGTTCCCCCTGTGTCTGCATGGGTTTTCTCCGGGTGCTCCGGTTTCCTCCCACATGCCAAAAGACTTGCAGGTTGGTAGGTAAATTGGCCATTATAAATTGCCACTAGTATAGGTAGGTGGTAGAGAAATATAGGGACAGGTGGGGATGTGGTAGGAATATGGGATTAGTGTAGGATTAGTATAAATGGGTGGTTGATGGTCAGCACAGACTCGGTGGGCCGAAGGGCCTGTTTCAGTGCTGTATCCCTAAACATAAACAACTATGTTCTTTGTTGAGAATTAGTAAAGAAGCCAAAGGGAAAAATTTGAAAGTACATAAGGGTGAACTTTTGAGAATTTTAGGGGGTAATTTGTGTTTGTTCATGGAACTTTACCTTATGATAGGACTTCACGTTCTTGAATACCTCTATCAGGTGATCATTTAACCATCACTTAGCCTACCTGTTTGGTTACAAATGGATATTTGAGCACATCAGCAAGTTTAATCTGAAACAAGAGAGTTAGTGTGAGACAGTCAAAATGATGCTACCTATGTCATTAAAGTGTGATGGATGATCTGATTGTGATCTATGTATTTAACTTGTGATGCATAAGAATTTTAATTATGTGGATGGTTATGGCTGGACAAAAGCATTATTACGAATACACTTTTTAATTCAAAAAGCTAAAAATATCATGCTGTAAGCATTTTCCAAAAATACTATTTGCTAAATATTTATGTTACTGAAACTAAGTAGGAATCTTTTTCATTTTTCTTGAAGTTATTTAAAATCAACTAATTGCCTGCAACGAAATGTATTTTAGTATCAGTTGAAGTGCTTTTGTTTTAAAGTCCTCTGCAATATAAAACTAAACAATCTTGGGATTTGAAAAGAAACATTTCTTTCTGATTTGCTTTGAAAAGTGAGTTGTAGCATAACCATTGGGTCACAAAAAAGCTGACCCAGTTTCACAGAGGTTTGCTTATAGTATGTGTAACAGGTAATTTATTTTAACATGAAAAACACAGTAGTGAGGCTGTCTGTCATCAATAATTCTCAGTTGGAGAATACTATAGCAGAAATAAACAGCACACAATTAATGTTAATGTTTTTAATTCTTCCAGTTTTTATGGTGCCATTTATTCAATTTAACAGCAGCACAGTTCCCTTGCCTTCCATAAAGAACTCTATTAACTTTGTTGGAATGTGGAGCTGTATTTGAAGGAGCCCTCGACGTCGGGATCTGTGATGGGGTGGGGGTGCCTGAAGATGGCCCCGGATGAGGCCCATCACAGACCTCGACGCCGGCAGGGCCCAGCCCAATATTGCCAGCGGTGGTGAGGCCTTGTGGCGGCCCCCTCTGCCACTCGGCAATGTGACTGCAATTGAAATATTTAAATAAATTAAAATAAGTGAATTAATTAATCTCACGTTGCCTCCTGACGTCCCACTGTGATCTTCAGCCTAGAGGCTGGCACTGTTGCACCTGCGATTCCCCTTCTGGGTAAACGAGATGGAACACTTGTGGGGAGTGGGGGAGAGGTAAGTTCATCAGTTTTGGGGGCGGAAACAGGGTCAAATTAGCGTCATGAGTGTAGGGGATGGTGGGAAAGGTTGTAGTTGAAAGTTTGTGCTGTTTGTGGGGGGGAAGGTCAAATGGTAAAGGTAAGTGTGTTTTTTGGGGGAGAAGGGCAAATAATTAATTTAATTGTTATTGTAGGTGGGAGAGGGACAAAAGAGATGTATTTATTTTAATTCCATTTCCCTTTAAATATTTAAAGTTCCCTTCAAAAATGGCATCAGCGCCTGTGCATAGGCAGCTGACGCCATTGCCGGGATGGAAAACCTGCCCCCTCCACACGATCAGGGGCTAGGCCCGCCCCGACTATTTAAATGAGCCATCGCGCTTGGAATTGTGGCAGCTCTTTGGCGTGTGGCCAGCCATTTCTTTCGGCGGTGGGCTTATAAAATTCAGCCCCTGATGTGTTTTGGAAAAAGCAGAAGCATTTCTGCTGTAACTCTGCATGGAAAGTATTTTTTTTATTCATTCATGGGATATGGGCATTGCTGGCTACCCCAGCATTTATTGCCCATCCCTAATTACCCTTGAGAAGGTGGTGGTGAGCTGCCTTCTTGAATTGCTGCAGTCCACATGGGGTAGGTACACCCACAGTGCTGTTAGGAAGGGAGTTCCAGGATTTTGACCCAGCGACAGTGAAGGAACGGCGATATAGTTCCAAGTCAGGATGTTGTGTGACTTGGGGGGGAACTTGCAGGTGTTGGTGTTCCCATGCATTTGCTGTCCTTGTCCTTCTAGTTGGTAGAGGTCGTGGGTTTGGAAGGTGCTGTCTAAGGAGCCTTGGTGCATTGCTGCAGTGCATCTTGTAGATGGTACACACTGCTGCCACAGTGCGTTGGTGGTGGAGGGAGTGAATGTTAGTGGATGGGGTGCCAATCAAGCGGACTGCTTTGTCCTGGATAGTGTCGAGCTTCTTGAGTGTTGTTGGAGCTGCACCCATCCAGGCAAGTGGAGAGTATTCCATCACACTCCTGACTTGTGCCTTGAGGATGGTGGACAGGCTTTGGGGTGTCAGGAGGAGAGTTACTCAGGCTTCGTAGCCTCTGAATGGCTCTTGTAGCCACGGTATTTATGTGGCTGCTCCAGTTCAGTTTCTGGTCAATGGTAACCCCTAGGATGTTGTTAGTGGGGGATTTAGCGATGGTAATGCGATTGAATGTCATGGGGAGATAGTTAGATTCTCTCTTGTTAGAGATGGTCATTACCTGGCACTTGTGTTGTGCAAATGTTACTTGCCACTTCTCAGCCCAAGCCTGGATATTGTCCTGATCTTGCTGTATTTCTACAAGGAACCATCTTCCTTTGCGCTAGGTATGACTCCAACCAGCAGAGAGTTTTTCCCCTGATTCCCATTGACTTCAATTTTGCTAGGTTTCCTTGATGCCATACTCGGTCAAATGCTGCCTTGATGTCAAGGGCAGTCATTCTCAACTCACCTCTTGAGTGCAGCTCTTTTGTCCATGCTTGAACCAGGGTTGTAATGAGGTCAGGAGCTGAGTGGCCCTGGCGGAACCCAAACTGAGTGACACTGAGCAGGTTATTGCTAAGCAAGTGCCGCTTGATAGCACTGTCGATGACACCTTCCATCGCTTTATTGATGATTTACGGCTGATGGGGGCGGTAATTGGCCAGGTTGGATTTGGCTTGCTTTTTGTGTACAGGACATACCTGAGCAATTTTCCACATTTTTGGGTAGATGCCAGTGTTGTAGCTGTACTGGAACAGCTTGGCTAGGGGGCGTGGCAAGTTCTTGGGCACAGGTCTTCAGTACTATTGCTGGAATATTGTCAGGGCCCGTAGCCTTTGCAGTATCCAATGCCTTCAGTCATTTCTTGATATCACGTGGAGTGAATCAAATTGGCTGACGTCTGGCGTCTGTGATGCTGGGGACTTCGGGAGGCGGCCGAGATGGATCATCAATTCAGTACTTCTGGCTGAAGATTGTTGCAAATGCTTCAGCCTTATCTTTCGCACTGATGTTTGCTGGGCTCCCCCATCATTGAGGATGGGAATATTTGTGGAGCCACCTCCTCCAGTTAGTTTTTAAATTATCCACCACCATTCACAGCTGGATGTGGCAGGACTGCAGAGCTTAGATCTGATCTGTTGGTTATGGGATCGCTTAGCTCTGTCTATCGCATGCTGCTTACGCAGTTTGGCACGCAAGTAGTCCTGTGTTGTAGCTTCACGAGGTTGATACCTCATTTTGAGGTATGCCTGATGCTGCTCCTGACATGCCCTCCTGCACTCTTCATTGAGCCATGTTTGGTCCCCCGGCTTGATGTTAATGGTAGAGTGGGGGATATGCCGGGCCATGAGGTTACAGATTGTGGTTGAGTACAATTCTGCTGCTGCTGATGGCCCACAGCGCCTCATGGATGCCCAGTTTTGTATTGCTCGATCTGTTCGAAATCTATCCAATTTAGCACGGTGGTAGTGCCACACAACACGATGGAGGGTATCCTCAATGTGAAGGTGGGACTTCGTCTCCACAAGGACTGTGCGGTGGTCACTCCTACTAATACTGTCATTGACAGATGCATCTGCGGCAGGCAGATTGGTGAGGACGAGGTCAAATCTGTTTTTCCCTCTTGTTGGTTCCCTCAACACCTGCTGCATACCCAGTCTAGCAGATATGTCCTTTAATACACAGCCAGCTCAGTCAGTAGTGGTGCCACTGAGCCACTCTTGGTGATGGACATTGAAGTCCCCCATCCAGAATACATTTTGCGCCCTTGCCACCCTCACTGCTTTCTCCGAGTAGTGATCAACATGGAAGAGTACTGATTCATCAGCTGAGGAAGGGCAGTAGGTGGTCATCAGCAGGACGTTTCTTGCCCATGTTTGATCTGATTCCATGAGACTTCATGGGGTCCGGAGTCGATGTCGAGGACTCCCAGGGCAATTCCCTCCTGACTGTATACCACTGTGCCGCCACCTCTGCTGGCATTCCATTTATTCGACACAGCCTATTGGGGTTTGTTACAAAGGTGCATGTGGTCTGGATCTAAATTGTACACTTGAAATTGCTACAGCAACTCATTTCTCTTCCCTTTCCACCACAACCATTCCTTGCAACTACTCCCACTGTTGCATACCCCATCATCAGTTGTATTTATTTTTTGACAGTACACATGGCATATACATAGGAAGCTGCTTAAACCTTCAGCAGCACAGAAAGGAACATTTTCAGTAAAAAGTCTAAACAATAGCTGACAGCCTTAAACCTATAATATCAGTAAAATAAAACTGTGATCTCAGTACTTTGGTCAAGCAGCAAGGGCTTACTGCCAATAGTAAACAATTAAACTTTCCACTGCTGAAGGCAAGACTCTGTTTTACATGCCTGAATATTCTGTTGGCATCTGGATGCCAGAAAAGAAAGTGAGGGTGCCAGCAGGAAGGCAGTGATAACTTCAGGGTGGAAGGGAAAGCTAAATATTTTGGACTATCCTGTCAATCCCCCCTCCAATCCCAACGCCCCAACCTCAATCGCCATCCTTAGTACCATGTAATCCATGCTTGGAGCCTGTCCTACTGAATTCCTGCCAGCTGACAGAGGAGAGAGATGTTACAGGGATATGGTTGGTGGTCTGATGACAAAAGCTTAGTCTTTATTTTCAATCTTGTGGGCATGTGAAGCGATACCTCTAATTTATCCCCAATTAACCAGTTCTAACAAATTGACAACAAACAACAATCTCCAATATAAGTTGCATTGAAGAAAGGCTTTTATTTGACAGACATGCAAAACAACTGTAAATTAGCAGTTAATGTAGTTCGCAGCAGAATATCGAGGCCCAGACCACTGCAACATAAGTCATGTGGTGTAATATTTGGAAGAGTGACAATGGACAGACAGCTGCGGGATCTGGCAAAGGGGAGAGTGCAATGATGAGGTCTTGTGGCGTCTGTAGTCAGCCTTGTTATGACGACTGACTGACTGATATAATATTACTGCTATCATGTCCATACAGTCATGGGAACCTGCCACGCTTTGAATTACCACTTTACATTACTGTAGAATAGTATGAAGTTAAATAAGGTCTGTGTTCATTTATAACATTTATTTGACAAAACTTTTTTTGTTTAGGGAGAGAAAAGCTTTGTACTGGTTTAATCACAATGATATAGTTGAGCACAATGCTCTTGTTGAAGGCGCAGTGGTTAGCACTGCAGCCTCACAGCTCCAAGGACCTGGGTTCGATTCTGGGTACTGCCTGTATGGAGTTTGCAAGTTCTCCCTGTGACCACGTGGGTTTTCGCCAGGTGCTCCGGTTTCCTCCCACAGCCAAAGACTTGCAGGTGATAGGTAAATTGGCCTTTGTAAATTACTCCTAGTGTAGGTCGGTGGTAGGGAATATGGGATTACTGTAGGGTTAGTATAAATGGATGGTTGTTGGTCGGCACAGACTCGGTGGGTCGAAGGGCCTGTTTCAGTGCTGTATCTCTAAATAAATAAATATAGAGTATAATTGATGCAATGATGCATTTCAACATGATTTATGTCATTGTGCTTTTTTTTAAGGAAATAATGCAAAGTTTGCCAAACCCTTTTTATTGAAAATTGTACCCCTTTAAGTAATCTATCTATCAGAGAAACTGATATGTGCACCAGAGTTTGTGGTATATTGTAAAGATCATTGACAGCCAAGACATGGCCCATCTGCCAGTTTCCTACTTCCTTGCGCTTGTGTACACAAGACCAGTTCACTGTCGTCAAGCTGTTTAAAGTTCCTAGATCTGGAGGACAGCAGAAGACTGGTCCAACTGTACGTATCAAGGAGCAAAGTTCACCAGTCCTCCAACCCTGTGGATTTTAAACAGCTGAAGCAATCTCCACCATTCCTATATTGCTTTAGTAGCCCTAGCCAAATTTCACTCACTGCTGCGTTCACAGAGGAAACTTAATTTGAAATGTGGATTGTATTCTTGAATCTTTCTGAGAAAAAGAGGCTGAAAGCAGCAGAGGAGAGGGAAAAAGACAGCACCAGAAATAGAAAGGGGACAGAAAAGAGAGAGAGGACCAGAAAAAAGGAGGGTGGGGGGTGGGTCGGGGAGAGAGAGAGAGAGGGAGAGAGAGAGATACATCCTGAGGAGGGAGAGAGAGGATCAGAAAAGCTTGGTGTAGGAACATGAAGAATGAGAAGAGGACAGTATAAGAAGCAGGCTTTGAGGATGAATGGAGGAAAGGATGGAGAGGATAAACGATGGGGGGAAATGGGGGACCTCACTTGGTCTCATTTTTCTGCATATGAGGCACTTTCACTTTTTTATTTGTGGAACTCACAACTTTGTGTATGAAGTTCACATTGTTACAACGCATATTGGATTGGATATGTTTCTCACTAAATGCAGTCAACTATGGATAACAAAGGAAGTTAAGGATTGCATAAGATTAAAAGAAAAGGTCTATAAAGTTGCCAGAAATAGTAGTAAACCTGAGGATTGGGAGGATTTTAGAATACAGCAAAGGAGGATGAAGAAACTGATAAAGGGAGAATAGAATATGAATGTAAGCTAGCAAAAAATATAAAAACGGCCTGTAAAAACTTCTACTGGTATGTAAAAAGCAAACATTTGGTTAAGACAAATGTGTGTCCATTACAGGCAGAGTCAGGAAAAATTATAATGGGGATTAGAGAAATGGCAGAGAAGCTAAATGATTACTTTGTGTCTGTCGTCATTGAGGAAAATACAAGAAATCTCCCAGAATAAGCGATCCAAGGAATTAGGGGTATTGAGAAATTGAAGGAAATTAGTATTAGTAAGAAGGTTGTATTGGAGAAATTAATGGGGCTGAAGGTTGATAAGTCCCCAGGACTTGATATTCTACATCCCAGAGTGATGAAAGATGTAGCTCTGGAGATAGTGAGTATATTGGTGATCATTTTCCAAAATTCTATAGATTATGGAGTGGTTCCTGCAGATTGGAAGGTCGCAAATGTCACCCACTATTTAAGACGGGAGGGAGAGAGAAAACAGGGAATTACAGAACTGTTAGCCTTACATCAGTTGTTGAGAAAATGCTAGAATCTATTCTAAAGGATGTGATAAATAGACACTGGGATAATAATAATCTGATTGGGCATAGTCATTATGGATTTATGAATGGAAAATCATGTTTGACAAAACTGTTGGAGGTTTTTGAGGATGTTACGAACAAAATTGGAGTTGGTGGACCTGGTATTTTTGGATTTTCAGAAGGCTTTTGATAAAGTCCCCCACAGGAGGTTGGTTAGCAAAATTGAAGCACATGGGATAGGAGATAATATACTAGCATAGATTAAGAATTGGTTAACAGGCAGAAAGCAGAGAATAGGAATAAATGGGTCATTCTTGCATTAGCAGGCTGTGACTAGTGGGGTACCACAGGGATCAGTACTTGCGCCCCAGCTGTTCACAATATATATCAATGATTTGGATGTGGAGAGCAAATGTAGTATTTCCAAGTTTGCGGATGACACAAAACTAGGTGGGAATGTGTGCTGTGAGGAAGATGGAAAGTGGCTTCAAGAGAATTTGGACAGACTTAGTGAGTGGGCAAGAACATAGCAGATGGAATATAATGTGGAAAAATGTGAGGTTATCCACTTTGGTAGGAGGAATAGATGTGCAGAGTATTTCTTAAATGGTAGAGATTAGAAAATGTAGATGTACAAAGGGACCTGGGTGTCCTTGTCAATAAGTCACTGAAAGCTAACATGCAGGTGCAGCAAGCAACATTAGCCTTTATCACAAGAGGATTTGAGTACAAGAGTAGCAAAGTCTTGCTTCAATTGTATAGAACCTTGGTTAGACCGCATTTGGAGTACTGTGTGCAGTTTTGGTCCCCTTACCTTAGGAAGGATATTATTGCCATAGAGGGAATGCAACGAAAGTTCACCACACTTCTTCCCAGAGTGGCGGGACTGTCCTATGAAGAGAGATTGGGAAAACTGGGCCTGTATTCTCTAGAGTTTTGAAGAATGAGAGGTGATCTCATTAAAACCTACAAAATACTTAAAGGGATAGACAGGGTAGATGCAGCTAAGATGTTTCCCCTGGTTGGGGAGCCTAGAACCATGGGACACAATTTCAAAATAAGGGGGAAGCTACTTAGGACAGAGATGAGGGGAAATTTCTTTACTCAGAGGGTTGTGAACCTTTGGAATTCTCTACCCCAGAGGGCTGTGGAAGCTCAGTCATTGAGTATGTTGAAAGCAGAGATTGACAGATTTCTAAATACAAATGAAATAAGGGGATATGAGGATAGTGTGGGAAAAAGGCATTGAAGTAGATGATCAACCATGATCATATTGAATGGCGGGGCAGGCTCGATGGGCTGAATGGCCTACTCCTGTTCCTATGTTCCTATGTTCTTATCCAGCCTCCAAGTCCAAAAGGATGGAATTCTTTGATATCGACAAGGCAGGAGTACATTCTGAGTGCTCCATCTTGTTTCACATGTTTTACCAGCAGTGAAACTGTGATCATGAAAATACTGCATTATGGAACGCTGCAGGCCTGGAATAGTTTATAAAATGCCTCTAAGCTACTTTATGTGTTGATTTTTTTCTCTCAGTTGCAAGTCTATGCAAAATGGTCACAGAATCACTGTAAGTAAATTAGAAAACATTTCAGAGAGCAAGTATCTTTATGTATACTTGTGAGGGGTTGAGGAATAAGGGGAAATGGGGTCAGACTGTTGTCAGAGGGCAATCCAATATTAATTTGTGTCCAGAAATGGATTAGCGTGGATATTGGCCACTCTGTATTTATTATAGGGTTGAACGCTGAGCACTTTGGTATATTTAGTAATAATTGACTGAGTTAACAACTGTTGCCTGACTTGCATTCCTTCAAGGTTCATTATGTTCAGGTCTGCAGATGCTGAACTTTGTCCTGGGTATAAGTTTTAATCAGTTCAACAGCCTTATCATGCAATCTGCAAATTGGCAGAAAGGAAACAATGTTTAGCACTCTTACACATTCGATAGGCTTCTTTATTTGTTGAAAGGAATTTTTACAACAGAACAAAAGAAATATGACTGCACTAGAATAGAACAGTGCACCACAAAAGGGATATAAAAGTTAACCACATAATGACAATCATTACATCACGTTCAATCAATCAAACTTGAAAGGCAGTTTCCCTTGAACCATGCAGCAAATCCCAAATTCAGCCCCAAACAGCTAGCAAACCCCTGGCCATGTAAAACCAGGGTAAAAGGGCAGATTGCCTCTACTCGCCACCATTCCCCTATATCAAGACCACCATTATCACAACCCTCCATGAGAAACTCTCCAGCCACCACCGTATCTGCAGCCTCCTTTCTCTCTAAATTTTTATGTTGTGCAGTTCTCTGACCACTACATTCCTAGCTCTCTCATCACTCCTTATTATATACCCTTCAAGATGCCCCCTCCCCCTTCACAGCATTGAGACAACACTGGTCAAAGTCACAAACATCTGTGCAATCATGACTATGGCTTTCTGACTCTCCATATGCTCCTTGCCCTCTCAGTCATTAACTATACCATCTTCTTCCAACATCTCTTCTTTGAAGTCCAGTTCTGTGGTATTGCTCTCCTAGTTCTGCTGAGACATATTACAGTCAGCCTTTACATTGCTTCAAACAATTTATTTGGCCGGAATTTTACCGTTAAGAATCGGGTCCCGTCGGGGTTGTGCGGAGGGAAAAATGGCGCGTGAAGACGTTGGGCCAGATCCCCGGCGTCATTACGCGCTGACGCAATTTAACCAGAGTGGGAAGTCGGGCGCGATCGAGTTTGCGCTCGCCGCCCGACTGACATCAATTGAGAAGTAATTAAGGTAATTTAGAATCAAATTGACAGAGATTTTACGCTCCGTATCTGATTTTACGGCCGTTAATCGGGTCGTGGGGCATGTCGGGAAACCAGCAGGTTCAAAAGGGTGGCAGGCATTGATTCATGAGGGAGTTGGAGGTAAAAATGAATTTATTGAACTTTATTAATGCTGATGTTATTTGTGTGTCCTAACAAGGGTTGTAACTTGCAGGTTGTGCAGAAGGTTTAATCTGAATGTTATGCACTGCTGATAGTGACCCATGTAATATTAGTTATTGCCTGAAGGAAGTACCTGAAGTGAGCCAGTCACAAAAGCTGGAAGCTATTACCTGTGGTCAAAGCATTTGTTCTGCTGTTCAACAATGGGAATTGTTCACTCTGGAGATGGATCATCAGATGAGGAGGACAGTGATTCAATGAGTGACAGAAGTACAAATGGTCAGGGGAACGTACACAAGCTGCACCAGTGCATCCTCGTGCTATTGGAGGGAGAGTAGTTCGCAGAGTCGCCCGGGAGCGACCAAATGTCAGGAGACATACCTATCCAGTAGTAAGGGCATACAGAACGCGTCTGAACTACCTGCAGCTGTCAGAACGCCAGTGCAGAAGAAGACTGCGGCTGTCACGGGAGACTGTCACATCTCTTTGTGAGATGCTGGCAGTGGATGTTGCATCAAACTGTCTCAGTGGCTATCCAATGCCAGTCGCTCTAAAGGTCACAGTAGCTCTTAACTTCTATGCGTCTGGTTCCTTCCAAGCCTCAGCTGCAGACTTGTGCGGTGTCTCACAATCAGCAGTGCACCATTGCATAAAGGTTGTGACTAATGCATTGTTCCAACGTGCTGAACATTTCATCACGTTCAAGATGGACAACACCAGTCAGGCTGAGAGAGCCAGAGGCTTCAGCATTATATCCAACTTCCCAATGGTACAGGGCGTGATAGACTGTACTCATGTACACCAGCTGGACAGTCAGGGGCATTCATAAACCGCAAGTGTATGGCCTCACATTTGAGACAACTTGAGTTGACTAACTATGTAATATCTGACTTCAGGAATGACATGTCCAATGATAAAATCTCCAAATAAATCAAACACTATTGTTTTACAAATCAAATAAATGTACTTCAAGTCACCCAGTGCACCAGCAGTGAAATTAAAGTGTTTTCTTAATCCGTTTACACGTGCTCATTCGTGTGCATGATCCCTCGTCACCAGACTTACCAGAGGCAGGTGGTTGATCTTGTTGCCGCCCTGCTTCTGATGACTTGAGCGGACGTCCTCTGCTTGCTCACAGCCGTGAGGGCCCTGGCATCCATCTCAGGGTTCTCATGACAAATACCATGAGCACCCTCTATCACCCTGGGATTTAGCGGTTCACATGTCCCTGGTGGAAGGAGCAAGGAGCTGCAGGATGCATCAGAAGTGCCGTGAGAGGAGCTCCCATATGCGATCTGCTGCCCCTGTGCCCACGTGAGGCTCTGGTGGTCCTCAATGGTGGCATCAGAGTGATGAGTGGCCTCAACCTGGCGCAGTCACATCAGATTATGCTCTTTGATGCTCTGGTCCAGGGAGGCCACAGTCGCTCTGAGGTCCCGAATTGCATGAAGAACTGGTCCCTCCACTGCAGCCGCCAGTCTATCAACGGAGGAAGCCAGACGTTCAAATGCCTGTGAGTTTGTTGAACTCATATGCTGGATGGATGTCTCCAGAGTGTGAGACATAGCGCGCAACATCTCAGGCAACTCCGCCAGATTTCCATGGACCGCATTCTGCACCTGCAACATCGCCCGACGAAAGGATGATCTCAGAGGCACGTCATCAGCTTGCGGCTCTGCACTGGCCTGGCATCCCACGCTCCTCCGAGCATGTGATGCATCGGCCGATTCTGCCTCTGGTGTCTGGCCCGGCAACTATGCTGTGCTCACACCAGTATGTGACATTGATTCCCCAGACACAGTCACCCCAACCGAAGTGTGAGTATCTGCTGTGGTACTTGGTGCGTTGCGATGATGTGATGGTGCACCCTCTGAGGTGCCCTCCTCCACCTCAGAGGTGGATGGTCGGGCAATGGTAACGCTTCCTGACACATGCTGGGTTTCACCTGTTGGGAAAGGCATTGTGATCAGTTTCATCACCAATCCAGACTTAAGCACAAGTTTGTGCCTCCAGCATGGTCACATCTGGCTGATGTTACAATTGAGGGCAGCATTCAGTGCATTTGACATTCACCAAATCATTCTCACAGTAGCGCAGCCTCACCACCACCACCCCCCACCCCCCTCCCCCCCCATAATGAAGTGTTACACCACATTCTGGAACACTCACTCTCATGGCCAGGTTCACCGGCCTCGCCATCTGCCACGACGCGTCCTCCTTCCTCCCCTGCTATAGTTAAGGCATCCTCCTCCATCCTGGTCAGGAATGTCTGGGTGGCTACACCACCACCAGTACGTGACCTCTCCTGGGCATTGTGTGCCCTCTTCTTGAATAAACAAAGATACTTATTTTATACATTGTCAATGGCATATGACGCTGTTACCCAAAGGGTTGGTGTTGCGTTTCACCGCTGTGACAGTGTTGGCCCCAACTTTAACACCATAGCATCAGCGTTTATCTCAGACTTGCCCATCATGCATCTCATTTCAAGGCAGCAGCCAGGCATTGATCATACAGGGCTTCCACATTGCATCAGGGGCGGCACAGTGGCGCAGTGGTTAGCACCGCAGCCTCACAGCTCCAGGGACCCGGGTTCAATTCTGGGTGCTGCCTGTGTGGAGTTTGCAAGTTCTCCCTGTGTCTGCGTGGGTTTCCTCCGGGTGCTCCGGTTTCCTCCCACATGCCAAAGACTTGCAGGTTGATAGGTTAATTGGCCATTATAAATTGCCCCTAGTATAGGTAGGTGGTAGGGAAATATAGGGACAGGTGGGGATGTGGTAGGAATATGGGATTAGTGTAGGATTAGTATAAATGGGTGGTTGATGGTCAGCACAGACTCGGTGGGCCGAAGGGCCTGTTTCAGTGCTGTATCTCTAAAACTAAAACTAAAAAAAACTAAAAAACCTCCCTTGGCACATAACCGATTAGATGAATGAGGAATGCCCCTCACAACGCACCTCACAACGCCTCAGCTGCTGACCTCCTCTGCAACCTCCAGCCAGGCCCTCTTGGTCACTTTGGAGGGTCTCCTTCTCCCACCTGAGCTGAACAGAATGTCTCTCCTCTCCTCAACGGCCTGGAGGAAGACCTGCAGTGAATCGTCAGAAAATCAGGGGGCAACGCGATTGCTTCTGCCCTCCATCACCTCTGAAGGGAATATTTTTGTCTCCCAGTTTTTCTTGGTTTCAATGAATGGAGCCTCTGAAATCTTCAGACCTTAACACAGTTGTATCTTCCTTTACATCAAATGGGGAACTCACTGCTCTGTTTCAAATCAGTAATCCTTTATGTAGGGCTTACAATCAGCCTTCCGCGTATGTGGCCCCGCCCCCAATGATGCTGAAATTCCCACCCGCACGTGCCATTTCTTTTCGGAGTTACGCCACGGGCCCGTTGATTAGCTGATCAACGCGTGATGCCGGCAGCCAGGCGACGTGGAGCGTGATTGGGGGCCTGATCCGCTTTGGGCAGATCCGCCCTGGGGCCACCGGCAAGCGTAAAATTCCAGCCTTTGTCTCTGCCTGCACGACCACCTCCCTTTGTACCCATGAGGCCCATGTTATATGTTTGCCTTGTATGCTGCCACCTTAATATGCTTAGTTAGTCTAGCTTAAAGAGATTTTTTACTCTGGAATAATTAGAACATTAGCTTTTATTACAGTTGGTCCCATAGAAAGTGAGTCTAGGAATTACTAATGGATAATAAGGAGATGGCAGATGAATTGAACAGATATTTTGCATCGGTCTTCACTATTGAGGATACAAGTAACATCCCGGTATTATCTGTAAGTCAGGAAATGGAAGGGAGGGAGCAGCTCAAGAAAATTACAATCACCATAGAAGTGGTACTGAACAAATTGTTGGAGCTGCGGGCTGATAAATCCCTGGGTCTTGATGGACTTCATCCTAGGGTGTTAAAAGAAGTGTCTAGTGAGATAGTTGATGCGTTAGTTTTAATTTTCCAAAATTCCCTAGATTTGGGGAAGGTTCCATCAGATTGGAAAATAACGAATGTAACTCGTTTATTCAAAAAGGGAGGGAGACAGAAAGCAGGAAACTACAGGCCAGTTAGTTCAACATCTGTCTTAGGGAAAATGTTAGAAGCTATTATTAAAGTCGTTATAGCAGGGCATTTAGAAAAATTCAAGGTAATCAGGCAGAGTCAACATGATTTTGTGAAAGGGAAACCATGTTTAACCAATTTGTAGGAGTTCTTTGAGGGAGTTACATGTGTTGTGGATAAAGGGGAACTGGTGGATGTATTGTACTTAGATTTCCAGAAGGCATTTGATAAGGTGCCACATCAAAGGTTATTGCAGAAAATAAAAGTTAATGGTGTAGGGGGTAACATATTGGCATGGATAGAAGATTGGCTAGCTAACAGGAAACAGAGAGTAGGCATAAATGAGTCATTTTCTGGTTGGCAAGATGTAAGGAGTGGTGTGCCACAGGAATCTGTGCTGGGGCCCCAACATTTTACAATTTATGTAAATGACTTAGATGAAGGGACCGAAGGTATGGTTGCTAAATTTGTTGATGACACAAAGATAGGTATGAAAGTAAGTTGTGAAGAGGACATAAGGGGGCTAGAAAGGGATATAGCTAGGTTAAGTGAGTGGGCAAAGACCTAGCAAATGGAGTATAATGTGGGAAAGTGGGAAATTGTCCACTTTGGTAGGAAAAATAAAAAAGAAGCATATTATCTAAATGGTGAGAGATTGCAAAGCTGTGAAATGCAGAGGGATCTGGGTGTCCTCGTGCATGAATCGCAAAAGATTAGTATGCAGGCACAGCACGTAATTAGGAAAGCTAATAGGATGTTATCGTTTATCGTGAGGGGAATTGCATACAAAAGTAGGGAGGTTATGCTTCAGCTAAACAGGGCATTGCTGAGACCACATCTGGAGTACTGTGTACAGCACTGATCTCCTTATTTAAGGAAGGATGTAAATGCGTTGGAGGCAGTACAAAGAAGGTTTACTAGACTAATATCTGGAATGGGCGCGCTGTCTTACGAGGAAAGATTGGACAGGGTAGTCTTGTGTCTGCTGGAATTTAGAAGAGTAAGAGGCGACTTGATTGAAACATATAAGATCATGAGGGGTCTTAACAGGGTGGATGTGGAATGAATATTTCCCCTTGTGGGAGAATCTAGAACTAGGAGTCACTGTTTAAAAATAAGGGTCACCCATTTAAGACAGAGATGAGGAGAAATTTTTTCTCTCAGAGGGTCGTCTTTGGAATTCTCTTCCTCAAAAGGCGTGAAAGCAGAGTCTTTGAATAATACAGAGGTAGATAGATTCTTGATAAGCAAGGGGGTGGAAGGTTATTGGGGTAGGTGGAAATGTGGAGTTATCAGTTCAGCCATGAACTTACTGAATGGCAGAGCAGGCTCGAAGGGCTGAGTGGCCTACTCCTGCTCCTAATTCATATGTTCGCATTATAAGTGTGTACAGCTTCAGTCCAGTCTGTGTGACTCCTCCAAGGCCACGCTGCATCTATCTTATGGGGAGGCAATGGAATAGTGGTAATATCACTGGACTAGCAATGCAGAGTCCCAGGCTATTGCTCTGGGGACATGGGTTTGAATCCCACCATGGCAGATGGTGAAATTTGAATTCATAAATCTGGAATTAAAAAGCTAGTCTGATGGTGACCATGAAACCATGATTGTTGTAAAAACCCAAATGGTTCACAAATGTCTTTTAGGGATGGAAATCTGCTGTCCTTACCTGGTCTGACCTACATGTGACTTCAGATCCACAGCAATGTGGTTGACTCTTAATACCCTCTGAAATGGCCTCACAAGCTATTCAGTTCAAGGGCAATTAGGGATAGGCAAGAAATGCTGACCTAGCCAGCAACACCCACATCCCATGAACGAATAAATCAAATCTTCAAGTCTCTCTCACATGTAATCTCTTACATCACCATGGTAGGAGGTATTCTTTACACTGTCTCAACATTAACCCTTTCAGACCCTTATACTACAACCCATGTTAACCATCCATGTGCTCCCCATTGGCAAACTCATCCAAAAGCATGAGGTTAGTTCCTATATGCACACTAATGACGCCCAAATCTATGCTCTGTCTCCTCTATTGACTGAAAAGCTATTGTTACACACTTCAACTCCTGAAATGTGGAACTCTTGAACTGTTTGCTCCTCAGTCCAACTTCTTCTTCCTCTTCCATATCTGGTGATTCTGCATCACTGCCAAGGTTCCAGTCCATACCATCATCACATGTGGCATGACTTTTCTAACACTGTCCTAGCTGACTTCTCTACTTCAACCTTTTCTTCCCTGCCTCAAATCTCCATAAGCTTTAACTCATTCATTTAACTGGTTCAATAATGTCCTTCAAGGAAGGACATCTGTGGTCCTTAACTGGCTGACCTATGTGACTCCAGATTCACAATAATGTAGTTGACTCTTAACTGCCCTCTGAAATGTCCTAGCAAACCACTACCAAGGACTATAACACCTAACAGCATTGTGGGAGAGCCTTCACCACATGGACAGCAGCGGTTCAAGAAGATGACTCAGCACTACCTTCTTTAGGGCAGTTAGGGATGGTCAATAAATGCTGGCCTTGCCAGTAATGCCCATATCCTGTGAATGAATATAAAAAGAAAAATCAAACGCTAGAGCCCCTATTTCTCACCTGCACAAAGTTCCAAACTCTCATTACCCATTTTCTCCAAGCTCCACTGGCTACTGAGTAATCATATGGCTGACTTCATTCTCACTTACAAATCCCCCACTTGCCTTGTCACATCCTATCTTAATGATTTACACCTGCCTTATGTACCATCTGCAACTCTAGTTTCTCTTTGTATCCACTGCTCCATTCTATCAATGGAGGCCCCTCATGGAGTCACTACAGTCCTGGCTCCTAAGATTTTCTGCACAGTTCCGTCTGCTCTGCCACCTCCCTTCCACACATCTCCCTCTCTGTTTAGACCATGCCTTTGGTCCATCAGTTAATCTTCTCCATTTTTCCTTTGCCCCTCCAGCTCAGCATCCACTATTCTGTTCTTAATATAAAGCATTTTGAGACATTTACCTGCACATCATGCAGGTTGTTGTTGTTGTCAATGGGTAATTTGTTTTGCTCACAATATTTCAACATGCAATGTTTTCCTGCTCACTAAGACAAGTTAGAGCATTTTCCTAAGTTTGCAGTTGGAGTGAATGGAGAGACCAGAAGGTAAGGCAAGGCAATGGTGGGAGGATTGATAGGTGGTGAGGCACTGAAGTAGGAAATGTGATACTGAAGTGTGAAAACCTTCAGGGGAACTGTTTCAGACATTTTGCTCTTGAATTTTCTTTGCAATTTTGCATATTGTCTTTCAGTTATTGTTTTGGAGGTCAGTGGGATGCTTAATGTTAAATTGGGGATCTCCCACAGGGCCAGACATGCGAGGCCCTGCGGTGAGGGCACCCCGAAACCCGGGAGTAAAATTTGCAACTGTTGTGAGTGCGCTGCCAAGCTGGACACCACCTCCATTTTGACCTACTGTGTGCCTTGTTATCAATTGGCACAGGGGATTAAAATCAGCTCTGTTTTCTCCCCCAACAATTGTTCTATGCTGTGATCAATTTAGTATAAAAATCAGCAAAGTTAGAAATTCATACAATATTATAATCATGTAATAAACTTAGATATGTGCAAAGGTACAACTTGTGTTTTGTGAATCTCATGATCAAATGCTTAATGTGCTTGTAATACATTCCTGTGTGCTATTTTTACAAAGGTATTAACCTGTTTATTTTAAACATAAAAATTGTGCACACAACAATGCAATACTAGTGGGAGAGCAGACATCATATGTGCAAGCTCATGTTTTGTTCCCTTTTTTTAAGTAACAGTCAATTCTATGCTCCATTTTGCATTTGAGAGGATCATCAGCAATTTGCTCTGATAAATAATGCCACTTTAAAACAAACTCTAGAATATATACAATGCTACCTCTATGGGGTATAATTGGATAGTGGCAGGAGGGGGCCGCCCGAGGCAAACTTCACTTTGGGTCCTGGGTTTCCTTTAAATCAGACTGACTGGGCAGCCTCAGGCAGCTCGCTATCAAAACAAATTTCAATTTTAGATCACTGCATGGCTGGCAGTGACTCACAGGTAGGTCTTGGGAGTGATTGAGCGATCTGGGGTGGGATGGAGGGTTGAGGGGTTGTAAGCAATGGAAAGAAGGGGAGCAGATGATCATTGGGAAGGGCAGCGATCCAGAGAGGGGAGGTAGGGTGCGGGAGATGATGGAGAGGTGGAAACAGATAGGGAGGGGTGGAGTGGATCATTGCGGGGGAGGTGATCTGGAAGAGGGTGGGATTACGGGGATTGGGAGAGGATCTAGAGGGGAAGAGATGATCGATAGGAGTGGAGGCGATCTTTGGGGTGTGGAGATGAACTGGATGAGGGGCGAGAGGATCCAGAGAGAGATAGAGTATCCAGAGCTGGGGAGGCGATTGGGAAGTAGGGGAAAGCAATCAGTATAGGAGGAGATGGTTGGCCTTCTTCCATCTATGAAAGGTGATGGACACGCAGCAAACAATCCATTTAGGTGGGGTCTCTTCTCTTGGTGCCCTTTTACTGATGGTTGTTGAAGCCAATCCTTGAGAGGCAGGTTCTGCGACAACTGCTGCACATGAAGCTGCCACCTGATGCTGTGAGTTCTTGTTTTAGGCATTGCTGCCTGTTGCCAAGCTGCTGTAGCCACTGGTCATCGTGTTAGTGCATGCCAGTCCACAGGATGTGTCACCATTTCCCTCTTTCGCTGGCTAGTGACTCCCAGATGCAATGGACAACATTTAGAGCCTTCATGTCACACTTGCAAACATCCTTGAAGTGGAGCTTTGGGCACCCAACTGGTCGTCTGGCACCTGCTACCTCACTATACAGAAGGTCCTTGAATATGCGACCGTCTTCCATCCTGCGGATGTATCTAATCCACCGAAGCTGTCTCTGTTTGATTAGTGCCTACAAACTTGGGAGCTCTGCCTTTGAGTGAACTGCTGCATTTGTGATTTTGTTCTGCCAGCATATGCCCATAATGATAATGGGGGGTAATGGAGAGGGATAGAGGTCATCGTTGCAGAGAAGAAATCTGGAGGAGGTGAAAGATCCAGAGTGAGATGACTATTGCGAGGTAGAGGAGGGTATTCAGAGAGGAAGTGAAGATTGTGCAGGGGCGCAGAAGAGGATCGTTATTGAGGAGGCAATTAGGAAGGGATAGGTGATTGTGAGGGCAAGAGGCAATTTGCAGGGGGCCAAGAATGACTTAGGGATTGCTGTAAGAGTTGAGAATTTTTTTAAAAGCTTACCTTTTTGGTGGATGTAGACTTGGGTCTTGAAACAGGCTTTAGGGCCCTTATTTACATATGTAAAAAGTCTAATGTCTGTCTCAGCTAGATGCCCTCACTATCTATACTTTTCCATTATGGCAGACGGTGCACTTCTAGTGCACCTTATTTGACACTTAGGTGCCCGCTTTACACCTGTAAAATGGGCGCAGCTTCAACAAATTTTTAGGCACCAGTATTTTTTTCCCATTGGGAAGCATGTGTCTTCCACTTTTGATTTTTGCCATGATAACTTGGCTGACATCAACAATTCAGAAAGTGTAAAACTGCAGATTAGAATCCATATTCTGGCACTGAATGATGCAGACGTTAACTTCCCCTTCTTACTATCTTCCTATGTTTCAAGTAATAGCATTTACACCTTTTTTGTACATTGATTAAAATCAGAGATTGTGTATGTTTGAAATCTATACCAATTTCACAAAATCATCATGTAATACTGCACCTTACTGTTTTGACTATCAACACAGATGATATTGTTGTGCACTTTCTTTGTGTGTATGTTTTGGTGAAGCACAGGCTTAGGTGATTTTCAATTAATAAAGTCTTTCTGAGAATCCATATTTATCTCCTCATTCTACATAGAGAAAATTGAAAACACTTTTTATTTATTCAGTTTGATGAATGCATGCACTTCAGCGTTGCAGTTTCTGGGAAGTTCAACATGTGTATGGCTTATAATTTAGAAGATGAAGTGCAAGAAATTGATTCAGAATTGAAGAGTTGTGCATTGTCTAATCCTTGCAGATGCTATAAATATGTTTAATTTCTAGAGAAACAAGAAGAAAATAACTTAAGACTACAGAAACATATTTACCTCATATTCTGTAAGACTCTTTTTTCAAGATAAGAAAAGCAAAGATTGCCTTTATGATTTAATTTCTTCAGCTGGCAGAATTTTTATGAAGGTGTGGCTCATAAAGTAGGATTTAATCACAGCATGGGACTGAAGATTCAAAGGTTGAGTAGTTTAAAGATTTACTGTACTTAGCTGTTGCTCCACCCTTTTGATACGTCATTGGTTTTATCATGGAATAGTACCTCTGACTGACAGCCCTAGCTACTTTTAATAACCTTGTCATGTGACACTGAACAGTAGTGTTAGTGTAGTAGTAAGACAGGTGCCTTCAGTTCAATCTCTGTAAGTGGCCAGCACCCCACACGTGTGCCTACCGAGTGTAACTGTGGATTTATTGAGATTTTAAGCCACAAGCTGAATGGAGTGGGACAGGTGCAACCAAGGCTTTGAGTGGAGTGAAACAGAGGTGAGCTGTAGCATGATTCAGTGATCTTTGTATCAGCAATGAGTAGGAATGAAATTATCTTTAAATAAATACAGAATGTTGCTTAAAAGCGTACTCACCTGAACCTCAACTTCCTTGAACTTGTTTTACCAGTAAATGATTGAGGCAATGTCATATGCAAGCTGCTTTCATTATCTTCTACAAGGAGAACTAGCTTTATTGAACCTCTTTTAAAAACTCACCTTAAAACTTTTGTGTAGTACAAACCTTGCAGTATGTTAAGCAGGGTAGAAATTTTATCTTGGATTTTATTTGTCTCCTTCATTTGTGTTTTTTAATGCTGGTAAAGGTAAAACTGACTTTTTATTACATTCTCATTTATGAAACAGCTTGTGTCATATGGTTCAGGTTTAACCTAAAATCTTACTGTCATTTGGTAATCTGTTTGGCACTGTGCCATAAACAAAGTGTTAGAATTAATTAGATGAACTAGCATATTGTATGAACCAAGGCTTTGAGTTTAGTTTTTCAGTGTTTTCTAAGGTTCTGATAATATTCCAGTCTCAAATCTTTGTTGCAGAATAGTCTTCCTCTAGAGTAACTTTTTTAAAGCATTAGATCTGAGCCATCCACAATAAGAGTGCAACAGCTACAGAATGTTTGTATGGAAAGGCCGCTGCTGGTAATGTAAAAATAGGCACCTATATATCAAACCTGTATCACCTGCATGGGAACAATTCAAAAAGAAAAAGTAGATAGGTTCACAGCTGCTCTTTAGGGTCTGCCTGTAGTAAGTTTATAGCTCTGTAAGGGGGTTTTATGTGTTCATGTTCAGATCCAGAAATGCTCATGTGCCAAGAAGATTGCAGCTAACCTTGTGATAATCTTGAGAGACACTTGCTAGAAAAAACCTAATCTTTTCTGCAACAGAAGCTGTGTAATCATTCAGGTGTCTTTGCTTTTGTATTCCAGTATTTTTCAGAATGTTGCAGTAGGTAGTTTTATATTCTTGCATGTGCATGAAGTGCATTTGTACTGTTGCATGCTTTATGTAGTTTGCTCACCAACCAAATACAGTACATAAATCTTGCATCCCAGTTTATATAGAAGCTGGGAATATCGGCTGACCTCTTATGCCTCTGAGGTTCTGTTTGTTTATAAGCAGCTGAGTGGTTTTGTCGAAGAATGTATTTGCAAATCTGTTTTTCTTCAGTCATGCATTAGTTTTATGAGTGAACCAGGAGATGAATGTGGAATTAAGTTTGAGACAGCAGAAGTATATATTGTAATTTCACAATACTCTATTAAAACTTTGTTTCTTTAGGGACAGTAAATAATGGGGAAAAAATTAAGTGCGGGACTGCAGTGTTGTGGATATTCTGTATTTATTTAAATTTTGTCATAGATATAAGTAGCAACTGATATTAAAAATCATTCTGGAAAATTATTGTTCTATTACCTACTGAAATGCATTAGAGGGCAAGGGTGAAAGTGTTATATAACAGAATATCTTGTTCAGTGATTTGATCTGTGTTGCAAAATCTATCCTATTATATTTATTCCAGAGATTGAGTTTAAAAGGATCAGCTAAAAGTCGATGAAATTATCCCATAATCGTAAATCTTTTAGCAGGTCATAACTGTGTACCTGATTCATTCAATTCTCCTTCGTTTTCCTGTTTTGTGTTGCATAGAAGCATCTTGAGAACAAATGTTTTGTGTAGAACTCCCCCCTGTTGTGACATCTTAAAGCTGTGTTCCAATGACATTATTTATGAATGGGGAGCAATGGATTGTGGGCAGAACGCTTTGCTCATGATGTCATGGAGTAGAAGTATATGATTTCACACCAGGAAAAGTTCTGCACAAATGTTTTTTCTGAGACTGCAGGTATCTAGTGGTTTCAAGCTATTAAAATAATATATAAAATAGGGCACTGAGCATTATCAGGAAATGTACAGAAATCATCCGACAAGGGATACTAAACACAAGATTATCTGTTTTTGACATTTAGGATTATGTGGTGATTGAGTAAAAGTTGTGCTGATAGGTGACTGAATAGTGTAAAACTTTCAGTTGTTTTTACTAGCAGTACAATAAAGTTTGCTCATTATGCCATGAGACATTTAGTTAAAAAAAAATTCAGAATCAGTTGCTCAGTGCAAATGCATAAATCTAGCAATGAGATATGCATGAGCTAGTAAGATGTAGATTTTCTCACAACTTCCCCACATGTTAACTCCCTAATCTCAGGCAGCTACTTAAAAAAACCCATCTATAGTATCAATCTGACATTCACTCAGCTGCCAAAATCAAGCACATGCTGGAGATATTTTGCCATTTATTTATCAGCGATTCTTCTCTGGGGTTATGTTTCTGGATATTGGTAATGCAAATCTAGGCCCTAACTTTGTTGCCCTACTGCACCATGTGCAGGTAGTGAAGCATTTTCAGTATCACTTGTATGGAACTGCACCAGATATTTTGGATAATCGTTGCAACTTTTCCCCCAAACTTTTGTTTTAATTACTTTACTGATTGTACTACAATCAATGGGAAGCTCTGTACAGCCAAGTGACATCAAATCTGTTTTGTTCCCTGGTAGAAGCATAAGTTCAACCATTCCTTCTGCTAGTAGTCATGACTTTTTGTTTCCTCTTTCATCTTCCCTGTCATCAAAGCTGTTTTGCCCTGAAAACAGAACAGCTTTAAACAAGAAAATGGCAAAATTTTAAAAAGCCATATTTTGAAGCAGTTCCTTATTGTAAACGTTTGAAAGGAAGTTACCAGTTGGAAGTTAGGTGATTACGTGGAGAATGCAGCAGGGAAAGTCAAAAGGGGAGTTGACCTGCATTACTCTTGCACTTTTGTTAACAGTAATCTACTGAGCAGCAATGACTGAAACCTCATTGGCAAGTGAAGTTACTGTTATAACATAATATACCAACTGTGCAATGTTTGTTAGTAAAGTCAAATATCTTAAAGCATGCTCTGTCTTGTTCTCTGTAGTGTGCTGCTTTAGTTGGTGAAGACCAGCCGTTGTGTTCAGATCTCCCTGAACTTGATCTTTCTGAGCTTGATGTGAATGACTTGGATACAGAAAATTTTCTGGGTGGACTCAAGTGGTACAGTGACCAATCAGAAATAATTTCCAACCAATATGACAATGAATCATCCGATCTCTTTGAGGTAAGCAACTAAAATACAATACAGCAAGAATCAAAACTTTTGTTCCACAAACCTGCTGAGGGCATAATATCCCTTAAGCAAGGTGATGGCCCAAAATTTGCAGTTGTAATGATGGTGAAACTGTCAGTATTTGTCGTCATTACCGTATAAAACTGATAGCAGCTTCTGCTGTCCACATATGCGCAATTCAATGCAGAAATCCAGAAGTTGCTATTAGTGATTCCCTGCTGCTCCACAGTGTGCGCTGTTGAGGTCCCCGCAGACAGCAGTCTTTCGGAAATCACTGAACTGATGAGAATGTCCCCTTCAATGTTTTTCGTATTGTTTTTTAAAAAAAACCAGAAAAATTACGCCTTGTTAATGAGGTGTAACTACATTATTAACGGTATATTAAGTCAGAATTACTACTGAACAGCCTCTCTGGCCATGGAAAACTAATTTTATATTTGTGTAATATCAATTTTTTCCACTATGTTTTCATAGTTTTTTAATGTAATTTTTTTAAAGGAAGATTGTTTGTTATTTCAGCTTTTAATGTCTATGTCCCAACCTTTATTTCGCTCTCTGTGAAAATGATAAAAAGTGAAGGATAATCAGTGCATTTTACTTTCTGGTTTGCTATCTGAGATTTCTTCATTGTTGTTGGCTGTTTACCCTGCTTGATGAAGCCACTGTTGCTGGATGCCTGGAGATCCCCTTGCCTTGGTGCCAGATGCAAATTAATGTCGGGAAAGGTGAAATCCATGCCACAGAGATCGCTAGATCATTGTGGGCATCTTTCTTAGAGGTCAGCGGCGAGCACCTTTACTTGGCCACTGACTGCAAAATCAAAGTGATTATTCAAAGATACTATACTTGCAAAAAGAACCCTTTAGAATAAAACTTTTCAAAATGATTTTTTTCCCTAACAACTGGAAATGGAAACATTGTGGACAACGTCAAATATATTTTCAACAAATTTTATTAAGTTGGCATCAGTTGTTTGAAAAAGGATAGAGGGTGTGAGAGTATGAGAGCAGCACAAAATTCTTTCATGGTGTGACACAGTGGATGGAGATAGAATGTTTCCCCTGGCTGGTGATTCTAGAGCCAGGGGACATAGTCTCAGAATAAGTAATACGCCATTTAAGACTGAGATGAGGAGGAATTTCTCCACTCAGAGGGTGGTGAATCTTTGGAATTCTCTACCCCAGAGGGCTGTGGAAGCTCAATCATTGAGCATCTTCAAGACAGAAATTGATGGGTATCTAGATACTAATGACATGAAAGGATATGGGGATAATGTGGGAAAGTGGCGTTGAGGTAGATGATCAGCCGTGATCTGTTTGAATAGTGAAGTAGGCTCGACGGGCTGAATGGTCTACACCTGCTTCCATGCTCATGAGTGAGCTGACCTGATAAGTTATGAAAGATGAGTGTGATATGGCCGGTGGCTGAAGTGGGACATAAATTGTCTTTCATGTCCAATTACTGTATATTATGATTTTAAAACATTGACTAATTAAAGTTAAATGGATGAATGTTATAAATGTTGATTCTAAATCTGAAATATATTAATATACAGAATTTGGAATGGTTAGAGTGATGACACCTTTGAACCTATTTTAAAATCTGGTCTCATTTGTGACATTGGGCTGGATTTTCCAATGGGCCACAGATACCAACGTCAGGCCCATATTGGGTCCCGAGATCACCCATGTCATCAGTGTGCCCACTGGTGCAACCTTCTGGGAGGCAGCCTCTTAACTGACTGCCTCTGCGCTCGTCGTCTTATTAAGGATGACGAGTGAGCTTGCGAGGCTGAAGATCCAGAGGGCCCACAGCAATGTTAGGCTGGCAGTCCCACTGGGAGAGGTAGGTGCTGTTGAGTCAGTCAGGCAATGCGAGGGCACCTCAACATGGGGGCGCTCTCGACTGCCTGCTTAGAAATGCTCAGTGAAATAAGCCTGAAGCTGGAACGGGTTGCAGGGTAAACTCCTCCACAGGACTGTTGACGGATGGGGCTGCGATCTGTCCTCTCTGCAGCCCCACCATTGGAGCATGGAGCCTATGGCTCCGATGGCTCCCTGAACTGCCACTGGAAGGCTGCCTCGATTGGGTTGGCAGCCTCCGCACACATTGGAGGACCTCTCCAAAGTGGATAAGATACTGGCGCCATCGCAAAAAGGCCCCTAAGTGGAACCTTAATTGGACTAATTGGCTGCCCTCCTGCTTAGAGCAGGCAGCTGACCTGGTTCCCAGTCCACCTCGGGAAAGTACCCTGGAGGCGGGAATGTATCAGGGAGCCATCCCAACATGGCTCCCCCCTGCACCCCCACCTCCCATCCCCCATTTTCCCAGCTTGGTGTGTGGCTTGGAGAGGAACTTGCAGGTGGTGGTGATCCCATGTACTGCTGCCTTTATCCTGCTAGATGGTTAGAGGTCACGGGTTTGGAAGATGCTGTTGAAGGAGCCTTGGTGAGTTGCTGCAGTGCATCTTGCAGATGGTACACACTGCTGCCACTGTGCATCGGTGGTGAAACAAGTGAATGTTGAGGTTTGTGAATGGGGTGCCAATCAAGTGGGCTGCTTTGTCCTGGATGGTGTCGAGCTTCTTGAGTGTTGTTGGAGCTGCACTCATCCAGGCAAGTGGAGAGTATTCCATCACACTGCTGACTTGTGCCTTTTAGATGGTGGACAGGCATTGGGGAGAAAGGAGGTGAACTGCTTGCCACAGAACTCGTAGCCTCTGACCTGCTCTTGTAGCCACAGCATTTATGTGGCTGATCCAATTCAGTTTCTGGTCAGTGGTAACCCCCAGGATGTTAAAAGTGGGGGATTTGGCAATGGTAATGCCATTGAACATCAAGGGGAGATGGTAAGATTCTCTCTTGTTTGAGATGGTCATTGCCTGGCACTTGTGTGGTATGAATATTACATGCCATTTATCAGCCCAAACCTGGAGTTTGTCCAGGTCTTGCCACATCTGGACACGGGCTGCTTCAGTAGCTGAGGAGCTGCAAATGGTGCCGAACATTGTGTGATCAATGTGTAACCAACGATCCTTAAAGAGACAGCTGCGGGCTTTGCAAAAACTTTAAAAAGCTTTTGAAACAATTTTTATGGTGTAACATTGAGCATTAATGCTCTTCCTGACCTAACACAATTTGACCCCTATAATGCCTGATCCTCCGCAGCACCCACCCCTGCATTAACTGTCTGTCTCCGTTGTGGAGCTGCCAGATTTCTTGTCTCCTCTAATTAATGGATTGCTTCAAAAAGGGGTCATTCCAAATGAGGCTCGTCCATACAAATGGTTCAGACCTTTGACTGCCTGAATTGAGCAAACAGCAGGCTCATCCCACTCACTTCTCAGCCAATAGATGTGGTTACATTAAAATTCACATGATTGCATGAATTTTAGGTTTGTCAAACTCCGGAGTCATCAGATGGGTCAATGGTGCCATCAAATTTAATTGACTATCTAAATAGATCGCAGATTCAGTTCCTGTCCTGTGCTAAATTAGTTGTTTTCAGCTGTGGTGGCATTTGAGGTGCTTTTATTGGTCTGAGTAATCCTGGGCTAGGAAGGAGAAAATTTAACCTGAGTTACCACTGCAGTCGCTTTTCAGTGACCCCTGCTGCAAAGTATGTGTATATGTTTGTCAGATTAGGATTGGATCTGATTTTGGCTGCAATGCATGCCATAATAGAGTCACTGCCTAAGCTCACATATGCAGACTGGTCCCTTTGGCAAAGTTGTCAGCACTTGTGGACCATGCCCCAGAAAGACTCAGTGTCTTCAGGGAAAATTGGCTAATTATAGTGTTCAAATGCTCCTGACCATGCATCTTCCAAATGTACACATATAATGATTCTGTATAATTAACACCATATAATGGACAACGAGCAAGAAGCTTTAAGGCATTAACACAGTTAAAGCGAGGGAGTGTTCAATTTGATGCATGGACTAAAGCTTGAATGGTTTGTATGCTGATTTGAATAATATATATCATGTTGCCTTTAAATCCTTCAAACTTTCTATTGAAAAATAATACATATAAAATTAATAGTGTATGTTTTCAGTTTAAGTGTGTTACTGAACTTGGAGCTGTCTCAGTTATATCAGTGAGTGTAAACTGCAACTTCCATTGGAAAATGGAAGTTATATGTTTAACAGAAGGTTGTTGCAAGCTGTTTTGTTGCTCACTAACTTTTATATGTTAGAGTTGATTATAAATTGGCTAAAATCTTTCAGTGGTGCAGGTTTGTATGACTCTGCTGCTGAACCTGCAAGGTGGCCCGAGCTACAAAATACAGCGGCACAGCGGGCTGCTATGCTATCATACTGCATTGTGAAATGGTATGCCTCAGATTTGGGAATCCACATCTGATAAATCTTTGATCTCAGCCAAAGCAGGTTATTTTGCTGCAAAAAGGAGCTAGGACGTACTGAATATTCAGTTTAGGTTAGTTGCACAAAGCTGTATCAGGTTGAACACAAAGTGCGATGGTATGGCCTGAATGTGGTTTAAAATAGTAACTGAAAGCTATCCCAATTGCATGGTTAATGTCCTAAAAGCATCACAGGATGATATGGAAACCTTAATCCATGGCATTAAATTTATTTTCTTAAATTCTTGTGTAAACCAAAATTATGTTTTAGTGTATATACAAGATGTGCTATTTTCCTGTTAGATGTTGTGAAATTAAGCAAAATATCACTGCAGTATGAGTCATATGGTACTGTATCATTGCAGCATGACTCATGTGGGCCAGTAACACAATAAAATAACCTGTTCTTTTCTTGAAATGGAATGACAAATTTTGTTCAAGATTATTTTTAAAAACTCAAATCTGTCAGAGCTTTAAAATATTGATATATATTTCAGGTTGTAACATTTGATATTTGGTTACACGTAGCTCAACACTCGATTATTGCTGTATAATGTGTAAATCAGTAAGCGATCTTAACTACTCACATGAAATCAATGTGTTTTAACCCTGTGAGTTCCAAACCTCTTTCTAAAATGTTGCTGTTTTAAAGAAATGCTCCAGGAATTAAGCTAGAAAAACAGGATTGTAACCCCGCTGAGTACTGTGTACAGTTCTGTTCGCCACACTATAGGAAGTTTGTGATTGCACTGGAGAGGGTGCAAAGGGGATTCACCAGGATGTTGCCTGGGCTGGAGCATTTCAGCTATGAAGAGAGACTGGATAGGCTAGGGTTGTTTTTCTGAGAGCAGAGAAGGCTGAGGGGGGACTTGATTGAGGTATACAAAATTATGAGGGGCATTGATAGGGTAGATAGGAAGAAACTTTTTCCCTTAACGGAGGGGTCAATAACCAGGGGGCATAGATTTGAGGAAAATGTTTTTCACCCAGAGGGTGGTTGGAATCTGGAACACGCTGCCTGAAGGGGTGGTAGAGGCAGGAACCCTCACAACATTTAAGAAGTATTTAGATGAGCACTTGAAACGCCATAGCAGACAAGGCTACGGGCCAAGTGCTGGGAAATAGGACTAGAATAGATAGGCTTGATGGCCGGCGCGGACACGGTGAGCTGAAGGGCCTGTTTCTGTGCTGTATAACTTTATGATTATGTATAGAGCTCCATCCCTTATCTGTACCATCATTATTGTCTTCCTACCCTGATGTATGGAACGGTTATAAGTGGACCTGCATCATAGAAAAAAATCCTTGCATTTATATCACATCCCTCAGAAGCTTCCTGAAAGTACTTCACAACAAATGAATTACTTTGAAGTGTATCAGCCACCTTCCACTTGGCTGCTTTTGTATGTGTGTGTGCATGTGTGTGTGTGTGCTCGTGTGTTCCAAAAAGAGGCAAGCAGTTGAAGCACTCTTCCCCATTGAATTCTCGTTCCTGGAACCTGTGCATGGCAGTTTTTGCCAGGCACAGGAGAAGTCCCATGAAGAGGTCCTTCTGTCTGCCTTCCAGCCCCTGTTCCTCCCCACCTCCCACCTCCCACAGCAAATTTTACAGACTACTGAAACACCTCAACTAATGGAAGAGGGTTGCAACCTTTGGTGATAAGTGACCAGTTAATCTCCTTTTAGTGGTGTTCACTGTGGAAGGCAACTTGGCTAGGTCAATTCTTTACTCATTTTTGAATAGTGCGAACAGGCATTGTTTTAGCATGTGACAGTGCAGGACTCCCTCAGTACAGCACTTGGCACATATTAATTCCTAGAGTGGGACTTAAATGGATAGCTTCCACACCCAGAGGCCAGCATGCTACCAACTGTGCCAACTAAGACTGTAAGATAGAGGAGCAACAGATGCATAAAATGGCTGCTTGTTGCAGGAAAGAACCAGGCACACCAACTCAGTGCTTAAGCAATGACACATCAGCCTGATTTTCCATTATTGACATCCCATTTATAGTAGAATAAATTGGAGATAGTAGCAGAATCTTTTGGGCCTCCTTATCTCGAGAGACAATGGATACGCGCCTGGAGGTGGTCAGTGGTTTGTGAAGCAGCGCCTGGAGTGGCTATAAAGGCCAATTCTGGAGTGACAGGCTCTTCCACAGGTGCTGCAGAGAAATTTGTTTGTTGGGGCTGTTGCACAGTTGGCTCTCCTCTTGCGCCTCTGTCTTTTTTCCTGCCAACTACTAAGTCTCTTCGACTCGCCACAATTTAACCCTGTCTTTATGGCTGCCCGCCAGCTCTGGCGAATGCTGGCAACTGACTCCCACGACTTGTGATCAATGTCACACGATTTCATGTCGCGTTTGCAGACGTCTTTATAACGGAGACATGGACGGCCGGTGGGTCTGATACCAGTGGCGAGCTCGCTGTACAATGTGTCTTTGGGGATCCTGCCATCTTCCATGCGGCTCACATGGCCAAGCCATCTCAAGCGCCGCTGACTCAGTAGTGTGTATAAGCTGGGGGTGTTGGCCGCTTCAAGGACTTCTGTGTTGGAGATATAGTCCTGCCACCTGATGCCAAGTATTCTCCGAAGGCAGCGAAGATGGAATGAATTGAGACGTCGCTCTTGGCTGGCATACGTTGTCCAGGCCTCGCTGCCGTAGAGCAAGGTACTGAGGACACAGGCCTGATACACTCGGACTTTTGTGTTCCGTGTCAGTGCGCCATTTTCCCACACTCTCTTGGCCAGTCTGGACATAGCAGTGGAAGCCTTACCCATGCGCTTGTTGATTTCTGCATCTAGAGACAGGTTACTGGTGATAGTTGAGCCTAGGTAGGTGAACTCTTGAACCACTTCCAGAGCGTGGTCGCCAGTATTGATGGATGGAGCATTTCTGACATCCTGCCCCATGATGTTCGTTTTCTTGAGGCTGATGGTTAGGCCAAATTCACTGCAGGCAGACGCAAACCTGTCGATGAGACTCTGCAGGCATTCTTCAGTGTGAGATGTTAAAGCAGCATCGTCAGCAAAGAGGAGTTCTCTGATGAGGACTTTCCGTACTTTGGACTTCGCTCTTAGACGGGCAAGGTTGAACAACCTGCCCCCTGATCTTGTGTGGAGGAAAATTCCTTCTTCAGAGGATTTGAACGCATGTGAAAGCAGCAGGGAGAAGAAAATCCCAAAAAGTGTGGGTGCGAGAACACAGCCCTGTTTCACACCACTCAGGATAGGAAAGAGCTCTGATGAGGAGCCACCATGTTGAATTGTGCCTTTCATATTGTCATGGAATGAGGTGATGATACTTAGTAGCTTTGGTGGACATCCGATCTTTTCTAGTAGTCTGGAGAGACCACGTCTGCTGACGAGGTCAAAGGCTTTGGTGAGATCAATGAAAGCAATGTAGAGGGGCATCTGTTGTTCACGGCATTTCTCCTGTATCTGACGAAGGGAGAACAGCATGTCAATAGTCGATCTCTCTGCACGAAAGCCACACTGTGCCTCAGGGTAGACGCGCTCGGCCAGCTTCTGGAGCCTGTTCAGAGCGACTCGAGCAAAGACTTTCCCCACTATGCTGAGCAGGGAGATTCCACGGTAGTTGTTGCAGTCACCGCGGTCACCTTTGTTTTTATAGAGGGTGATGATGTTGGCATCGCGCATGTCCTGGGGTACTGCTCCCTCGTCCCAGCGCAGGCATAGCAGTTCATGTAGTGCTGAGAGTATAGCAGGCTTGGCACTCTTGATTATTTCAGGGGTAATGCTGTCCTTCCCAGGGGCTTTTCCGCTGGCTAGGGAATCAATATAGATGGGAATTCTGATTTCCTGCAGCTACAACCACCTAAGCATCTACAACACTTCCTGGCATATTTCTGACACTTGTCTTTGGGCAGCCCCAAATGAGGCAGCCATGATGTAATGACATCACACATCTCATTTTTCCTCATTTCTGCCTGACTTTCCATCATGCCTGCCTCATTTACATCAGGCCATGTTCTTACTGTGCCTAAAATGGACTATGCACTGGTGAAAAGGCAGAAATGAATGTAAATAGTCCAATAGCCATCTTTATAGGATTTGCATGTATCGTATTTCTTATTTGGTTTTGATTTTTTTTTGTTTTTTATGCCAATGACTACTACTATTCATCTGTCTTTGTGCGTTTACTATGAATCTACTGTTGCCCTCACCTCCAGATTTTCTCTGAATGACATGGAGTGGGGTGTTTCTCTGAATCTGTCAATTTCTGGTCTGTAACTGTGTGTTTTAATCTGCAGCTTACAGTTTACAGAATCACAGAATAATACAATGCAGAAGAGACCCTTCGGCCCATCGAGTCTGCACCGATTCATTGAAGACACCTGACCTGTCTACCTAATCCCATGTGCCAGCACTTGGCCCATAGCCTTGAATGTTATGACGTGCCAAGTGCTCATCCAGGTACTTTTTAAAGGATGTGAGGCAACCCACCTCTACCACCCTCCCAGGCAGGGCATTCCAGACCGTCACTACCCTCTGGGTAAAACAGTTCTTCCTCAAATCCCCCTTAAACCTCCCACCCCTCACCTTAAATTTGTGACCCCTCGTAACTGACCCTTCAACTAAGGGGAACAGCTGCTCCCTATCCACCCTGTCCATGCCCCACATAATTTTAAGCTACAGTGCATTAGATTTCTCATTGGTAATTGCCCTGTATCTTTGTTTCTTGGAAAAACAAGATGAGAAACAATGGAGGAGTGCCAGGCTTGCTGGGAAGCACCAGAAGTGCACATACACCAGAATATACAGGCAGAGGTGCACATACCTCCAGTTATCCAGGAGCTTTACTAAGTAATCTGTCAGTGATGCCACATGCTGCAAACCAACATACAGTCCCCCTCTGCATCATGCACCACACTACCCTGACAATAGCTCTTAATATCACAATTGCCTTGAATTTTTATGTTATGGCGATACTATAATCTGCTAACATTAGCCAGTTAGCTGTGTGCAGAAACTTAAGCAAATCACAGTTGCACTGTCTGGTAGAGCAAACAATTTTATCTCCTTCTCATTGGCATCCTGCAGCAGCATGACAGGTCACTGCAATTTTGCACAGTGACAGGATTTCTGAATGTCCTAGAAGTCTCAGATTACAGTCATCTTGCTCATATGCTCCTTCGATCAATACCAGCACCTACGTCAACAGCAAAGGATTCCACTTTCTCCATATACAGCTCATTTGTGACCAGCAGCACTATATGTACATGAATGCTTTGGCAGGATTTTGCGCTGCCCTTGGAGGTGGGTGGGGCAAACAAAATGGCAGGGGGCACCGTTCCTGATGTTGCCCGGGCCCCCTGCCATTTTGTCCAAAGCGGAGGGCGGCCTACCCGGCCCAGGCTAATTGAGGCCCTTTAGTTCCTAGGTTTATCGAGGGCTCTCTGCAATATAGTTCAGCTAGGTTCTCAAGGGTTGTGTAGTCTGCTCTAAAGAAGGTTGAAGGAATCCAAGAACAGCAGTCTGAAAAGGATGCAGAGGAGAACCCATTTCCAGCTACTCTCATACAGGAGGCTTTCCCTTGATTTCCACATCTAACCACTGCATTAACAATCCTGTCCACATCTTTCCCTTCCTTCCGCAATGATTCCATCATCTGCAGCTTCTCCATTGTGGTCTACAGCTCACTCGGCTACCTCAGCAACTCCACACCTTTCTAAGAACAAAGTGTGTATGCACAGCCATACTTTTGTTGTCAATTCATAATATGTGTGTGGATGCCTAGTACCTCTTAATATCATGCTTCCCCTTGGTGCCAGTGTGTGAAGTATGAACTCATGAGTCAATGTAGTGCTTCTCCTAGGTGTGATCTGAGTGGTAGGAGTGTAACCTTGCAGTTAAAACAATGCTGATGATACCTGGCACTTTAAGCTGCTGCTTTAAATCTTGCAACAAACGATGAATATTGCTACCTCCCCCGCTCCACCCAATAGGTGAGCTCCTAATCCAGGGCAATTCCAATGTCAGGAGTTTGCTGTAAGTATTCAAATGAGCCTGACTTTGGTAATTACAATAGGGTTGTGAGGCAGATTCCATTCCCACTCCACCAAACTTCTGAAAAAGATCACACTCCATTGCAAAGTTTAGGTTATCATTTTCCATCATGACAGCACCGGAGTGCAACTATGTACAACCATCATCACTTAAAAAAACAAGTTACCTGGTCATTATCACATTGCTCTGTGCAAATTGGCAGCCATGTTTTCAACATTACAACAATGACTACATTTCAAAAAGTACTTCATTGGTTGTAAAGTGTTTTGGGATATCCTGATGTCATGAAAAGTGCAATATATTTGGAAGTCTTTCTATCTATTTGAAAAGTAAAAAAAAAAATAATTGTACAATCTGTAAATCTCTCCTTGAGTAGGGAATGTTGATTGACTGTGCTCAGGCCTGTATTTTTTTTTTCTACAACGTTCCCTGCAATATTTTGTTAGAAATTGAGTATTTCAAGGGTGGTTAAACCAACTGAAAGAAGAGAAAATTAAAGTATTTCTTCAGCACGAGTGGCCTTTTATTAAATATGTTGACTTTAGTAAGCCCCAGGATACTTGTTGGGTGTAATAATTCTAGAAGGATTAGCACTTAAGTGGAACACCGATAGCATTTTCATACTTGTTCAAAAACAACTGGATTGAATTTAGCTTTCCAATAAATATGAATGAACAGTCAGTCCATTGTTTATTTTTTCATTTAAAAGGATACTGTCTTCATGCTCATTAGAACAAAAAACAGGATATATTTTACCAGCCCTTTGGGGACAGGCTCAGAGACAGGAAGCCTGGCAAAATGACGCAGGAAGGCGTTGGGTGGTGGTTCTCGCTGCTGTGCCATTTTGCCAGTGGTAGACAAACTGACAGATGGCCCACCCACCTAGAGTTCAATTGAGCCATTTAGGTGGGCAATTAAGGGCCACTTCTTGCTTCCGCTGGCTAGGAGACCCACTGTCGTGTGGGGAGACTGCCAGGTAAACCCTGGTGACCTCCCAGCAAACTTTGGGAGGGGAGGGCCCTCCTTTCTGGGCACTCCTTCGCACACGGGCACCCCAGCGGCAATGTCTGCCTCTGCAGCAATGGTGCTACTCCTGCCCTCAGCGACCACAACCTCCCCCTCTCTTACTGGGGCCTGCCTGACTGGCCCTGGTGCTGCCAAACCCCACTTACCTGACATTGAGGGCACACAGCTATCCAGGCGCCCTCATCCTGCCGGTGCAGCCCCGGCAGTGGCCACCACTAGCAGGCTGCTCTCCTGGCAGAAGCCACCTAATTGGCTACCGCTGGCAAATATGGTCCCTGTCCCACCGCCCACCGAAGCAGGGTTGCCCCCCCCGCCTTCAGCCACCTCTGTTAAATCCAGCCCAATATACGCAATGAAGGAATGTCCATTCACAATGATAGAAAAGGAAAATGATTTGGGAGTGATTATTCATTGAAAGTACCTCGTAACAATATTTATTGACAACAAGTCTAATCATGTACTGAGATGCATCTCCTGAATGTTGATTTAATTATTCTACATCTATGTGGCAAGGCCACATTTGGAATATTGTTTGCAATTTTATGGATTCTTCCTTTGGATGGAAGTTATTTTATTAGAGAGTTCAGAGAAAAGCAACAGGGATAATTCCAGCACCTAGGGCTCTAGTTATGAAGAAAGATTAGAAAGAGAAAAGAAATTGGGATGAAACATGATCCAAGTTTTGCTGAGAGGAATTGCTGAGGTAAGATTCAAGCAGGATATTTAATTGGACTGTGACTGCAGAACTAAAAGACTTGAATAGAATACTAGCAAAACTTTAGGAAGATTTCAGATTAGAAGAATTTTGCTCCATAAGGTGGAATAAACTTCCCACAAAACAGTTAACTCTATGACAGTTGACGCTTTAAAAAAAACGAGTTGAACGAATTTCCGTTTTTAGGAACAAAATTGAGGGTTGAAGAGATAAGTTTCAATAGAGATAATCGACTGCTATGGTAACATGATGATTCCTAAGCTAATGGGACCACTTAAGTATTATGGTAATGAAGGCAATTAGTCTAACAGTTGCAAGGTTTCAGCTTTGTAAGGTTTATGTTTAGTTAACAGGAAGAAACATTGCAGTACCTTTCCTCAGTTGACGAAATGGGTTGAATAGAGTCCATGATACAACAGGTTGTCCATGATGGATTGAAAGGCAGTTTCTTGTTCCTCGTTTCCTTGGATTTGCATGAAAAATGAAAATAATGCAAGCCTCTTCTTTCCCAAACAAAAAAAAAGTTATTTGTCAAACAATTTAGAGGAAGACAGCATTCCTTAAAATTGATAGTATAAGTTTTAGAGAATATTCTGCTGTTGGATGTTTGGGGAAGCATGTTATGTGTTGCAGAATTAAAAGAAAGGGCTGAATGGCTGCCTACTGAATAACAAACACTTAAATCCTGTCATACTATTTCAAATTCTTTGATAAAATACAACAGGATTGTTAAAATGTTTGTGATACTTTTACCCCAATGTTTGGATAATGATTATTTTGAAATTACTCAAAGATATTTGACTTAAGCTGCCATTATATTGTAGATAACAGTCTCAGACCAATATCTGTGTGGCACGATAAGCAACCAGTCGATTCAAGTTATATTCAATGACAAAGGAACACTACACAAGCTGCTTGGAATCATGTTCAGAGTTATGCTCCCTAGTTGGCTAATCTTTAGTTTTATGAGCATGCAAGTAATGATAATAGTATGTACATATTAAAAAGAGTCAGAAGTGAGTTAATGCTGCTTCTAGACTGCAATAGACAGTCTGGGCATGGCTAACATGCAGCTGTGCACCAGGCTAGAATAGCTGTATATGCAGTACAAAGCCCAAGAAGTGTGAGCTATCTGCTAGGGATACTGTCACACCTCTTGGCTTTAGTGTGCTCACTGTCCTGACTCTAAAGTTATTCTGCTACTTATTGATGCATACTTGAAACTATTTGGTATTGATAAGACATTGATAGTATATAATAGTGACGTCTTAGCTTCATACATACTCCAAGATTTGTTTGCGAATTTCCATGCATTTCAACTAAATGTCTTGCAAAGCATTACGGTAGATAAGTCCCCAGGGCCTGATGGGATCTACCCCAGAATACTGAGGGAGGCAAGGGAAGAAATTGCTGGGGCCTTGACAGAAATCTTTGCATCCTCATTGGCTACAGGTGAGGTCCCAGAGGACTGGAGAATAGCCAATGTTGTTCCTTTGTTTAAGAAGGGTAGCAAGGATAATCCAGGAAATTATAGGCCGGTGAGCTTTACGTCAGTGGTAGGGAAATTATTAGAGAGGATTCTTCAGGACAGGATTTGCTCCCATTTGGAAACAAACAAACTTATTAGCGAGAGGCAGCATGGTTTTGTGAAGGGGAGGTCGTGTCTCACTAATTTGATTGAGTTTTTTGAGGAAGTGACAAAGATGATTGATGAAGGCAGGGCAGTGGATGTTATCTATATGGACTTCAGTAAAGCCTTTGACAAGGTCCCTCATGGCAGACTGGTACAAAAGGTGAAGTTACACTGGATCAGAGGTGAGCTGGCAAGATGGATACAGAACTGGCTCGGTCATAGAAGACAGAGGGTAGCAGTGGAAGGGTGCTTTTCTGAATGGAGGGATGTGACTAGTGGTGTTCTGCAGGGATCAGTGCTGGGACCTTTGCTGTTTGTAGTATGTATAAATGATTTGGAGGAAAATGTAGCTGGTCTGATTAGTAAGTTTGCAGACGACACAAAGGTTGGTGGAGTTGCGGATAGTGACGAGGATTGTCAGAGGATACAGCAGGATATAGATCGGTTGGAGACTTGGGCGGAGAAATGGCAGATGGAGTTTAATCCGGACAAATGTGAGGTAATGCATTTTGGAAGGTCTAATGCAGGTGGGAAGTATACAGTAAATGGCAGAACCCTTAGGAGTATTGACAGGCAGAGAGATCTGGGCGTACAGATCCACAGGTCACTGAAAGTGGCAACGCAGGTGGATAAGGTAGTCAAGAAGGCATACGGCATGCTTGCCTTCATCGGTCGGGGCATAGAGTATAAAAATTGGCAAGTCATGCTGCAGCTGTACAGAACTTTAGTTAGGCCACACTTAGAATATTGCGTGCAATTCTGGTTGCCACACTACCAGAAGGACGTGGAGGCTTTGGAGAGGGTACAGAAGAGGTTTACCAGGATGTTGCCTGGTCTGGAGGGCATTAGCTATGAGGAGAGGTTGGATAAACTCAGATTGTTTTCACTGGAACGACGGAGGTGGAGGGGCGACATGATAGATGTTTACAAAGTTATGAGCAGCATGGACAGAGTGGATAGTCAGAAGCTTTTTCCCAGGGTGGAAGAGTCAGTTACTCGGGGACATAGGTTTAAGGTGAGAGGGGCAAAGTTTAGAGGGGATGTGTGAGGCAAGTTCTTTACAGAGAGGGTGGTGAGTGCATGGAACTTGCTGCCGGGGGAGGTGGTGGAAGCAGGTACAATAGCGACGTTTAAGAGGCATCTTGACAAATACATGAATAGGATGGGAATAGAGGGATATGGTCCCCAGAAGTGCAGAAGGTTTTAGTTTAGGCAGGCATCAAGATCGGTGCAGGCTTGGAGGGCCGAATGGCCTGTTCCTGTGCTGTACTGTTTTTTGTTCTTTAAGCTTTTCATTCTACATGTACATGGGTTAATTCATTACTAGACATTGTGTAAAATGACTTTGCCTGACTTTTAATAGCCACTGATGTTTTCTTAGTTAGTCTTGTGACTCGTGTTAATGGGTTTCCTGGGAGCTGTTCCTCAATAAACTTTTCTGGTTTCCAGTTCCAGTGTTTTTTTAAATAAAAAGCTATGAAATAGGAGCAGGAGTACATCATAAGGCCCTTCATGCCTGCTCCACTATGCAATAAGATCACAGCTAAACTTTTATATCAATTGCACTTTCCCCACTCTGTCCCCATATCATTGGATTCCCTCAATGCCCGAAATGTTCATTTGCTCTTTCGAAAAGAAAATTACAGAACCTAAGGAAAAGTGGGAAGTGAGATCAAAAATTGGCTCAGTGGCAGGAAGCAAAGGGTTATGGTCAACAGGTGTATTTGTGACTGGAAGGCAATTTTCCGTGGGGTTCTCCAGGGCTTAGTACTGGGTCCATGCTGTTTGTAGTATATATCAATGATTTAGACTTGAATGTAGGGGGCACGATCAAGAAGTTTGCAGATGATACAAAAATTGACCATGTGGTTGATAGTGAGGAAGAAAGCTGTAGACTACAGGAAGATATCAATGGACTGGCCAGGTAGGCAGAAAAGTGGCAAATGCAATTCAATCTGGAGAAGTGTGCGGTGATGTATTTGGGCAGGACAAACAAGGTAAGGTAATATACAATAAATGGTAGGATTCTGAAAAGTGTAGAGGAACAGCGGGACCTTGGAGTGTATGTCTACAGATCCCTGAAGGTAGCAGAAAGGTAGATAAGGTTAGTGCATGGCTATCTGACCCAAGCCCAAAGGGACCCGATGACGTGTCGGGTTCGGGTCTGGTTGGGTCGCTCTGCCGGGTCCGGCATTCGGGCTTGGGTCGGGCTGGGCTGGGTTGGTCACAGTGACAGCCAGGACATCAAGGTGGGAAACACTCCGCACTAGTCTGCCTTGAGCGATTCCATCCAAGGTAGAGCACAACCTCGTCGATAAAGTTGATTATATTCCGGTGATCGGGTCGGGCGTGGGGAAAAAAACAAAAGGACTCGGGCTGTGTCAGGCTCAGGTCGGATGTCGTTCTGTCGGGTTCGGGGTCGGGTTTCATTTGCAGACCTGAGCAGGCCTTTAGATAAGGTGGTCAAGAAGGCGTATTGGATACTTTCCTTTATTGGCTGAGGCCTAGAGTATAAGAGCAGGGAGGTTATGCTAGAGCTATACAAAACGTTAGTCAGACCGCAGCTAGAGTACCGTGTACAGTTCTGGTAAATGCAGGATACAGGAGAGATTTACGAGGCTGTTGCCAGGAATGGTGAATCTTGGCTTTGACAAAAGATTTGATAGGCTGGGGTTGTTTTCTTTGGAACAGAGGAGGCTGCAGAGAGATTTGATTGAGATGTATAAAATTATGAGGGGCCCAGATGGAGTGAATAGGAAGAACCTATTTCCGATAGGTCATTAACCTGAGGGCATAGATTTAAAGTAATTCGTCGAAGGATTAAATTGGAGTTGAGGAGTGATTTTTTTTTATTGAGAGGGTGGTAGGAATCTGGAACTCCTGCCTGAAAGGGTGGTAGATATAGAAACCCTCATCACGATTAAAAACACTTAGATGTTCACGTGAGGTGCTGTAGCCTACATGGCTATGGACCAAGAGCTGGAAGGTGGGATAGAATGGATACCCTTTCTCGGCTGGCATGGACACGATGGGCCAAATGTGCTGCTTCTGTAAATCTTTCTATGTTTCTTAACCAGGGGTAGTGGCTTTAAGTAAGCTGTTTCAGGAAATGGAGAACTGGGAATTGGTACTAGATAGCAGCTGCACCTTTACACTAAATCTGCATAATTTATTATCTTTTTCTTGCACTGTTAGTGGAGATTGGAGGTATTTTACAGATGTAACATACCACATGTGTGTAACTAGGTTTGACCTTTGGAATGAAACATTGATTAGTTGCCTCACATGCTATAGAGGCATGAGAGGATTAGTAGCATCAACATATTTGGTGTTAGTAATAATAGTACATATATAGTTTTGCAATGTAATATGTAAGGTAGTAAGTACTGTAGCTAATACATGAGCTAGAACAAAGTCTTAAGTCCTTTAGTGTGAAAACCCTACAAGCATGTCAATTTTGTATAAAAAGATGGTGAAGCCAAAAAATCATGGTGGGGGTGGGGTAATGTACATCATGACATAAATAGTGGCATTCATCTACTCAGGACTATTGCCGCTAACCATGCCAAAGTTCACGGAGTATGGGTGGAAATCCTTTCAGTTTTGCCAGGTGCCAACACCATTTGGGTGCATATAGTGGCCACCTTTGCTCACTGGCCGCAAATTTTAGTGCGGCTTATTGGCTTCAGTGGAGGTTGTTGAATCCACCTCAGAAAGAACTTTGGTATACCCCAAGTGAAGCCCAATTCCACTGTTTGACAGCCAGGTATATCTGATCTCACTAAGCATGCTGCCTATGAAATGCCAGGTCCTACTGAGAGTCAGGGACGTGGAAACTACAAATGCTTGGAGTTCCATCCCCATCATCTACTGCTGACCTTATAAGACTGAGATTAGGATCCAGTCCTTATAAAATCTGCAGAAATCTCAACATAAGGCTGGGACCCAGTGTTTGTTTTTGAACTCAAAGGGCATCCTTTGCATGAAATGTGGCAAAATATTTTTTTCACTTGTTTCTAAATGCACAGTATGTGGATACAAATCGCATTGAAATGCATTTAGTGTGCCTTCTGCACATGACAGTACAATAATGAAAATGACTCATTGTTTATCATTCTTTTTCTTCCCAAAGAGAAAGTTAGTGAAGCAGTTTTTCCTGAAGGCAGTACTATTTTAGAATGTTTACTTTTCTGTTGTCACATTAAAAATTATACATGCTTCTCCGACAAAAATATTTCCAGTTAATTTTTGGAAAAAATTGGCCCTGAAATTATGTGACTGGTACGTGCACCTATAGTGCACATTTGAACTTCTGGTCTCTGCTATTTTAGCTGTTTCGTATAAGTAGGTTAACTGCAGAGAGCAGGATTTCAGCCAAATGCTTTAAGATCACAGAGAGGGTAAAACCATACTCCTTGATGCAGTATTTTACATTAAACCACCTCAACACTGTCATAAATATTTTTATTTGGATGTGTCGCAGGCTATTCCAACTGGATCACTGAAGTAAATGCAAACTAGTACTCTTTATTGACCAAATGGTTCAAAATCAGCTGTTTTAAGAGTTTGGCTTAAAGCACCTTTTTTTTAAGAATATATTTTTCACGTTTGTTCAGATTGTCCATGTTTTACTACGCAGAACTAATTTGATCCTGTTTTAACTGTGCCTTTGCTCATGTGTTTGAATCAGGATGCAACAGCTGTTGTGTCAACTTTCATGTTTAACCGCTCTCCCAGCCGCAGTCTTCCACTCCTGGGCACATGATATGGAAAGTACAAATGTGCAGGTCACAGTCCTGTTATGCAAACATTCCACTACATTCATTACCACTTCACTTCGCAGTTCTAAGGTTTCAAGTTTCCGTTCACGTTCACCTTAGCCAAACCATGTGCTACCTAAATCCACTGTTAACTTGGCAGCACTTTTATCTGCTAAAGGGCAATTGCCATCATGCTGCTGAAGACTCGAAGAATTTCTGATCCTTACTAAAACTGGAGACAAATGGTTGATCTAATTATAAAAGGCCTTCAGTTCTGTCATAGAGGACACAGTGTTCTATGGTCACAATCCAAATACATGGTGGTATCAGGTCAGCTGTCTTGCGACAAGCCAGTGTAGTCTCTGTAGAGTGTGAAAAAGTGATTAAAAAATGCCTTGGCACTGTCAGTCAAGCCACTGCAAATTCGCAGCACTGGAATCCAAGTCACACCAACTTCCTATTTTAGACAATTTAAGCCTAATTTATGTAAGTTAGATAAAATACACCAACATTTACATTGTAAAAATAATGTAATTAAATTGCTAAAATGTTCAAATTTGTTCACTACTATACTGTGCTATGTTGTGATAGCCATACATAAGATAACTCTCTTGTGCATGCTGCATTTAGTCAAAGAGTAAGCTTGTCTAAGAACCTTCGAGTTTTTTTATCCATCCAGCTTGGTCTGATAATCTAAGATGTCTATTAATTTCTGTCTCAATGGATATTATGGTAAAAGCAAACTGAATTTTTAAGGATGTGTTTGGATATATTGATTTTCCTGCATGTTGCATGTTTGGACATTTCAAGTTGACTTTATTTTTTCCAAAGGAGAATCTTCATTGCTTTAAAGGGGAGAAAAATTAATTGTTCTGCTTTTGTATGTTGCTGATATAACCAAATATAATTTCCATGTTAGCAGCATCATTACAATATCGTTAAGGGTAAAATTCTAAAACTCCAGAGTAAATCATTTTTACAAGCCCATTCTTGTGCGCAGATTACTAATGTGATATATCTCTCTGAAAATAGCACTGCTGTTTATTCTTATTCATAATGTCTTAACATCTGAACAATTTGTATTAATAATTCAGAGTTTACTGTACAGTCTGAAAAATAATGCCACAGCAGCAGTCCCAGTTTGCACACAGGACTTGCAGTTTACTTGGGGTAAGATCCAGGATTTTATTGTTTCTTGACAAATTCTTTATTGCAAGTCTATTGAGGCATGTGTGTGCTGACAGCTTCATTCCTGGTCAAATACCAGGCCTGCCCCCAAACAGAGACATGTTGCAACTTTCCTTAAGGCTTTTATTTATAAATAGCTGCTTAATATTGTGGGCTGAACTTGTATATGTATTGCACCAGTCTCCTGCTTTAACTCCAGTAGGACAGTATTGGAACCCAGGAACACAGCAGAGGCCTCCACTCTTTCTGGGCATTTCCTCTTTGCCTTCTAAAGGGCAGAATTTTCATCTCCTTAACAAGGTAAATGATGGTTGAGAGGTGGAGCCAGAAATGGACACATCCTAAGTTGGGAGTTGCTGCTCTTGTGCCTGAAATAGGCTCCAGCATAGTATCAGCAGCCAATATGTTTGAGTGAAGCCCAGGATAAACAAATGACTTGGACTCATGAAGACTTCAGACTTATTCCTTTAAAACATTTCTCCATGACAGCCCTCTTGCTGATGGTAGGGGAAGTACTCAAGTTTCCAGCAGGTATGCATGGGCAGGTACCAGAGATGCACCCAAAGTGGTGCTTACATCCACTTGACCCAAGTAAATGGGTGCTTCCCACTGACCCCACAAACTTTGACACTGAAAGGCACTGTTTGACTCAATCCTAGCATGAGTGCTGGGATAAAAATCCATAAATTCACAAAAGAAAAAATATTTACGCAACTGGTGGTCAGAGTCAGCAAAATTGGAACAAGTACTCATTTGGAAAATTTGTTTATGCACAATTATGACAAAGTCAAAGTCGCAACTTCTTTCTGCTGTCCAGCTCAGTGGAACTGGGCTCCCTAGCTTCCCCTCTTATCCATGTCCAGTGGTGGCTTCTCTTCCTGTCCCTTCATCATTAACTCCGGAGTCCCCACAAGGAGTTGTCCTTAACCTCATCTTGTTCCTCATCTAAATGCTCCCTCTTTGCGACATTATCCAGAGACTGGGGGTCAGCTCATGACACACTGCTCTACCTCACCATCACCTCTCTTAACCCTTCCACTGCCTCTGTCTTGTCAGACTGCTTGTTTGACATCCAGTCTTAGATGAGTCACAGTTTCCTCAAGTTCAGTTCCTCCCCAGCACAAAGACAACCTACTTCCTCCGATGTAACTTCAACTGGTTTCACCCCTACCTCAGCCCGTCTCCTTTTGAAAACTTCATTCATGCCTTTGACATCACCTGAATCATCAATTCCAATGCTCTCCTGGTTGGTCTCCCAGCCTCCATTTTCCATAATTTTCAGCTCATCCAAAACTTTGCTGCCTGTATCCTATTCCATACCAACTTCTACTCATCCATTATTTCTGTCTTCACTGGGCTACGTTGGCTCTGGCCCCCAATGCTTCAAATTTAAAATTCTCATCTTTTTGCTTAAATCCTGTCATGACCTTGTCCCTCCCTATCTTTAACCTCCTCGAGACCTAAAGTGCACCTCCCTCCCCAGAACTCAGCCTCTGGCTTCTTGTGCATTCCCTCCTTCCCTTCACCTTACAATTGGCAGCTGCACCTTCAGCCATCTAGGCCGGATGCTCTGAAATCCCTTCCTAAACCTCTGTGCCTCTCCCCTTTACTTTCCTCCTTTAAGACTCTTAAAACCATTCTCTTTGACTAAGCTTTCAATCGCCCTCCCTAATATCTAATTTTTTGGCTCAATGTCCATTTTTCTCTCATTAGGCCTCTGTGAAGTAGCTCAAGATGTTTTTCAATGTTAAAGGCGTCATATAAATGCAAGTTCTTGTTGTTATAATCAGGGACATCTAAGATATTTGCGAGAAGGTCTGTATAGGTTAGCACTGCCTCCACACACCCATGGCCAGAATAAAACTGTTGGGTACATTTAATATAGCACTAATAGCACTTTACCTCTTGAGGCACAGAGTAAACTAAATCTAGAGGACAGATTTGATGCCTCCGACAGCACTGGCATTACATTGCTTACTTTACAGCCTTTCATGGTAAATAGCTTGAAATGGGTCAATAGAGGGCTCCTCTGCCACTAAAACTATTAGTAACTGGTAGTTACTAAGAATGTATAATTTCTAGTACTTCCTCTGTAAATAAAAGCAACTAGTTACTATTTTGCTTCAATCTTTACCTTCTAACAAGAATGAATCAGAGTAACTCTCCATTATTGTTAAGTTTAAATCTGGTTTAGAACAAAGCTTTAAGGTAAACTGGTAATTTATTTCTTTGATAATGAGCAAATTGCATTTTGCAGTCAGAATTCATGTGGCTGAGAGAGAAGATCATTTTTACTTTCAGGTTTTTCTTTATACTGTTTTCAGAATCAAATGTAACTTGAACAGGTTGACGTTTTGTTACTGAACAAAATTGACTGCATTTTTAAGGATTCTTTGGTTTTGGTTACCAAAAGTACTGATATTGGATCCATAATCCAAATCAATCCCCACGTAAAATATATTTTTGTCTTGTATGCAGAATTATAACTTTATGTAGAATGAAAAGATTGTGTCTAAGAAAATTTCCCCCTTAATCTTTAACATTGAGAGCATGGGTTTGGATGCGGGTGGGTGAAATCCTGGAAAAAAGCAAGCACATCTGGAAGTGGGCTCCAACCCTCTGACTTCTACACTTCACTCTGTTGCATTAGGTTGTTTGCACGCAACCCCCTCAGAAGAGGCGGGTTGTCAATTTCAAAATGTTAATCCCTCAAATAGATGGGTTTTGCAATTATCTTTGAGTCTACAGGTTTCCCTGGTATCCTGGAACTTGCCAGTGAAAGCAAGGCGAGAAGAGGGTAGCAATTGAAGGGAAGCAATCAGAACAGTGGAAGGCATTCAAAGGGGAGATCCAAGGGGTTCAGGGTAAACATATTCCCACAAAGAAAGGAGTGAGGCGGCCAAACCTGGAGCCCCATGGATGTCAAGGAGCCTACAGGGTAAGATAAGGCAGAAAAGGAAAGCTTATGTCCGACACCGAGAACTCAATACTGCAAAAAGCTGAGAGGTGTATAGAAAGTGCAGGGGTGAAATCAAAAAGGAAATTAGGAAAGCAAAGGGAGGGCATGAAAGAATATTGACAAACAAAATCAAGGTGAACCCAAAGATGTTTTATCAATACATTAAGAGTAAGAGGATAACTAAGGAGAGAGTAGGGCCCATAAATGACCAAAAAGGTAACCTATGTGTAGGAGTGGAAGATATTTGTATGGTTCTTAATGAATACTTTGCGTCTGTCTTCACAAAAGAGGGGGACGATGCAGATATTGTAGTCAAGGAGGAAGACTGGGAAGTATTAGATGTTGTAAACATAGGGAGGGAGGAAGTATTAATGGGATTAGCATCCTTGAAAGTTGATAAATCACCAGGGCTAGATGAAATGTATCCTCGGCTGTTAAAAGAAGCAAGAGAGGCAATAACAGAGGGTCTGACCATCATTTTCCAGTCCTCACTGGATACAGGTGTGGTGCCGGAGGATTGGAGAATTGCTAACGTTGTACCTCTGTTTAAAAAGGGAGCGAAGGATAGACCGAATAATTACAGGCCAGTCAGCCTAACCTCAGTCGTGGACAAATTATTGGAATCTATTCTGAGAGACAGGATAGTCAGCATGGATTTGATAAGGGAAGATCTTGTTTGACCAACTTAATTGAATTTTTTGAAGAAGTAACAAGGAAGGTAGATGAGGGTAGTGCAGTTGATGTGGTCCACATGGATTTTAGCAAGGCTTTTGACAAGGTCCCACATAGCAGACTGGTTTAAAAAATAAAATCGCAAGGGATCCAGAGAAATGCAGCAAGGTGGATACAAAATTGGCTCAGTGGCAGGAAACAAAGGGTAATTGTTATAAAAACAAGAAATGCTGGAACCACTCAGCAGGTCTGGCAGCATCTGTGAAAAGAGAAGCAGAGTTAACGTTTCGGGTCAGTGACCCTTCTTCGGAACTGACAAATATTAGAAAAGTCACAGGTTATAAGCAAGTGAGGTGGGGGTGGGGCAAGAGATAACAAAGGAGAAGGTGTAGATTGGACAAGGCCACATAGCTGACCAAAAGGTCACGGAGCAAAGGCAAACAATATGTTAATGGTGTGTTGAAAGACAAAGCATTAGTACAGATTAGGTGTTAACGGACTGAATATTGAACAGCAGCAAGTGCAAACCTGAAAAAAAACAGTGGGTAAGCAAACTGAACAAACTAAGATGAAATGAAATAAATGCAAAAAAAGGATTGTAAAAAATGAAAAAAGAAAAAAAGAAAAATAACTAAAAATGAAAGTAAAATGGGGGGCTGTCATGCTCTGAAATTATTGAACTCAATGTTCAGTCCGGCAGGCTGTAGTGTGCCTAATTGGCAGATGAGATGCTGTTCCTCGAGCTTGTGTTGATGTTCACTGGAACACTGCAGGAATCCCAGGACAGAGATGTGAGCATGAGAGCAGGGGGGAGTGTTGAAATGGCAAGCAACCGGAAGCTCAGGGACCTGCTTGCAGACTGAGCGGAGATGTTCCGCAAAGCGATCACTCGGTCTGCGCTTGGTCTCCCCAATGTAGAGGAGACCACATTGTGAGCAGCAAATACAGTATACTACATTGAAAGAAGTACAAGTAAATCGCTGCTTCACCTGAAAGGAGTGTTTGGGGCCTGGGATAGTGAGGAGACAGGGTTCCCCTTGTCCTCACTTTCCACCCCATCAGCCTCCATATCCAAAGGATCATCCTCTGTCTTTCAACACACCATTAACGTATTGTTTGCCTTTGCTCCATGACCTTTTGGTCAGCTATGTGGCCTCATCCAATCTACACCTCCTTTGTTATCTCTTGCCCCACCCCCACCTCACTTGCTTATAACCTGTGACTTTTCTAATATTTGTCAGTTCCGAAGAAGGGTCACTGACCCGAAACGTTAACTCTGCTTCTCTTTTCACAGATGCTGCCAGACCTGCTGAGTGGTTCCAGCATTTCTTGTTTTTATTTCAGATTTCCAGCATCCGCAGTATTTTGTTTTTATTAAAGCGTAATTGTTGACTGCTGTTTTTGCGACTGGAGGGCTGTTTCTGGTGGCGTTCCGCAGGGCTCAGTACTGGGTCCCCTGCTTTTTGTGGTGTATATTAACGATTTAGGACGTAAATGTAGGGGGCATGATCAAGAAGTTTGCGGACGACCCAAAGATTGGCTGTGTGGTAGATAGCGAGGAGGATAGTTATAGGCTGCAGGAAGATATTGATGGTCTGGTCAGGTGGGCAGAAAAGTGGCAAATTAAATTCAACTTGGAGAAGTGTGAGGTGATACATTTGGGGAGGTTAAACAAAGCAAAGGAATACACAATTAATGGAAAAATAATGAGAAGTGTAGAGGAAGTAAGGGACCTTGGAGTGACTGTCCACAGATCCCTAAAGGTAGCAGGACAGGTCGATAAGGTGGTTAAGAAGGCATATGGAATCCTTTCCTTTATTAGCCGAGGTATAGAATACAACAGCAGGGAGGTTATGCTGGAACTGTATAACTCATTGGTTAGGCCACAACTTGAGTACTGTGTGCAGTTCTGGTCACCTCATTACAGAAAGGATGTAATTGCACTTGAGAGGGTACAGAGGAGATTTATGAAAATGTTGCCAGGACTGGAAAAAATGCAGCTATAAGGAAAGATTGGATAGGCTGGGGTTGTTCTCCTTGGAACAGAGAAGGCTGAGGGGAGATCTGATTGAAATGTACAAAATTTTGAGGGGCCTGGATAGAGTGGAGGTGACTGGTCTATTCACCTTAGCAGAGAAATCAGTGATGAGGGGGTATGGATTTAAAATGATTGGTAAAAAAATTAGAGGGTAGATGAGGAAAAACTTTTTCACCCAGAGGTTGGTGGAGGTCTGGAACTCACTGTCTGAAAGGATAGTTGAGGCAGAGACCCTCAACTCATTCAAAAGGAGTCTGGATGTGCACCTCGAGTGCCGTAAGCTGCAGGGCTACGGACCAAATGCTGGAAGGTAGGATTAGAATAGGTAGATCATTTTTCAGCTGGCACAGACATGATGGGCCAAGTGGTCTCTTTCTGTGCCTTAAAATGTCTATGATTCTATGAATTGAGGAATATGAAGACCTGACAAGGCAATATGCTAATAAGTTTTCAGTTCTCACTGCTGCTTTCCTACCTGCTGGTGTGAAAGGGTTTGTTCACAGTACTTGTGCTGTGAAATTACTTTATACACTTTGGAGGTATCATCTACATATTGGAAGATTGGAGGTCTGATTTGCACTTTGGAGCTCTTATCTATTAGATCAGCTTTGTCACTTATGTTATGTTACTTTGGACTTCAGAGCCTCAGCTATTTACAATTGATGTCAATGAATTAGATGAAGGGACCTAGTGTAATGCATGAAAGTTTGCTGATGATACAAAGCTTGGTGGGAAAGTAAGCCATGAGGTGGACACACAAAAGTCTGCAAAGGGATACAGAAAGGTTAAGTGAGTGGGCAAGAAGGTGGCAGATGGTGCATAATGTGGAAAAATGTGAGGTAAATTTTTCTTTTTGGAAGGAAGAATAGAAAAACAGAATATTTTTTAAATGGTGAGAAACCATTAAATGTTGGCATTCATAGGGATTTGGATATCGTACACGAAACACAGAATGTTAACATGTTGGTACAGCAAGCAGCAATTAGGAAGTCAAATGATATGTTGACCTTTATTGCAAGGGGGTCAGAGTACAAGGGTAAGAAAGTCTAGCTGCAGTTGTACAAGTCATTGTTGAGACCGCACCTGGAGTATTATGCATAGTTTTGGCCTCTGTACCTAAGGAAGAATATACTTGCCTTAGAGAGGGTGCAACGAACCAAAGGGGGTCAGCCATTTAGTACTGAGATGAGGAGACATTTCTTCGCTCAAAGGGTTGTGAATCTATAGAATTCTCTATCCAAGTGTTATGGATGCACAGTAATTAATTATAATTCAAGGCTGAGATCGACAGATTTTTGGACTCTAAGGGAATCGAGGGATGGGAGAATTTGGCGGAACAGTGGAATTGAGGTCAAAGATCAGCCATGATTGTATTGAATGACTGAGCAGGCTTGAGTAGTTATATGGCCTACGCCTGCTTCTATTTCATACATGCTTGTGATCGTCTGAGCACCAGCAGCAACAGCAGGATTTGCACCAGCACCAGCGGCAGCTTCACAGGAAAGAAAGGATCAGTAGAGACATGTACCTTGCTGGAGGCCATACCCAGCACACAGACTCTACAGGCATATGTCAGATCAGCAGTGTCTGAGGAGGCTCAGGGTGTCACTTCAGGTGAAAGCAGACATTTGTAGCCTGCTGGAACAAGACCTGCTGCCAACTAGATCTGATGACCATACTTTACCAGTGGCTGTCAAAGTCCTCTCCACTCTCAACCTTTTTGCCTCTGGAACCTTCCAGGACTTTGCCAAAGACACTTGCAAGATCTTGCAATCAGCGGTACACAAATGCATTAGACAGATGATTGGCTTCTTTGCCAGGGTTAGTAACTATATTGACGTTTTCTGCACTGATGCCAGTTAGAATGAGTGGACATGCGAGTTTGCAGCTCTGACTAGCTTCCCGCAGATGTGGGGTGTTATTAACAGCACGAATGACAGTTAAGGCATCCATAGATCACCCAGGTGTGTTCATCAACTGCAAGGGCTTCCACTTCCATCAATGTGCAGCTGGTGCGCAATCACAGAAAGATGTTTTATGCAGGTGCATGCAAGATTCCTGGGCAGCTGCCATGATGATTTCATCCTGCAACAGTCCACACTCCCTGATCTCTTTGCACCTTGAAACAGAATTACCAGCTAGCTACTTGGAGACAAGGGATGCCCACTTAAATATTAGCTAATGACCCCTCTCAGAAATCCAAGGAATGAGGACAAAGAGTGGTACAGGAAATGCCATATGGCCACCAAATGTGTCATTGAACAAACCATCAACATGCTGAAGATGTGCTACAGGTGCCTGGACTAATCTGGAGGTGCCCTTCATTACATACCAATGAAGGTCTCCAGAATGGTGTGCAGCAGCAAGGACCTTCACAGAGCCTCTTTGGATGATTCTGAGGAGGGGGAGGAGGAGAAGGAGTGGATGGAAGGCGATGCAGTCAAGGCACCAACAGTGATGCACATTTTTGTCCTGAGATGCTTTCATCATTGCATGGTTAACGCATCTAACAACCACATAAAAGCCACTTTTTCCCACCCCCATCCAATGCAACTAACAAAATACCCAAATAACCCAGCCTGCCATTCACAGCTCCCCATTGGTCGGTGTCATTTCATGTCTTCCCATTTGTTGTCATCACAACTGAAAAGGCCACTTGCGAACCAGCAACCTAGAATGAACAAGACTCAAAAATGATGCAAATGAATAATATTTATGTGGCTCAAATATAAAACAGAAACTTAACATTTGAACAATGTCTAATGAACCTATGTCCATACCCTTGTGCAAATTCAAATCTTTACTCTTATGCTCCCTAGCAGTTCTATGTGGCGCAACTCCTGTGACTTAAGCAGAGGTAGAGACAGGCTGCTTAGATCCCTGCTTCGACTGCTGAGATGCACTTGGCTGATGTTCCCTAGATTTTGGAGCCCATGAGGCAGGGCACATGTCCAGGGACAGTCTCGGCCATTGGGAAATGAGGCAGGATGTGGAGGCTTGGGTGGGTGGTTGTGGGGGGGCAATGGGTGAGAAATGGAACTGCTTTGAGCAGAGTCCCCACTTCTATGTCCCGCTTCACCATCATCCCTCTCATGGGCCAGCCACACTTCCCTGCGAGCCTGATATGACAAGGGCACCTGTACCTTCTCACTTAGCTGCCAGGGATGCCCAGGATGGCCTGATTCAGGTGCGATTCAGGTGATCTGAAGCAGTGCAGTTATCGGGCGCACCAATTCTGTACCCACTGTGCCCCCACAGCACCCAGAACAAAGCAGTTTCAAAATCAACAATACATCCCTCTCACAGACACTCATTGCTTATCTTCACTCTTGTACATAGGAGCAGGAGTAGGCTATTCTGTCCCTCGAGTCTGCTGCGCCATTCAATAAGATCATGGCTGATCTGCTTGTGGAGTCAACTCTACTTTCCTGCCTACCCCCGATACCCTTTGACTCCCTTGTTTGTCAAGAATCTGTCTACCTCTGCTTTAAAAACAGACTCCAGTGCTCATACAATTCTTCATAAGGCAGAATGCCACTTGGCAGGGACAGGCAACAATGGAGAGGACGGGACAATGGAGCTTTGAAATAAAGTTTATGGTTGATAAACATTGAACAGAAAAATGACTGCATGCAGCTTCAACACCCAAGTGTGCAACTATGAATCCTTTCTCTTCCTTTTCCTATCACTCCTATGTGGTGCAACCCCTATGGCTTCAGCAGAGCTAGAGACAGGCTGTTCATTTCCCTGGTCTGACAGCTCAGATACTCTTGGCCGACGTTCTCTGGGTTTTGGGGCCTGTGAAGGCCGCGCCAAAGACTGCCCCACCTGCACCTTTGCAGTGCCAGACTTTGCTATTGGGACAGAAGGGTAGCATGTCAAACTCTGACTGGTGGGGAGGTAGTAAGGTGTCAGGATTGGAAGCACTTTGAGTAGTGTCCCCACTTCTATGTGCCCTTTCTCCATCTTTCCTGTCATGACCCATCTGCGCTTCCTGACTAGCCAAGAACTGGAGACCACTTTGCAGCACTTCAGTATGACATTGAATAGCCAAGGTGAGGCTTTCCTTCATCTGCTTAAGGTGGCAGACTGAGTATGTAGGCCATTGATGAGAGCCAGCATGCATTCAATTTCCTGCTGTGTTTGGTGGTCCATGCAGGTGGCCATACTTTCCATGGAGGTGGACATCAGTGCCATGCCTAAAACATCATGGCACTCCTGCTAGAGACAGACCCTCCAATCTCTCTCCAATCTTGTGCAGTGCTTCTGAGGTTGCTGACAGACTGCTCTCATTTTCTGCTGCTGCTCCAGGATAGTTCACTTTGTTGATGACCCCTGAGGCTCAGTATCTGCATCAAGCTGAGCTTGGAAGGTTCTGTGCCCTCTGATGGACAATCTCCACTGCTGTCCCTGTCTCCACCATCTTCTCCTGCTCATGTGATGTGTGGCTCACTTTGTGGAAACCCAACCATCTGTCTTGGAGGCCCCATCAAGGTTTGTGTATCAGAGCGGTTGTAGAGTGCACATGAGTTTCAGCTGCTTCATCAATGACCTTCCCTACATCATAAGGTCAGAAGTGGGAATGATCTCTGATGATTGAACGATGTTCAGTACCATTCACAACTCCTCAGATACTGAAGCTGTCCGTGTAGAAATGTAGCAAGACCAGGACAACATTCAAGCTTGGGCTCAAAAGTGGCAAATAACATTTGCACCACACAAGTGTCCGGCAATGACCATCTCCAACAAGAGAGAATCTAAACATTTCCCCTTGACATTAAATGGCATTACCATCGCTGAATCCCCCACTATTGATGACATCCTGGGAGTTACCATTGATCCCCACCTCTCAATCTCCAGTGATCACGCATTCCGAAACCCAGCTTATCTCCATCGCCGTCTCCTCCACAGATGTCAAGTTGGCGATGGCTGGAGGCCACCTCTGGTTCTCTGCCTCTCCCTGCTGTTCTGTGCCGTCTTCTGCAAGGAGAGAAAGAAGAGACTAATGAGTGTGAGCAGTGGAATGTTTTAAGAGGATGGAGGAGCAGCATTTGTGGAGGGTTACTGTAAGGAATGGGTGTGGCATTGTAATAAGATGGAAGTGACTATCAGTTGTGGCTGATCAGTTGGGGAGGTAAGGAGGTGCCCTGACAGAAAGGGATGGATGCACCTGCAAGCTTTGTTGGTCTGAGGAGTGATGTGCAGGAGAAGGTTGGGCAAGGCAGAGTGAGGGGATTGTGCTTGAATGTGCCATACCACTCAGCTTTCCTGCCCTGATCAGGTCATTGAACCTCTTGGAGCATTGTACTCAGCAGCAAAGCACCACATTCTTGCTGCTGTCCTCCTTGGCAGCTTCCGGCCATGTCTGCTTGTTCCCTGTGGCAGGCTTCTTTCTCTCATCTGCGGGGGAAAAGAATCTCCCTGCAGGTCCTTACAGTTCCAGCATGATGTCCAGGGGTGCATCTGAGAACTGTAGTGCAGCCTTTGGCACATTGACCCTCCATCCGTCAAGTTACTGGCTCTGTTTTGACAGTTCTAGAATGCTTCCATTCTGAACTTCTCAGGGTCCCTATAAATAGTGAAGTTGAAATAGACTGCTGCGGGCCCTCATCACGCCCACCCTCTCTAATTAGTCATGAAACTCCTAAGCCAGATACAAATGCCGTGGTTAAGTTAAAAAGCCATTGACAAACCCACTGCTGAAACTTCCGGGTTCCAGTTGTGCTACCAGCGTCCCCTGCTGCGAGCGTGGCGGGTTGGAACTTTAAAATGCAGCCTCTAGTGTTCAGTCCAGTTTCCAACGCAGTTTATATTAGATGTGACTCTTCTATAATAACAAAATAACAGTCTCAGAAAGGACAAAATCTACAGTCTGTCTAGCCCATCTAGTCACAATATTCCCCGATACATTTCTAATAAACCTGAATCCTATTTGTTGAGAAGAACCTATAGAGTTCTTTTTGAAATCCATTCAGGTTTTTTGTTTCACCACCTATGCTGATAATCTGCTACCATTCTTTTAGTAAAATAGTTACCTCTGCATTTCCTGTTTTCTTTTGTTGTTCTTTATTTGCAATATGAACACCTTGTCCTTTAATGCTGAATGTATCCATAAATCATCCAAGAATGAATAGTTAAGCCTACAATTACTTTAATTACTTTAAGTGAGTCCTTGCTTTCATTTACTGATCAATAGTCAATGAATCTATTTGACAGTTTATAGCCAAAATCATAAATTAGTAAATCATTTATTCCATCGTCTTCTGAATTTGAGGAAAATGACATGAGGGAACGTAATATAACTTTTCTGTTAAATGCCGTTAGGAATATTCTCTGTCTGTTCTCTGGGTTTGCTACAAATTACTTCAGGTAAATGCATACTCCAGGGAGCAAGGTTCTGGTTGCAGAAGTGCTTTGCCTGTCTAACTTAAGAAAAGTATCTCATGGTAAATTTCAATGGATTAAAAAATTGTGGTCAGTATGCCCACAATTTTCAAATGCGCACTGGCTCTATATTGGTAGTTGGGAGCCGAGTAAAATTTAACTTCTTGTGTAAAACCTAAATGTGTAATAGTTTAATGTGGGAAGGTGAAAAGTCAGATGAGACAGCTAGATGTGAAGCTGGTACTAGATGAATACTCTTCAGATTCAGAAGCCCACTTGTGAATTATTAAATGCAATGGGAACAGATTGATCATCAAAGAAAAGCTATTGTGTTTCAAGACTTTGGGACTATTCAGTCACAGATAACAAAGATCTAATTTTACCTATTCATCTTGGAATATGTCAAGAATATCTGAGAAAAATTAAATAAGTATTAATCTTTATTTTAATATATTTTTGGTTTTATAATTCCTCATTTAAACTAAGGCAATTAAAACACTAGGGGATGGATTTTTTAATACTGCCGCCTACATTGATGGTGTGAGTGGGAATTGGAAAATTGTCTCTAAGGCACCACTGGGAAATTTATCCAAATGCCCACCCTTCAGTTTTCCAAATGGCTTTCCCACTGATGTATATGTACAGAATGTATGGCAGCTCAATTGTGCATGCACTGAGAGGACTGATATAAAGTCTTGTATTTTACAAATTTTAGGGAAGTTCTACTGTGTGTTAATTCCACCCATTCAAAGTAGGTGATCAAGGCATGCTGAATTCTTGCATGCCAGGATGGTTGTTCTTCAAAGGACAGTGTCATTTTTATTCAAGCTAAGTTTTCAATGAATATTCGGGTTTTAAAGTATCCCAAGCATGGTTTCTTTCATCTTCTGCCATTTGAAACTATACCAGGGAGATCAGCTGGCACTACCACGATGCTTTTGTCTTGAGGCAATTGTACCACACTGATTAAGCAAAGGCAGACCGTAAGGATGCTTCCTTGAAGATCAGTATTAATCTCTTCAATTGGCTCTGCCACATGAACTAGCAGCAGCTACAGAGAGAAGTAGAGCACAGACATAATGTGGCCTCAGTATCTACCAGCATCATTATATAGCATAGCATTGGGATTTGAAGCAGTGTTCCAAAAACATTGACAGATTGGGGCACCTCACATTATGTGCCATGATCATCATCATCTGCAACATACTGTAATAAAAGTGACCTAACCATTGAGGAGGAGACCAACCTGCAAACAAGGCAAGAGCAGGACACAGACACTAATCAAGAGGATGTCACTGCAGAAACTTCTGTGCTGCCACGAAAACACTTGCACCATGCGCTTATACTGACATTCAGCTAAACAGCTGGGTTGAGCTTTTAACAAGCTCTCTTGTCCACATGCACAAAACCGAGTGCCCACAACACCTTTACCAACATTATTCTCTGCACTACCCCAAGTATGATAGATGTTTATCTCTTTGCTATCCTGCTACCTGCTACCATCGTGAGAAATAAGGGGGGAGAAATATGTTTGCGTAGTGCTGCGCAGACTTGCATTGATTTCCCAGGGGCAGGCAGCGCTGCAGACCACAGCCTGCACAGCCCACATGGCATTTCTCATTGATATCATTGAAAATCGCACAGTGTGTACAGGTAGTGGCCCACAGTACTACCTGTCCCGGGAAATAACATTGCGTTGCATAGCACTACACAAACAAATTTTTCCCTCCTGCACTCTGAGGAAGTTGACATTAAGTGCAACCAATTTATTCCCATATTTGTGAGCAGTATATGCGAGCTTAATGTTTTTGCCTGGGTGCTTCCCATTGGTAAAGTTTATGATATGTCTTCTCAATACTTCCTGCTTCTGCAATTGAAGGATTATGTATGGTAGCTGGCTGCTGTTTCTTAATAGGAACTTTTGAGAGTAAGGTGGTATTGTGTCACCTTGTGCTGAGTCAAGAGTAGGCCCTCCTCCTCATTAGATTATCTCCATCACATATGCTGCTATGGTGGTTACCTTATTCTGTCCATTTTCTGGCATATATTGGGCAGAATCTTATGCACTTTAAGGAATAGTCAAGGGTCCTCACAATTCCGGGACTCCACCTTGCACTGGCTTTCAGCGTGCCCGCCTGGAAGATCTTCCTGGAGGCGGCCAATTAAGAGGCTGCTACCGGGCCTGCCATCCAATTAAGGATAGTAGGTGGGTTCCTGAGGCTACAGACCCAATCAGCCTTGGAAGGATGGCAGCCCCACCACCAGAGGTGGGTACTGACACTGTTGGAGGGGGACTGTGAGGGCACCTCTATCTTGTGGCCCCTTCTGAAGAGGCATAGATTTGTTTTAAAAAATTGCTGGCTACAGCTGTAAGGCCACTCCTGTGGAGGGGAAATCCATCCTCAAGATGGCTGGTGGCTACACATGTGGCCTGCTGATGGCCGCGGCTCCAGTGGGGGGTGATTGTAGGAGGCCTGGTGGGGGGCCCCTAGGCCAGTCACTGGCAAGCTGCCTCCAGGCAACTGCCGGGCTTGATTCTCAGTGGGGACCCGTCAGCGTGCCCAAATGAGCAGTTAATTATGCAGATTGACTACCTGCTGCTGCCGGGTGGGTAGCCTCTGTTGATGATGATCTGAGTCCGGGAAGATCCCCTGGAGGTGGGAATGAATTGGCCTGTTGACCCGATGCCAACTTCTGTAAAAGTCCTTCCAGTCACACCTTCAAGCCCTGCCCTGCCCTGCAGGATGAGGAAGATTCCGCCCATAATATCATTTGAGTTGGAGGGGACTAGATCAGATAGATAGTGTTGTCTGACAGCGTGGTTGCCAGATCCATGCCCCTACTTCAGCGAAGCAGATCTCAAGGCAGCAATGTAAGACAAAAGAAAGATTTACATTTATATAGCACCCCTCATGACCTCCGGGTGTCCAAAAGTCTTTATTTTTTTTAATTATTCGTTTTATGGTATGTGGGTGTCACTGGCTAGGCCAGCATTTATTGCCCATCCCTAATTGCAATTGTTGTAATATAGGAAATGTGGCAGTCAGTTTGCACATAGTAAGTTCCCACAAGCAGCAAAGTTGAGGGATAAATGATGGCCAGGACACTGGGAAAACTCCCATGTGAAGCTCTGCATGATGGCTTCCCCCTCTCAATCTTCCAGCATGTTGAAGCTAGACATGGGAAGCAATTATACATGGGAAGCAAAGGCTTCTATAGAAGCAGTCTGTGAATTCACAAAGTATTGCCTTGGATTTTGTTGCGTGGTATTGTCCCCAACAACGGGCCAGAAAGCTAGGCGCAACTCCGTCTCTGCCATTTGAGGGAGTCCCAACTGGGTTCTCTTCCGATCTCGCAGTTAATGAGCTGCTACTGGTGCTCCTATCTATTTAAGGGATGAGAGCCCACCTCCAAGAGTTGCTGGCAGATTGGAGGGCCAGCAGCTTTTCAGTCCCAGCAACACCACCAGGAGAGGTGTCCATTGCTGGAACTGCACCCAGCTGCGAGATGCAGTGATGGATGCTGGCCTCACTGTAAGGTAACCAGTGTTGGGGGTCACTGGGGCCAGTCAGCCAGGACCGAAGCGGTGGGGGAGGTGATGGTTGGTGAGGGTAGAGGGTGGGGCATTGCCACGGGGATGGTTATTGCCACTGGGGAACCCTTCTGTGGACCACAGGCTGCCCGATTGGGGAGGGGGGGGTGGGGCCCGAGCCCCCAGGAGGTCACCAGGGTTCACCAGGGGGTCTCCCCACATGACAGAGGGACCACCTGTCACAATAAAATGCCAACGGTGGTGGGAAGAGGCCCTTAATTGGCCACTTAAGTGTCACAATTGGTCTTTGGATGGATGGGCTATCCTCCACCTTCCCCACTGCTGGCCAAATGCCATGGTGGTGGGATGGCTATGGGCACTCCACCCACCAACGCCCCCCCCCCCCCCCCACCCTCCCTCCTGAATTTTTGGCGCTTACCCCACACCCAACCTCCTATGCTGTTTCTGCAGGCCTCATAAAATTCAGCTCATTGTGTTTAATCTTAGGACCTTTGCTACTGGTGACTCTGCTGCAGATGTTTGCAGGAAGACTAAAGGCTGAAGAGTCTGGGAATGTACAGCCCACCAGTGTCTCAATTAAAATAGCTATAATGGCAGAGAATCAAGCATTGGTGCAAGCACGGGAGAATGTTTTGAACAGTGTGCTGCAGATAGCAGCTCGTGTGGAGGAGTCCTTTAGAAGTAAGTGCAGGGCATTGTAGAACAATTTAACAGCTGGAGTCCACCATGAAGCATGTGGCAGCTTCAAGTACATGTTCAGTGGTGAACCCACCCCCACCACACCACCCATTCCCCCCATTCCTCTTTCCTTATCAAGATCCTGTAAGCATGGTCTGCACTAGCAAAACTGCTACAAAATATTTTATTCCACACAGACTGCAGATGTTCAAGAAGGTGGCTCACTACCACCTTCTCAAGAGCATTTAGGGATGGGTAATAGAAGCAGGCCTTGCCAGTGACACCCACTTCCTGTGAATGAATATTAAAAAGAAACATCCTCTATCAATTTTCAGACTGCTGTCGTTTGGTAAAACAATCACAGAACTGTAATATTGTCCACTTGGGGCAGCAGTCAATGTGTATCAGCTTAAGAGGAAACTCTCTATCGCTTGCATACTTTTCCCAACTAGATGTGTGAGCATATCTTGCACCAGCTCACCTCCATCAGGATTATTCATGTAGGCAACATAGCTCCCTTTGGCTCTGAAGAGTTGTTACTTCAGGAGATGCACTAAAGCAGTAAAAACAGGTAGCAGCTACATCCCATGATTAAAGAGCGCCATCTCCCCTCCCCCAAATATAGAATCTATTCCTTTAATTCAAAGTCACTTATTCAAATTAGCTGAAATTATTTTGAGCACAAAATTTCCATGTTGTGTGTTTTTATGTTTAATTTAAATCATTAGATAATTCAATTTTCTTTAAGCACAAAAATCAACTTTGATCAAAAATCTCTATTGGGATCTCTCATTTATGCATCTACCTCCCAATATGAAAACTCTATATCACCCCAGTCTGAACTGCAAGTGTGAAACTCCTAACACAAGGGATGAAGCTGCAGAGGAACAAGTTGAAGGGAATGCTGCTGATCAGTGCTAGGTGATCAGGTGACTAGCTGAGGCACTGTGTTTTGTGATGTTGCTCAGCATCATGTCAATGACAGGCTTGTAGTTAGACCTCACAAGTCCGCTTTTAAATCATTGCATTCAAATTTCCTATGCTCCATGAAGTTGTGGTGATTGCTAGTGCAGATCCTTGGATTGATACAAATTTTAATCCAATGGTTTCTGGGCTACAAATATTGACAAGCGATAGCTGGCTGCCAAGGTCTGGTAATGACCAACTCCTCCCCAGTTGAAGTAGTCAACTCACTTTGGGGTTGCTAAGCACCTCCAGTATTGACACTGGGGAGAAGCTACTTCTCCTACTGTCCCTATATCAGTGCCTATGACAGCATTCTCATCTCCATAATCTGCAGTATAATTTAATAAGGTAATACCACAGTCTATTTTGTAACTTGCATTCTAAATTGTATATAACTTTGAAGTCCTAGCTATGCACTTTCAAAGCATGAGGCAATAAGTGGGATTGATCATAGTTTGCATTTTTTTGCACGGCTTCATGTCTTGCATTACAAAGGTCAAATAGATAAAGCTACGATTAATTAACTACCTATTTTGACCTGTTTGTACCAGATCTATAGGCGTACGTCACTGGGGAAGAGGCATGTCATTTTGCTGGTACATTGTATTTGCACAATGTTGTTTACAGGGGAAAGGTACAAAGTAATCAATCAGATTCAGTCTTAACATCACAAAGAAGCAAACCATTTATAATTGTGTACTTTTATCGGTCTTGTATCCACTGTAGGACATTAAAGAGACTTCATATTTTTAATGTATTTTTGGATGGTTTTGAAGCCTTTGATAAAGTCATGTTAAAAAGGAGAACAATTCAAAGAGATGAGGGATATTTAAAGATAACCTGTTATTGATGATTTTATTCCCCATTTGTCAACTTACTTCTGATTGATGCCCTCCATGCTCACAACTGCCAGTGCTCTGATGCTACAATCACTTCATGACCTTCTACAAGTCAGTGAAAATTTTGTTTCTTTCAATTTTTCAAAGAAATAGATTCTTCTTGACTCTCTCAAATCTAACTGGCAGAAGTTACCTCTTACTTTTGATGGTTCTGCCCTTAGTATGATTCATCTATCAGCATTTGTGGTCTTATTATCTCCTCTGACCTCAAATGGAACTCACACTCTCTTAAAACTCCCCAAGAATATTGGTTCCATCTTTTGTTTTAAATGCTTCTACCTCAAAAAATTCTTAATTCTTTATAAAGCCCAAATTGTTGAAGACATAAAAACAGCTCCCATATCAGAGAAGGATCTTTGAGCACCTCTATTATACTCTTGGACAGAATATTGGAATATGTTGTGGATAATCATTCCTTTGCCCGTATCCTCCAAACTTCTCTCTTTCTATCACTGCCTTTCTTGTCTTTCTATTTTAATGGATACAGCTGTGCTGAGCGTTCTTCTGAACATTCCTCTCTAGTTCCTTTTGAGTTGCTAATTTACCATCTTATATGGTTGTCTTCTCTATTGTATAAAGATCAAGTCTCCTACTGATTCTTTCCCAGGATGTCAGAACTGTAGAACTGTTTAACTCTTCACACAATCTTTGTGACAGCAAATTATTACTTTTTGATTTACCTTGGGGCTGATATTTATGGGAGATAGGGAAGGTACAGGGAAGCATGGGGAAAACCTGCCAAGACGGAGGATCTGGAGGTCATGCTGAATTTAATGGCAGGAGTTTATAATTATTTTTTTCCCATTTCTTACCTGGCAGTTAGCCAAATTGACAGGCTGGCTGACTGCCAAGTGGGAAAACCAATGGCAGGAAGCTGCAGTCAGGAGAGGTGAGGGAGCGAGAGTTCAGGGCTTGGGTGTTAGAGAGGCCATTGCCAGATGGAAGGAGAGAAAGGTTGTGGCTTGGTGGGGAAGGGCATCATGGGACAGAAGGAGCGAGAGATTGCAGCTGGGGTGGGAGAGGCTGGGGCTTGGGGGTGGAGGTCAGCAATAACAGCAAGGGGAGAGAGAGGCCATGATCAGCAGAGGGGAGATCGAAGAGGGGAGAGCACTCCTGTTCCTTTTGACCCACAAGGAATGCTGTAAAAAGCACTTGCCTTTTTAATCTTGCATTGTGGGAGACTGCTTTAAATGTGGTAATGAAATATCCCATCTTGGGAAGGAGGAGTAGTTAATGTCGAGGCCGCTGTTTTTATTACTGTTTTGAATCCGTGATGTCCTGCATTATCATCAATAGATCTACGTCTTGGTTTCTCTATGAAAAAGTTCCCATTTAAATAAAATAATCAGGAAATAAATAATTGATACCATTGATAGCAATATCTATTATGTTTCCATTAATAAGAACTTTTGTATTTATAAACTCAACATATGGTTGTTACTTTGTACAGCAAGACATATTTATCATACTACTTTATATCACAATTTATCATCAGACTATAGAACATCAGGATAAATTCTTGTGACTGCCTGATTGAGCTGGATTACAGGTCTACATGAATCTACTTTGAGACTTCATGATTAAGATTTTGAAAGCTTATTTTTTCTCCTTTACTTGTGATTCATATTTATAAAGCAGGTCATGTCAATGAGGGTTTCCACACCAAGTTAAATTGTTGAATACCATATTGGCTGTCCAGTGTTTCGATGCTGGCTGTGGAGAAGTCTATTCTGTAGTGTTACACAATTTTACTTTCAGTGTTGTAATTTTCAGACAGAACTTTCGCTTCCAAAAGTATGACTGGCACAGGGACATCACTGTCAGATATAATGCTCACAATGACATCACCCAGGTTGTGCACAGCTATATAAGGGGTTGAACTGAAGCATAATGTACAAGTGTAAATCCAGGGCTGTCAGGATGGAAAAAGAGCAAATAAACTTCAGCAGCTAGTCTAGATGGTGCTATTAATGAGAATTTATCCTGTCAAAGTTGCAATGTGAGAGGGAGGAATAAGATTGTCAGGCAAAGATGATAAAATAATCCAGATTTTATCTGACCTTAAGGAAGAGTTTGAATTTTTGGGAGAGGAGAGAAATTTTGTTTTTTTTCCCCCCTTTAACTAACAGTTTCTGAAAATTGTAGTTCCCCCACGTCCTAATGGGTGAATGCAGTGCCCGGCAAAATGCTAAACTATTAAGTTCTATTTTGGACCTGTGCTAAGTGAGAAGACTTCAACCTAGGCAGCAAATATGACATGATAATTGGCTTCAGCACCCCTGGGTTAAGTAGGGAAAAATCAGCTAGGATTCTTGCTTCTGAGTGCCATCCAGTGATTCATGCCAGAAAATACATGTGCCTTGAAAATTGGGAGAGGACAGAATCAGGCTGTGATACCTTCCACAGTTGACTACCCTAACATATGAAGAATGGTCATTTGGACAAGTTACCAGTATGTAACTGGTGCTTCTGGAAACGGCCCTGAGCAAAAGTCATCACAATAAAATGGAACCAAACATAAGTTTTCAGGTAGCAAAGCTTCATTATTCTTCTCTCATCTGCCCCATCATATCCACGAAATGGAGGATTAGGTGCTACAGATATGTGGAATGATTTGATGAATTTTGCCTTTTGTCAGTAACCCTTCAATGCCCCTGTTCATTTATTATTTATTTAACATAATTGATTTAATTTTATGGTATATTCATATTCTCTGTCAGAATGTTTTTTTAAGTGAAAACGTCTATTATTCCCAACTCAAATTGTGACAATTTGGGGTTTTTATATTGAGCCATTTTCTTTGCAACTGTCAAACTGGGGTATTTAGAATTGAACGTATGATCAAGAAACTACTTTTCCTGTTAACTGTCCTTACAAAGATGTGTACCCTAAAGTTTAGCAGTTTACCCTGCTTGCAGTAAGCTGCTTGCTGCATTTAAAATAGTTTCATAGCGTAAACTGCACACTCTAGTTTGTGTCTAATATCTGCCAACTCAAAGATTTGTAAATCAAAATAAGTAATATGTTTGCAAATAAATATTGATAGAACAAAAAAGCAGCAAATAAATGTAATATGCTTAAATGTACACAGTTTCAAAAAGTCTGTAATGAATAAATTATCCTTATAAGAATGACTTCTAAAAACTGTAACATATTCTGCTGAACATGGGATCAAGATTTGTTTCTGAATGACAAACTCCGTATGTCTCAACTTCACTTAATAAATGCAATCGTGTAGTGCATAGGAATCTAACACTTGGGCAAGGAGTAAAGTGAAACCTTTTGTCTACTTATGTACTGAAAAACTAATGCAAACTCTAACGTTCTCTCTGCCAAAGATATTGATTCCTTACCGTAAATAGTTGTACAATATTAGTCACTCTCCAATACCTTAACCAGCTAACCATTATGCATGGGTTGAATTTTCTGGAGACGGCAGAAGTCCCTCTACCAGAGCCAACAATGGAAGGCGACCCCACTTCAGCAGGTGGCGGGACCCGTTGCTGCATATTGCCGGTTGCGGCCAATTAAGAGGCTGCTGCCATGGTTGCTATCCAATTAAGGATGGCAGCGACACTGCTAGTGGTGGTCATTGCTGAGGCTGCAGCTGCAGGGAGAAGGCATCTCCATGGTTGGGCACTCTCTGCTGGCGATGAGGGTTGGTGGGTTGGGAAGCACCAATGGCACCGTTGCTGTGATGGCGGCCATTGCAACTGGAGGGGCTCCTTTGTGGACTATGGAGGTCCCTGCACCTTGAGCCCACTGGGAAGCTGCCAGATTTGGCAGTTGGCCCACCAATGTGGGCAAAATGCCCTCAAAGATGGGATGTGACCCTTAATTGGTCTCAAGTGGCACATTTGGCCTCCTGGTGGGTGTTGAAGCTGCAAACCTTGCCAGTGCTGGCAAAATGGCATGGTGGTGAGAAGATGTCAGGCCTTCATGAACTGCTGTAGTCCATATGATGTAGGTACACCCACAGTGTAATTAGGGAGAGAGTTCCAGAATTTTGACCCAGCAAAGTGAAGAAACGGCAATATAGTTTCAAGTCAGGATGGTGTGTGGCTTGGAGGGGATCGTGCAGTGTGGTGGTGCTCCCATACATCTGCAGCCCTTGTTCTTCTCGGTGGCAGGTCGTGGTTTTGGAAGGTGCTGAGCACTGGTGATGGAGGGAGTGAATGTTTAAGGTGTTGGATAGAGTGCCGATCAAGCAGGCTACTTTGTCCTGGATGGTGTCAAGCTTCTTGAGTGCTGTTGGAGCTGCACTCATCCAGGCAAGTGGAGAGTATTCCATCAGACTCCTGACTTGTGCCTTCTAGATGGCGGACCATGATTACCGCAGAATTCCCAGCCTCTGAGCTACTCATGTAGCCAGTGTACCTATTTGGCTGGTCCAGTTAAGTTTCTGGTCAATGGTTAAAACCCAGGATGTTGATGGTGGGGGATTCAGTGATGGTAATGCTGTTGAATGTCAAGGGGAGGTGGTTAGATTCTCTGTTGTTGGAGGTGGTGGTTGCCTGGCACTTGTGTGGTGTGAATGTTACATGTCACTTACCAACCCAAGCCTGATTATTGCCAGGAGTTGCTGCATGCAGAGACATGCTACTTCATTGTCTGAGAAGTTGCAAATGGTACTGAACTGTGCAATCGTTAGCGAACTCCCCACTTCTGACCTTATATAGGAGGGAAGGTTATTAATGAAACAGCTGTAGATGGTTGAGCCTAGGACATGACCCCGAGGAACTCCTGCAGCGATATCCCAGCTCAGATCAGCTTACTGATCATTGACTGAGTATTGAATTTGATCTATTTGCCTCAGAAGAAGAGATTATTATACCTTTGCGCTTTTGGACAGCTTTCACTCCAGTTTTTAACCTATCAATTATCAAGTTCTCCATTCTAGAAAATTTCCATTACTACTTTTCTCAGGTCAATTCACAGATAAAGAACAAAGAACAAAGAAAATTACAGCACAGGAACAGGCCCTTCAGCCCTCCAAGCCTGCGCCGATCCAGATCCTCTATCTAAACATGTCGCCTATTTTCTCAGGGTCTGTATCTCTTTACTTCCTGCCCATTTATGTATCTGTCCAGATACATCTTAAAAGACGCTATCGTGCCCGCGTCTACCACCTCCGCTGGCAACGCGTTCCAGGCACCCACCACCCTCTGCGTAAAGAACTTTCCACGCATATCCCCCCTAAACTTTTCCCCTCTCGCTTTGAACTCATGACCCCTAGTAATTGAATCCCCCACTCTGGGAAAAAGCTTCTTGCTATCCACCCTGACTATACCTCTCATGATTTTGTACACCTCAATCAGGTCCCCCCTCAACCTCCGTCTTTCTAATGAAAATAATCCTAATCTACTCAACCTCTCTTCATAGCTAGTGCCCTCCATACCAGGTAACATCCTGGTGAATCTCCTCTGCACCCTCTCCAAAGCATCTACATCCTTTTGGTAATGTGGTGACCAGAACTGCACGCAGTATTCCAAATGTGGCCGAACCAAAGTCTTATACAACTGTAACATGACCTGCCAACCCTTGTACTCAATACCCCGTCCAATGAAGGAAAGCATGCCATATGCCTTCTTGACCACTCTATTGACCTGCGTTGCCACCTTCAGGGAACAATGGACCTGAACACCCAAATCTCTCTGAACATCAATTTTCCCTAGGACATTTCCATTTACTGTATAGTTCACTTTTGAATTGGATCTTCCAAAATGCATCACCTCGCATTTGCCCTGATTGAACTCCATCTGCCATTTCTCTGCCCAACTCTCCAATCTATCTATATTCTGCTGTGTTCTCTGACAGTCACCTTCACTATCTGCTACTCCACCAATCTTAGTGTCGTCTGCAAACTTACTAATCAGACCACCTATACTTTCCTCCAAATCACTTATGTATATCACAAACAACAGTGGTCCCAGCACGGATCCCAATTTTTACCAGAGCTCATTTGTAAACATTCGATAAATGCTTATGAGTGGAACCCATATTATTTCAGCACAGCTGGGTTATCAAGGAGTGGAGTTTGTGAAAGAGGCTGAAGCTGATAACTTATGTGTCTTGATGTTGCCCTGGAAGAAGTTGTGACTCATCCTAGACCAGCTGTTTGAAAGTAGGAAGATAATCGATGGGTTGAGAGAGGTAGAACTGGTGTATATGTAAATGCTGATCATGTACCTGCAGATAATTTCACTGAGGGCCAGTATATAGATAAGGGAGGTTGAGGGGCAGGAGGAGAAGCGGGGTCAAGGAGAGATCTTTGCAACACCTCAGAAATGACAGTTCAAGCATGAAGAGAAGCCATTGCTGGGCATATAGTGACTGCATTCAGATAGGAATGGAATGTTGCAAGGGTGACAGGGGAGGAGGTAAAAGAGGAGGTGGCATTGCACTGTTGATCAAGGACTCAATGACTGCAGTAAGGAGGGATGATATCTTAGAAGGTTCCCCAAATGAGGCCATATGGGTAGAACTTAAAAACAAAAAGGGGCAATCACTTGGCTGGGAGTGTACTACAGGCCTCCAAACAGTCAGGGAGAGATAGAGGTGCAGATATGTAGGCAAATCTCAGAGGTGTAAAAATAATAGGGTAATAATAGTAGGGGATTTCAACTTCCCCAATATCAACTAGGACAGTCTTAGTGCAAAAGGCTTAAAGGGGGCCGAATTCTTAAAGCGTGTACAGGAGAGCTTTTTGAGCCAGCACGTAGAAAGTCCTACAAGAGAAGGGGCGGTACTGGACCTAATCCTCGGGAATGAAGCTGGACAAGTGGTAGAAGTGTCAATGGGGGAGCATTTCGGAGATAGTGACCATAACTCTGTAAGATTTAGGGTAGTTATGGAAAAGGATAAAGATGGACCGAAAATAAAGGTACTGAATTGGGGGAAGGCCGATTTCAATATGATAAAACAGGATCTGGCCAAAGAGGACTGGGAGAAGCTGCAGGAAAGTGTACATCAGGCCAGTGAGAGTCATTCAAAAAAGAAATTGTGAGAGTTCAGGGCCAACATGTTCCCGTAAAGGTGAAGGGTAGGGCCAACAAGTCCAGAGAGCCCTGGATGTCAAGGGATATAGAGGATTGGATAAGGTTTTTAAAAAAAAAAGGAGGCTTATGGAAGATTCTGAGTGCTGAAAACAGTGGAGGCCCTAGAGGAGTGTAGAAAGTGTAGGGGGGTACTGAAAAAAAAGTAATTAGGATTGCGAAGAGGGGACATGAAAAAACACTGGCGGGCAAGATAAAGGAAAATCCCAAGGCGTTTTATAAGTATATTAAGGGCAAGAGGATAACCAGGGAAAGAGTGGGGCCCATTAGGGACCAAAGTGGCAATCTGTGTGTGGAGCCGGAGGACGTAGGTGAGGTTTTAAATGATTACTTTTCATCTGTGTTCACTATGGAGAAGGATGATGTAGGTGTAGAGATCAAGGAGGAGGTTTGTGATATACTTGAACAAATTAGCATTGAAAGGGAGTAGGTATTAGCTGTTTTAGCAGGCTTAAAAGTGGATAAATCCCCAGGCCCAGATAGGATGTATCCCAGGCTATCATGTGAGGGAAGGGAGGAGATTGCAGGGGCTCTGACACAAATTTTCAAATCCTCTCTGGCCACAGGAGAGGTACCAGAGGACTGGAAAACAGCGAATGTGGTAGCATTATTCAAGAAGGGTAGCTGGGATAAACCAGGTAATTACGGGCCATTGAGTCTAACATCAGTGGTAGGGAAGCTATTGGAAAAATTCTGAGGGACAGGATTAATCTCCAGTTGGAGAGGCAGGGATTAATCAGGGATAGTCAGCATGGCTTTGTCGGGGGAGATCATGTCTAACCAACTTGATTGAATTTTTCAAGGAGGTGACTAGATGAGGGTAAAGCAGTTGATGTAGTCTATATGGATTTCAGTAAGTTTAGTTTAGTTTAGTTTAGAGATACAGCACTGAAACAGGCCCTTTGGCCCACCGAGTCTGTGCCGACCATCAACCACCCATTTATACTAATCCTACACTAATCCCATATTCCTACTACATCCCCACCTGTCCCTATATTTCCCTACCACCTACCTATACTAGGGGCAATTTATAATGGCCAATTTACCTATCAACCTGCAAGTCTTTTGGCTTGTGGGAGGAAACCGGAGCACCCGGAGAAAACCCACGCAGACACAGGGAGAACTTGCAAACTCCACACGGGCAGAACCCAGAATTGAACCCAGGTCGCTGGAGCTGTGAGGCTGCAGTGCTAACCACTGCACCAGCTGTGCCGCCCCGGTCCCGCATGGGAGATTGGTTAAGAAGGTAAGAGCTCATGGGAGCCAGGGCAATTTGGCAAATTGGATCCAAAATTGGCTTAGTGGCAAGTGGCAGAGGGTAATGGTTGAAGGTTGTTTTTGTGAGTGGAAACCTGTGACCAGTGGTATACTGCAGGGATCGGTGCTGGGACCCTTGCTATTTGTAGTGTACGTTAATGATTTAGATGTGAATATAGGAGGTATGATCAGTAAGTTTGCAGATGACATGAAAATTGGTGGTGTCGTAAATTGTGAGGAGGAAAGCCTTAGATTACAGGACGATATAGATGGGCTGGCAAGATGGGCAGAGCAGTGGCAAATGGAATTTAATCCTGAAAAGTGTGAGGTGTGAGCATTTTGAAAGGACTAACAAGGCAAGGGAATATACAATGGATGGTAGGACTCTAGGAAGTACAGTAGGTTCGAGGGATCTTGGTGTACTTGTCCATAGATCACTGAAGGCAGCAGCACAGGTAGATTAGGTGGTCAGGAAGGCATAAGGGATACTTGCCTTTATCAGCCTAGGCATAACATATAAGAGCAGGGAGGTTATGATGGAGCTGTATAAAATGCTAGTTAGGCAACAGCTGGAGTACTGTGTACAGTTCTGGGCACCACACTATAGGAAGGATGAGATTGCACTGGAGAGGGTGCAGAGGAGATTCACCAGGATGTTGCCTGGGCTGGAGCATTTCAGCTATGAAGAGAGACTGGATAGGCGAGGGTTGTTTCCCTTAGAGTGGAGAAGGCTGGGAACCTGATTGAGGTATACAAAATTATGATGGGCATTGATAGGATAGATAGGAAGAAACTTTTTCCCTTAGCGGAGGGGTCAATAACCAGAGGGCATAGATTTAAGGTGAGGGGCGGGAGGTTTAGAGGGGATTTGAGGAAAATGCTTTTCAACCAGAGGGTGGTTGGCATCTGGAACACACTGCCTGAAGGGGTGGTAGAGGCAGGAACCCTCACAACATTTAAAAAGTATTTAGATGAGCACTTGAAATGCCACAGCATACAAAGCTACGGACCAAGTGATGGAAAATGGGATTAGAATAGATAGGTGCTTGATGGCCGGCACAGACACGCTGGGCCGAAGGGCCTGTTTCTGTGCTGTATATCTCTATGACTCTAAGGGTAGTCCTGTTGGAGTTGGATGATAGATGAAAGAGTTGGAGCAAAACGATGTAGTAAATTCTATTGAATATTGCAGAAAGAATGTTGAAGAAGATGAGGAATCATGATGTCAGCTAGTATGGCAGCCTACATGGAGTAGATGGATTCATGAATGAGATAAGCTTTAGAGGACTGGGCTCGTATAGACGAGAGACTGTAAAAGAAAAATAGGCATCTTGGCTGGAGTGGGGTGGGAGGTTGTGCCTTGGAAAAGGGCAGTGGGCAGGATGAACAGGCAGGGGCTGATGATCTCCATCTAAGCAATTAAGTCATTTGGCTTTTCAAACTTAGTGTTTGAGGTCAGAGTGGAGGGGTAGAGGAGAAGGCCTTACGAAGGCAGTTATAAGGCCCTTGGGGTTGTCTTTGACTTCCATAATGATCCTGGAGTGATAGATAGTTTTGGCTCAGGAACAAAACTTGGTAGTGTTTTAAATGGTCACACCATTGCTGGAGTTTAATGACTAGGCCATACTACAGCAGGAATACCAAACACTTGAGTCAATGCAGAAAAGAGCAACCAAATTGCTATCTAACAAGCCATATGAGCTCTAAGGAGAGATTGAAAAACCTGGGATTGTTTACTGTGGAGAAGAGAAGATGCAGGGAAGATAGTTTTCAAGTATTCAAGATTCTTAAGAGAGTAGTTAAATGGAACTCAATAATAAGCTGGTGATTGCCAGAAACTTAGAACCAGGAGACACAGGTTTGAACTTAGAAGAGGGAAAGTGGAGAGACAATTTAGATTCAATTACTTTATGGACTGGATGGTGAATGCCCAGAGAGGCAGATACTGTAGGGAAAATTAAATTGAGAATTAAATAGGTATTACAGGAAGTGGGCGATTGAGAGGGATTAGTTTTTGGGACCAGTCAGATGGACTACAGAGTCCTCTACTCCCTATGCTCCTGAGTACTTAAATATGCCCCCTACATAAATGGTTTGCATTATGATAAACTTTAAAATCATGTTGTGATTTCTAGTCCAGATGACTACCACGTATTTGTCTATTAAGATTAGATAACAATTGGAATTTGTTTTAAACCATGAATGGACCAGATACTAGAAGATATAAAATCTTTTTAGAAAGTCACACAATATTTGTACAAGCAAGGACAACTTGAAAGACAACTGATGTGATTACAGAAATCCCTTTGAAGAAAATTAAACACTCATTGTTCGCTTGTAAAGTTTTAAATTGTTGGGGTACATATTAAACAACTACTTTCAACAGGTACTCTGGAGTATAATTTTATCTTCACCACCTCGGCAATAATCTGGTAGACTAGATTGCCCACTTGTTGTGGAACCTACTTGATTTTCATTCCATTGAAATCAAATAGCAATGAGATGAATGGCCAAATAATCTGATTCTTGGTTTGATTTTCACCTATAATTTGGTCAAACTAAATCAGAAAATCTAAACTCTGGAATCTAGAAGTGTCAGGATAGGGTATTTTTAATTGACAATGGGTTTCAATTATAAGATTCCTGCCCGCCCATGACAGAATGAGACTATGGCAAATTTAACTCGTGGCTGACTCCCCCCTCCCCACAAACCCTCTTTCTCCACGTCCACCCCCCGCCCCCACATCCCCCAAGTTCGAGGTGGGAAGTTGGCATGAAGTGGCAGCCAGCCAATAGGCAGTCCTCAAATAAGTGTGGAGACTGGGATTCCAGGTTAGGGAAGGCATCTTCCACGGGGCAGAAGGCTTAAACCTTCCTTGACTAGCCTGGAGGAACATTCTGCCCCACCTGGCTTCACATAAAATACTTAGCTCAAATAGCCTCTTCTGCTTCCGATCCTCTTCCAACTTCAGCTTACCAGGCAGGAAAACCACATACTCAGGCCAGAGTTAAAATTGTTATGCCCAAGTGGTGCGGGGTGTGGGTGGTTACCACTGTTCAACTCCCACCTGACCGCAGCAAGTGTTTTTGTTATTAGGGTTTAACCCATTTGTGAATTATATTTGTCAAATAAATAGACAGTGACAGGTTTTCTTGTAGGTTTAAAACAGAAGATTAATTATTGAGCAATGTTACGATTGTTACAACTGTATCCACTCACCCATTCATTCACGTGTGTGCGTACAAACACACAAGAAGAGACAGATAGTCAGGAAAATGGGTAAGTGGTTTTACTAGGGGTAAGTTTCAGGGGTTATGGTAAACCTGTTGAATTCTCTCGGAAGTCAAGTTCTCATTGGTTGCAGGCCTGAGGTGCTTGTACATTTTTCTCTTGGTTGAAAGTTCAGTTGAAGACAGAGAATCACATCCAATTTCACTGCTGCATAAGTAAAGAAGTAGAACTCTACAGCAGGGCACTTCCCTTCTGGCTTGCATGATTTCTCCCAGCCCCTTAGCTGGAAACAAGCTTCTTTATGATGCTTCTTTCTGGGTCTCTCCCTCTCTCTTCAAAGAGCTACCTTTAAGGTCAGAAATGGTTTCACACCTTTGCCTTTGTTGGGAAATGTGGATCTCCCTCCCTATGGTGGCCAACAATGGCCTAGGATGTGGCTACTTCACACCTTCTTTGTTTCAGAAGAACCCATTCATTTCACAAGTGTCTCTGAATGGGTTGAGGATGAGAAAAATCTGGTTATGATGTTTCCACTTTATACCTTCTTTGTTTCCATTTTATACCATCTTTGTTTCAGAAGAACCCATTCAATTCAGGAATGTTTCAGGATGACTGTAATTGACCCATGCCAGCTCAAAAGGTTTTCCTTTGTCCCTGTCAGACAGTTTGAATATACAAAAACCTTTGGTGACCATTTTTAGCAGCATTGTACATTTTTTTTTAAAAAGGTAAAGTCAATTTTTCTAACTCTTCAATTTTAGTCTGTATTTTTTCATCAGCCCATTTCTTGTACATGTGACACCTCCCCCAAAAGGGGTTTTGGTTTTGGGGTTTAGAAGGAAAGAAAGGAAAAAGTAAGAAGGTTTAGGGGCCACACCATTGCACACATGGCACCCATATCTCAATCTCTCAACTGCTACAGCTGGCATTGTCTGTAACAATTCTTGTTCAAGTTTAAGTTTTCATCATCCTTCCTTTGGATGAGGTACCATTTTAAAAAAAAGACATTTCTTTTGGTTACATGTTGTCAAGTGGGGTTGGAGTTCCTCTAGCATCAGTTTGTAGTACTTTGGGAACGTTAATCTCAATAAGCATGTGGTTATTGGTGAAGCTTGTAGTATGCAAATTTCTGTTACAGCATTGTTCTGGGTTGCTGGCAAATTCTGCTGCTTGTATAAGCTTTAATTCCTTGATTGCTGTTTCTGCAACACATGGGTTTAACCATTCAGGTTCTGGCACATTGATAATTCTTATCTCCAGAGTGATAGTGGGTGATAAATTGTTTTTAGCCCCTGTGAGGCATCTGGGATTTCCTCCTGACCCTTGTTCTTGCTGAGTTCTGAATCTAAATTGTTGGGTTTGATTAGCTTTGGATTTGGAACCTGATCATTTGATTCTTCAGTGGATAAGATCCACACTGTCCTCACTTTTAGTTTTCTTGTGATTTTCACAAGTGTTGTCTACTTCAGGGTATTTTACCTTCCCTTTTTCTTTTACTTCAGGGATGAGTTTTTCCCCAATCTGCCCCATGTCCTCTGGGACACTACTGCTCGCAGGTGGTTGTCCAATTTCTGCTGCACTCCCCTGTAGCACTTCAACTAGGCGAGGCACCTCCCTCACTTTTGTCTCACCTGTTTGGGAACTTTCTTTGTTCCTATTTAAATCTTTAATGTAGGTTTCGGCTAACCATATCTCTGATTCTTTTCCTTTAACCTATGCTGCTTTTATCTCCGCTCCTTTTAAATTCTTCTAGCTCTATTTTGGCCTTTTCGATTCCATTTGCTTTCCTTTAGCCTGTTTAATTTTTACTGGTTCTATCGCACCACCCACAGCATCCCCCCACCCCATGCCTCTGTGGGATTTTTGGGGACTTCCTCAGCCCTCTGAGCTGTACAGAATTTTGTCTGTTCCCCTCAGTTTCTCCAGTCTCCGTGGACTGTTCAGGACCCTCAGGGCACAATACTGTTCTTCCTGTCAAGCCATTGCCCAGTAATAGGTATACCCCCGTATTGGTAAGCTTGGAATGATCCTGACCGTCAATACACCGGTGACCAACTTACTCTGTAGGTAAACCTTAACTAAGGGATCTTCCAGCATTTGCCAATAAGCCCTTTTACCAATACCGTGGTATTTGTACTGCTTTTGAGTGGCATTTATGTAAATTTGGCTGCCAGTCGGGTTTGAAAACAACTGGTATTGCTGAGGATGGTTATCTCCTTGCCTGGTGCCTCGGGACACAAAAAGAATCATTTTTCCTTTAGGTAAAAAGTTCTGGTGTGCTCTGTTGTTGAGTTATATTAGAATACAGATTTACCACTTTCATAGCCACAGACGCAGACTTGACCACAGCACCTCCTGCTGTTTTTTTTTGGCATACCAAAAATTTGTCTGGACAAGACCAGTTTTACCACACTGGAAACATGTCGGGCGGACCCCTACTGGTTTGTCACCTGGGTTTCTTTTTTTAAAAGTTGGAGACTTGTCTGGTTTTCCTTCCCTACTCTCCTTTTCTCTCAAGCCCATTTCTGCTTCTTCTGCATCCCAGCTATCCCTAGCTTGTAAGAGTTACTAGACCCAAATTAATTCTGAGTTAGGGATTTATGAATTAACTCATAATTGTCAGTCATTTTTGATGCTTCTCTTACTCTTATAACTCCTTTTGTTTTTCAATGTGGGTTCTTGTATCAACTGGGATGCTAATTTCTTCCAGCAACATCAGTTCTCTCAAATTCTCAAATGAGGGTTCTAGCTTGAGAGATCATATCCAGTGATCAAAAGCCATATGCTTAATTCTTTAGAATTCAATGCAAGTCTGGGCGGGTCTATTCCTGATGTGTCTGGTTTTCTGTCTATATGCTTCAGGTACCAGCTCATATGCATTTAGAATTGCAGTTTTAGTTTGTTCATAGTCAGAGGAACTCTCTCCTGACAATAGGGAAGAAGCTTCACAAGCCTTACCCATGAACTCGCCTTGTAAGAGGAGAGTCGAAAATTCTTCTGGCTATTTTAACCTGGTAGCTATTTTCTCAAAAGAGATAAAATATGATTCAGCCTCCTCCTTTATTAAGTTTTGGCAGTAGTCTTGAGGTGTCTCAGTACATCAAAGTTTTGCTCTGAATTGGGGATAAGGTTTGAGTGACTGGTAGCATTTTTATCTTGCTCTCGTGGCCTTTCTAACTCAAACTGTTTTGCCTTTTTTTCCTCTTTTGTTCTTTTGAAACTGCATCTCCTCTCTTTTCAACTGCAACTGTATTTCTTCCCTTTTCATCTGTAACTGGCTTCTAGCTAGAATTATTTTTTCAGACTTTGATTCTATGCTTTCTTCTGGTTCAGGGATAAGCTTAAAATGGTTAGCTAGACTCTTCAGCAGATCAGGTTTCTTTGCTTTTTGCATGAATGTAATTACCATCTCTGTAGCTAAGCTTTTTAAATCATCAGTGCTTAATTTATTAAACTTCCTTCTCTACAAACTCCTTGGCAGTGTGGCCATCTCTTTTGTTTCTACACCGTACAGTAAAAAACATACAAGAAAACTTGTTTGTCTACTTTTCCACAATTTTAGAGGTCAGTTTTTCTCCCGTTTTCCAAATCTCTTGTTTGGTTGGCAGGTCAGATCCTGGCTTTGAACCCCCAATTTCTAACGACCACATGATGAGGGGTATGGGTGGTTACCACTGTTCAACTTCCACCTGACCACAGCAAGTGTTTTTTGTTATTGGGGTGTAACCCCTTTGTGTTTTATTTGTCAAATAAATAGACAACAACAGGTTTTCTTGTAGGTTTACAATGGAAGATTAATTATTGATTGCGCATTGTGCCTTATCCCGAAATTGTCGCAACCACATCCGCTCACCCAGTCATTCATGCACGTGCACACACAGAGTGGAAAAGGGGTAAGTGGGGTAGGTTTCGAGGGTCATGGTAAACCTGTTGAATTTTCTTGGAAGTCAAGTTCTCGTTGGTTGCAGGCCTGAGGTGTTAGTAGGTTTCTCTTTTGGTTGAAAATTTAGTTGAAGACAGTGGACCACTTCTAATTCACTGCTGCATAAGTAAAGATGTAGAATTCTAAAGCAGGGCACTTCCATTCTGGCTTGCCTGATTTCTCCCAGCCCCTTAGCTGGAAACAAGCTTCTTGGTGATACTTCTTTCTGGGTCTCTCCCTCTTTCTCTCTTCAGGGAGCTACCTTTAAGGTCAGAAATGGTTTCACACCTTTGCCTTTGTTGGGAGATGTGGATCTCCCTACCTGTGATGGTCAACAATAGCCGAGGATGTGGTTACTTCACACCTTTGTTTCAGAAGAACCCATTCAATTCGAAAGTGTCTCTTGATGGGTTCATGATGAGAATAATCCAGTTATGATGTTTTCACTTTGTAGCTTCTTTGTTTTAGAAGAACCCATTCAATTCAGGAATGTTTCAAGATGTGTGTAATTACCTCCTCCTGTCTCAAAAGGTATTCATTTGTCCTTGTTAGACAGTTTGAATATACAAAGGTCAGACCTTCGGCAGCCATTTTTAGCATTGTCCATTTTCTTAAAGGCTGCGTTTGCTGACAACGCTACCACTAGGTGGTGTTGCAGTGGCACATGCGCAAATGCAGCCTGTGCCACTAAAACATCACAGTCTGCGACATCAGCAGCTGCTAGGACTAAAGATGGCGCTGCTCAAATAATCACACGAAGGCAACCTAAACACATGGCAGCACACAATGGCAGAAGGGAGTGAGTGAGTTAGCAGGCGTGGGGATGGGGTGGGGTGGGGGAGCGAGCGAGTGGGCTGGGGGGGAGCGAACGGGCGGGCTGGGGGGGTGGTGGAGAGACCGCACCCGCTGCCACCACCAAGGGCTTCGGCCACGCTTCCCCCATCCCCGGTCTCTCCCTGCTTCCCCCACTCCCACTCTCACCCAGCTTCCCCCACCCCCGCTCTCTGCACGCATTACTCAATGACGTAATCTGCGCATGCGCCAACCAGTCCTGGCAATGCGGAATGCAGCACATGCGCAGAGAGTAGGAGCCAATCTGCGCATGTACGCAGATTGGCACAGTCTGATGACGTCACCTGCTGGCTGTGTGGTCGATAATCACATTGTTTCTTCAAAAGGTAAAGTCAATTTTAGCCTGTATTTATTCATCGTCGCACTTCTGGGATGCGTGACATTGTTGTTGGAGCCCAGTGATGTCATTGGACTCCAATCTGTATATGTAAAGGTCCTCACTGGCTTTATTAAATTAATAATACACATTCCATTCATCTAATTCCTACATTTGAAAACAAGGTGCTGAGAAAAAGTGCCAAATAAATTGTTACTTTGAAAGTTGGTTAATCAATGGAAACGTTTGTGCTAAGTACTGGCATGTTAACATTTATTGCATGGAGCAATGAGTCTGCCAGGTTTGAGTCTCATTCTACTTAGTTTCTGATCTGAGCTTTGGGGTTGCAGCATTTCCCAATGGGGAGAATCAGAGGTGAGTGTCACGGCCTGGTGCAGTGTGTGAGTACCATTAACATACTGGGCGAGCTAACATTTATCTGCTGAAATATTTGAAATATATATTCCAGTCGCATACTTTCAAGAAAAGAAAATCTGAGAGTTTGAAGTATGTCACAGTAGTGATCTCATTCACCATATATTTTTTGCATTGCAATTTTGTTCTTTAGCAAAATGGTCTTTTCCTAGAAGATTATGCTCCTATAGTGAGTCATGTGCTTAACAACTAAAGGATCCTTTTTTTTTGGCAGAAGATGGATGAAGAAAATGAAGCTAACTTGTTGGCTGTTCTAACGGAGACACTGGACAGCATCCCAATAGATGAGGATGGACTGCCTTCATTTGATGCACTGACAGATGAGGATGTGACCAATGCCAATTATCCTAGTCCTCCCTCAACATCTGACGGCACTCCTCCGACTCCGGAGGCTGAAGAGCCGTCTCTAGTAAGAATCCTTCCTACTGTTTAACAAGAATTGGATGAGCCTCAGGCTACCCCCTGCATGGGTATGATGTAGTCAAAATAAGGTTTGGATTTTTAAATTAAGGCCACAAGGAAAATGAAAGTAATAAATGTCTACAAAAATGTAATATTAAAGGAAGATATGTACTGCTTTTTAAGAACAGGTTCTATTTTATGGTAACTTAGGTACAATAACACAAACAGCTACTAAATATGCACATGGCGCATATGCACATGGTGTATGTTTTTCTTAACCACAATTTGCTATCAACTATTTTTGAAATGATTAAAAACAACATAATACCATGGAAACTAGAAATTTGGCTAATTTGAATGACATATGATTTGATAAGTTGTTTACAAGTAGATTCTGTTTATTTCATGCTTCATGAAATTTCCCCCCCCCCCCTATTTTGGTTGTGTTTTTCCAGTTGAAGAAGCTCTTGCTGGCTCCGGCTAATTCACAGTTTATCTACAATGAATGCCATGGAGGCAGCACACACAGCCACGTGACCAATAATAACAGGATTAGGCCAAACCCTGCTGTTGTCAAGGTACACTTCAGTGCTGCAATCAGAAATTCATGTGCAAGGAAGAAAGGACTATTTTATTCTTTAAAGAACGAGAATTGTTGCAGTACAAACTAATGAATTTGGTATTCTGGAATGACTGAAAATCCTGCTGGATTGTTAACTTTGCTTTTAACAAAAGCGACCTGGATTACTTATTTTAATTGTGTGCGAAAGAATGAACAGGCAACAGCATGTAGATTTGCAGCAATGTCAGACCTCAACATGCCTGACGTAGTCATTCAGAGTGGGTTACTTAGTATCATAGTTGAGTGCACTGGATATAACAAAGGCTTTGGGCCCCGACAACATCCTAGCAGCAGTGTTGAAGACTTGTGCTCCAGAACAAGCCTAGTCTTTAGCCAAGCTGTTGCAGTACATCTGCAACACTGCCATCTGCCCAACGAAGTGGAAAATTGTCCAGGTATGTCCTGTCCACAAAAAGCAGACCAAACTAATCCGACCAATTACCATCCCATCAACCTACTTTCAATCATCAGTAAAGTGATGGAAAGGGTCCTCAACAGTCCTATCAAGCGGCACTTACTCACCAATAACCTGCTCACCAGTTTGGGTTCCGCCAGGAATGCTCGGTTCTAGACCCCATTACAGCCTTGGTCCATCATGGACAAAAGAGCTGAATTCCAGAGGTGAGGTGAGAGTTACTGCCTTTGACATCAAGTCAACATTTGACTGAGTGTGGCATCAAGGAGCTCTAGTAAAATTGAACTCAGTGGAAATCGAGGGAAACCTTTCCACTGCTTGGAGTCATACCTGGCACAAAAAAAGATGGTTGTAGTTGTTGGAGACTAATCATCTCAACCCTAATACATCACTGCAGGTGTTTCTCAGGGCAGTGCCCTCAGCCCAACCATCTTTGCTGCTTCATCAATGACTTTCCCTCCATCATGATATAAGAAGGGGTTGTGTGCTCATGATTACACAGTGTTAAGTACCATTCACATCTCTCCCCGCATGCAGCAAGACTTGGACAACAGTCAGGCTTGGGCTCATAAGGGGCAAGTAACAATTGTGCCAGGCAATGACCATCTCCAACAAGAGGGAGTTTAAGCACCTCCCCTTGGCGTTCATTGGCATTACCGTTGTTGACTCCCCACCATCATCCTGGGGTCACCATTGACCAGAAACTTAACTGGACCAGCCACATAAACACTGTGGCTCCAAGAGCATAACAGAGGCTGGGTATTCTGAAGTGAGGGTCTCACCTCCTGACTCCCCAAAGCCTGTCCACCATCTAGAATGCACAAGTCAGGAGTATGATGAAATACTCTCCACCTGCCTTGATGAATGCAACTCTAACAAAACTCAAGAAGCCCAACACCATCTAGGAAAAAGCAGCCCGCTTGATTAGCATCCCATCCACCACCGTAAACCTCGCTAGCTCCACTACCAGCGCCCTATAACTGCACTATGTATCATCTGTAAGATGCACTGTGTCAAGTCACCAAGGCTTTTTTGACAGTACCTTCAAAACTTACAACTTTTACAACCTAGAAGGGCAGCAGGTGCATGGGAAAACCATGACCTCGAAGTTCTCCTCCAAGTTACAGACCATTGTCTTGAAAATATCTTGCCATTCCTTCATCATCGCCGGGTCAAAATCCTGGAACTCCCTATCTATCAGTACTATGGGCGTACCTTCACCACACTGACTGCAGTATAGGACTACAGTTGTATTGATGCTGCAATCTTAACAGATTGCAAACCTATTAGAAACTGAGAGAATTTTGAAGATAAAGGGCTGGATTTTCCATCCCAGTAGTAGCAGGTACTACTGGAAAACTCAGCTCCCATCAATTTCTTCTTCTCCAAAATATGTCAGTGTCTGCGCATCAAATGTGATAAGATCCCATACTGTCTTTCTCAAAGCATCACTACCTTCATCAAAAAAGTATTTGGCAAACCTTTTATGATTAGGTTAGCAATACACAACACAATTATGTCCAAGCACTCCATTCTGTCACTTACACATGATTTTATTGTGGGAAAAATTATGTCTAGGTCTTGTGGTTCTTTTCACACCTTGAACAAACAGAAAAACATTAACATGAAGACAGTGTCCTCTAACTGCTTTCTTCAAGTCTTTCTATAATCTCAACAGCTACCAGCATTAATTTCTTGTGACACCTGCCTTTGTTATCATTATTACCAGCTACTACTTTTTGCTATGCTATGAAATGTACGAAACAAAAACAATACTAGCAACCGCCTAATCTTGAAAGTAGTTCAGTAACATGTACTCTATTTATTCAAGTGGGAATAGTTAGTATGTTGAATGACTTATATTCACATTTTAATAATGTTGTTTCCTTACATCTTTATAAGGTGGAGTCAACTTCAAGTACCAAGGCAAGGAATATTTGCCAAGAGCAGAAGTCACAGGCCCAGCGCCGTCCTTGCACAGAATTGCTCAAATATCTGATCTCTAGTGATGACTCTCCTCAGTCCAAAATAAATGACCACAAAATTAGCAGTAGAACCAAAAGCATCTCCAAAAGAAAGATACAGCTGCAATCTCAACAATCACATAACCTACAAGGTAAGAATAAGGCATGTGATATATCACCATTATAAATTCAAGCCTTTCATAGGTACCTGAGGTTCACTGGTGTGAGTCTGAACATTTTACTTTTCTGGGAGTTGATCCACACTACCCTGTCCCTACTTGTACAACAGTGTAACCTGGGGGTGTAACAACAGTACGCCTTTGTGACTTTAACTAGATATTCATGTCTTTCACACATGTACTTCTTTAATTTCTCCAAAGGTGAGCCAAACTAATGCGTGGGGAGATGAGATTTAATATTCACCATTAAGCTCCATTCTATGCTCATTTTTTTTTACTCTATCCTTCCTTCCTCGCTTTTCTTTCCTCCCCCCTGTAACTCCTTGAAAAAAAACAAGGTTTACAATTGCAAAAAGGCAGCAATCAACAAGTTACAAAATTCCCTACAAAGGTGGACCGATGAACACAGGGTCATAAAAAGGAGTAACATGAGTAGGGTGAGGAAAGAGTGGTACGGGCCAAAAAGAAAAATTGGCAAGCATCTCCTCTGGGATCCTGGTTTCTTCTGATCCACAACTCCTAGCTCTTTATCTACTCTACTTGACTCCTATGATGCTTTACACTTCTATTTCATGGCCCATTCTTGCCAGTCTTCTTTCCTGCTCTCCTGCCATGTCAGCTGATTTCTATTTCTACCTCAGCCAATATTATTTCTTTGAATTTAGGAGCTTGGACAAGTCTCACTCCAATACTACAATTGCCTGATTCAGAATTTATCCAGCCATAGCAGCATTCCAGGCAGCCCACTCTATGCCCATGAAATTCAAACAGCTAAATTTGGCTGAGGAAGAGAGAGCTTTTTATAGCTCATAAATTCACATTTAACATTTGAAAATTTGCAAAGAAAGCACAATTTGCAACAAGATTCCCACCCTTGGAGTAGTAACTGAATAACACACAGCACAAGAGAGAAAAGCAGTCTGGAAAAAAGAAAACAAGAATGGAAGCAACTGGGGCAAAACATGGAGCAATTGGAGCAACAGGAGTCTGAACAGCCCGGCAAAAGAGGAAAAGCAAGAGCCTGGAAAAAAATAAAATGGAACATAGAATCGTAGAATCATAGGCTGGTTGCAGCATAGAAGAAGGCCATTTGGCCCGTCATGCCCATGCCAGCTCTCTGTAAGAGCAACTCCGCTAATCCTACTGTCCGCCTTTTCCGCATAGCCCTTAAATTTTTTCTTTTCGGATAATTATCCAATACACATTTGAAAGCCACGATTGAATCTGCCTCCACCACATTGTCAGATAGTGCATTTCAGATCCTAACTCTCGCTGTGTAAAAAAAGATTTTCCTCATGTTGCCTTTGGTTCTTTTGCCATTCAACTTAAATTTATGTTGCCTAGTTCTCGACCCTTCTGTCAATGGGAGCAGTTACTCCCTATCTTATGCAGTTTTGAAAGGTTTTCAACCTGAAACGTTAACTCTGTTTCTCTCTCCACAGATGCTGCCGGACCTGCTGAGTATTTCCAGCATTTTCTGTTTTTATTTCAAATTTTCTACATCCGCAGTATTTTCCTTTTGTACTCCCTATCTACTCTGTCCAGACCCCTCATGATTTTGAAAACCTCTAATAAATCTCCTCTCAGTCTTCTCCTCTGTAAGGAGAACAGCACTAGCTTCTCCAATCTATCCTCGAAACCGAAGTCCCTCATCCGTGGAACCATTCTTGTAAATCTTTTTTGCACCCTCTCTAATACCTTCACATCCTTCCTAAGGTGTGGTGCCCAGAATTGGGCATAATAATCCAGTTGAGGCCAAACCAGTGTTTTATAAAGGTTCACCATAAGATCGGAATTTGATGGATCCCCAGGAGACCGGCTGGGTGCCAATAGAATTTTGACTGAAGGCAGGGAGTGGAGGGCCCATTGCCTTCCCGTCACACTGCAATTAAGTCAGGGGTGTTAAAGGCCGAAGACGGCATTCCCTCCCAGAGGCCAATTGAGGCCCTTAAATTACCAATCACTAGCCACTTAAGGACTTCTTCCCGTCACTGCTGGTGTTAAACCAGCGGTTGGGGGGGGGGTCTCTGCCATGCACTGAATAAAAAAAGGCGGTCTTCCTGCAGGCTTGTTGTGGGGGTGGGGGGGTGGGTGGGTAGGCCTCCATGGGAAATCTGTGGCCCACAGAGAGCCTCCAGCGGCAAAGGCCGGCCCTCCATGAACATCCCTCCCTCTGCCCTCAATGCCGCCCCTCACTAAGGCCTTCCGGACTGGTCCTGGTGACCCTGTCACACTCACCTGGGGTCTGGGGCTCCAGTGCTGGGCTTACCAGCAGTGGCCACTGCACCCAGTGCATACTACTGAGATTAACAGGATGGGGACCAGGCAGTTAAGTGCCTAACCACGGTTGAATTGTACCGAGGAGGCGCCGAAGGACCGAGGCAGGGTTTCCCTCGCCTTTTCAGCCTGGCATCGGGACCCCGGTTGGCTCGACTAAATTCACCTCTATGCCTCTATTTATAAACCCAGGATCTTGTATGCCTTATTAACCGTTTTCTCCACCTGCCCTGCCACCTTCAATGATTCATTGAAGGCTTTGGGCTCTAAGTATCCTTCCAGTAAGTCCCTCCAAGGCCAATATATCCTTCCTAAGGTAAGATGCCAGAACTGATCTTAGTATTCCAGGTATGGTCTAACTAGGGCTTTGTAAAGCTGAAGCATAACTTCTACCCCCATGTATTTTATTCCTTTAGATATAAAGGCCAGTATTTGTTGAGCCTTTTTGATTATTTGCTGTACCTGTTCATGACATTTTATTGATCTGTGTACCTGTCCCCCCCACCCCCACCACCCACCTTCCACCGCCGCCCCCCCCCACCCCCACCCCGAGTCTTTTTGGACCGCTACTGTTTCTAACTTTTCGCCATTTGGAAAGTATCCTGTTCAAATTTTTTAGGTCCAAAGGGGAAGATCTCACATTTCCCTACATTGAAATCCATTTGCTACATTTTAGCCCATTTACTTAATCTATCAATATCCCTTGGTAATTTTTACTTGCATCAACACTGCTTATACTGCCACCTCTTTGTGTCATTGGCAAACTTGGATATGTGGCTTTCTACCCCATCTTCTAAGTTGTTAATAGATACAGTGAATAGTTGAGGCCACAACAAAAATTGTTGTAGGACCAGGGACAGGCACCAACATGTTGCACCATGGATATTTGACTAAATTATTGACGCGGCCATGGACATAGAGAGATTAATGTGTATATCAAGTGTATAGCCAACCTAAACCATCAAAACACAGTCTGATTTTAAAACATTTCTCCCTATTTAGTGAGATAGCTGGAATTGTTATTACTTCCACAAGTAGTCAATGTCTGCCCGCACACTTGATGTAGTGATGCAGAGAATTCGGATAGATGTCCATCTGAAAGGACTAATCTCTCCCCACTCTGTTATAAAAGCAAAATACTGCGGATGCTGGAAATCTGAAACAAAAACAAGAAATGCTGGATTCACTCAGCAGGTCTGGCAGCATCTGTGGAAAGATGCCAGACCTGCTGAGTGAATCCAGCATTTCTTGTTTTTCTCTCCCCACTCTGTGTCCATCCCCCTCTTCCCTTTCCCCTCTCTGTATCTCCATCCCACTCCCCACCCACTCTGTGTCCATCTCGGTTTTCCCCCTCTGTGTCTATTCTCCTCTCTTTCCCCCCCACCCCCCATGTCCATTCCCCCCTCCCCTCACTCTGTGCCCATCCCCCTCCCCCTGTGCCTCTCTATCCTCTTCTTTCCCCTCTCTGTGTCTCCATCCCCTTCTTTCCCTCCCTGTGTCTCCATCCCCCCTTTCCCCTCTCTGTGTCTCCATCCCCTCTTACCCCTCTCTGTGTCTCCATCCCCCTCTTTCCCCTTTCTGCCTGTCCATCCCCCTCTTTCCCCTCTCTGTGTCTCCATCCCCCTCTTTCCCCTCTCTGTGTCTCTATCCTCCACATCCTCCATCCTTGTGTCTGCCCCCATCTACCACCCCTCATTCCATCCCCCTCTTAACGCCCCCATGTCCATCCCACTCTTCCCCCCCTCCGTCTCCATCCCCCTCTTTCCCCCATCTCCATCCCCCTCTTACCCCCCACCATCTCCATCCCCCTCTTCCCCCCATCTCCATCCCCCTCTTTCTGCACCCCCTCATGTCCATCCCCCTCTTTTTCTCCCCCTCGTCTCATCCCCCTCTTCCCCCCACCATGTCCGTCCCCCTCTTTCCTCCCCCCACCCTCTGTTTCTCCATCCCCCCTCAGCTGCCAATCAGCACTGTTCCCACCCAGGCAACATGCTGTTTGTCACAGACAGGCAGCTGCAGTGCATCAGATGCAGATCCTGTTTCTGCCTGATGTACGCTTTAATAGGAGGGCCATCAATCATAGTGGAACTATGAGCAGCCTGCTGTCAGTCAGAGGATTGGTGGGCTGGATGGAAACCTCGGACCTCAAAGTTTTTTACCATGGGCGCTGTTGTCCATGTACGGACATGTTGCCGACCGTTGTGGAGGACACCACTAATTACATCCAGCCAATTAGAGTACCTTCCCATTATCTGTTTCCTTCTTCTGAGCCAATTTCCTAACCAGGTCAATAATTTTCCTTCAATTCCATGAGCTTCAACTTTAGCTAACAGTCTCTTGGGTGGGATTTGCCTCTTAGTGCTATTTGTTTGTAAAAATTATGACTTATAAACTGAAATTCCTGGAGGCAGAGAATGGGCACATTTCCCTCCATGGCTGTGGAATTTGTGGCAGAACCCAATTCTACTGGGTTTTACCCATTTAACCTCTGCCTTTAATTTGGTCACCTCTGACCTTTGAAAGAAAGAAAAAGAAAGACCTGAATAGATATGTGCCATTGTGAAAAATCAGCAACCTGTTGTCTTTAGAGCAAAGAAAAGAACTTTTATGCAGACTGTCTGGCCCAGGAAGATCCTCAGGATCTCTTGTTGGAGCAGCTGGTTGGACCTTTCTTCACTCTTATTGAAGGGTTCCAATCAAAGCCTTCTCCCTCAGATGGTGACTGAGCTGCTTTGAACTTCTATTTTCTGTTTTTATTGCAAAATCCAGAATTCAGTTTTTCTTTTTAATTCCATTGGTTATTGCACCTTTTGCTCTTCCTAAATGAATTTAACAGAGAAAGAAAAAGCTAAATGAGTCTTGCTTTAGGTTAACAATAACTCAAGTGTTTCTGTTTTTATTCTTACAGCTAGACCAACAACTCTGTCCCTGCCTTTGACACCGGAATCATCAAAGTAAGTGTTTCTTGAAACAATTATAGGACTGTTCATATTTGAAAAAAGCAATGTATTTGATTTTTAATGCAAAATTATGAAACAACTGAAAGGAATAAAACAACTTTTTCAGTGATCCTAAAGGTTCCCCATTTGAGACCAAGACCATCGAACGTACACTGAGTGTGCAACTCTCTGGTACTGCTGGTAAGACGTCTTTTTGCTTTATGTTCGCATTATTAATCAATTATTCTTTAGAAATTGCATCTACACTTCCAACAGCATGATTATATTTTCCAAACACTGATGTTATTTCAAGCAGCCATTTCTTCAATATATTCTCCAGGTTGTTTATAGTACCAGTTGTATATTTGCACAGTCTAAACTCCACTGGTAGGTTCTCATTGCTGCATTGTTTTCTCAGACAAATTAGTACAAAAAGGCCAATGGCTATTCAGGGTATCCAGTAGCCACCCTATTCAATAGGATATCTGAGCAAACATAAGTACACAATAGAATGAGTGTACTGGGGAAATGAAGGGCAACAATTTCTAACACAAACCAATTGTTGTTTTTATAAGAAACATCATCTTTTATTTTTAAATAGCCTTATGCTCGCCATAACATCATCTTTTATCTAGGTATTGATTGCAAGGCAAAACTAATGTAAAAATAAAATATCTTCATACCGTTTTTAAATTGGTAAATAGAAAGAGCTTTTCACTCTTCAAAACAAAAATATTGTAGCTCTATGACTGTTAGGATTACGACATGGTGACTAGATGCTTCTTCGAAGCTAAGAGATCATCTTAGCCCTATTCCCTCCTGCAAATGCTAGTCAAATCAAGCATAAAGGTACAAATTGTACATTAAATTTACACAATGCATGGTAATTTATAAACCTTGATATATTTTTGTTATTGTACATTTCATCATTCCCATAATCTATGCAATGTTTCTGTTTGAACAACCTATTGCACAAAACACTTGTATAAACAGAATATTCAGTAGAGAGCTGCATAACGTTGAATGCATTCCTGTCATGAGGCAGACGTTTATAACTTACTCATGACTTTGTCATTCCACACAATCTTTCTGCATTTTTTCCACCGACCACATAAGATTTAGTGCATATATCAGTTGAAATACTTCCTACAATCACTTTGAGTTTAAAAAAAAGTTTATAAAATGCATCCATTTGCTACATTACATCCAATTTAAATGATTGATAGAATCAAAATATTAGCTATCTAATTGGAATACTTTGAGTATGAATTTTAATGCAGTTGAATCCTGTAATCAAAGAGCTGGGTTAGTTGGATTAGACATAAGGGTCCTTATATTTTTTCTTGCTCCTTTACTTGTCTTATTCTTGTTTATCTAAAAGGGAATTGCTTTACTGCCAAAATTAATAATTTTTTTGTATCTGAGTGAATGTGTGCCTGTAATACTGGAATGTTGTAGAGCTCATTAATTGGATGAATAGTGATCTGTGGCTCTAATAATCTAAGAACGTAAGAAATAGAAGCAGGAGTAGACCATACAGCCTCTGCTCCGCCTTTCAATACAATCATGGCTGATCTTCTGCCTCAACTCCGCTTTCCTACCCACTCCCCGTATCCATTGATTCTCTAAGAGACCAAAAATCTATCTGTCCTAACCTTGAATATACTCAACGATGGAGGATCCACAACACACTGGGGTAGAGAATTCCAAAGATTCACAATCCTCTGAGTGAAGAAATTTCTTGTCATCTCAGTCCTAAATGATTGACTCCTTATCCTGCAGCTGTGCCCCCGTGTTCCCGATACCCCAATCGGGGAAACAACCTCTTCAGTGTCTACCCTGTAAAGCCCCTTCAGAAACTTGTATGTTCTTATGCGATCACCTCTCATTCTTCTTAACTCCAAAGACTATAAGCCCAATTTACTCAACCTCTCATCATAGGAAAACCCTCTCGCCCAAAGAACCAATCTAGTGAACCTTCACTATACTGCCTCCAAGGCCAGTAGATCCTTCCTTAGACATGGAGATCAAAACTGGGCACAGTACTCCCAAGTGTGGTCTTGCCAAAGCCCTATCCAATTGTAGCAAGACTTCCTTATTCTTGTCCTTTTTTGCAAGGGAATTGGAATACAACATCCATTTGCCCTTCTAATTCTACTCTATCTTCCACCTTGTAGCCCACTCACTTAATCTGTCTACGTCTCTTTTTGTCCTCCTCACAGCTTACATTCCCACCTAACTTTGTACTATCAGCAAACTTGGATAAATTGCTCTCAATGTCTTCATCTAAGTCATTAATACAGATTGTAAATAGCTGAAGCCCCAGCACTGATCATTGCAGCATCCCACTAGTTACAGCCTGCCAACTTGAAAATACCCCTGTTTATCCCTACTCTCTGCTTCCTGTCCATTAATCAATCCTCCATCCATGCTAATATATTACTCCCAATTCTATGAGCCCTTATCTTGCATATTAACCTTTTGTTTGGCACCTTATCAAATGCCTTTTGGAAATCCAAGTATACTACATCTACTGGCTCCCCTTTACCCTACTGATCACATCCTCAAAAAACTAATAAATTTGTCAAACACGATTTCCCTTTCATAAAACCATGTTGACTCTGCCTATGATTTTTTTTAAAGTGCATTGTTCAGACTTTGTTAATAATAGATTCCAGCATTTTCCTGATGACTGATGTCAGTATAACTGACCTGTAATTCCCTGTTTTCGCTCTCCCTTTCTTGAATAACAGTGTTATACTTGCTATCTTCCAATGTACTTGGACCATTCTAGAATCTAGGGAATTTTGGAAAATCATAACCAGAGCATCAACTATATCTGAAGCTACCTATTAGAACCATAGGATGTTGACCATCAGGTCCTGGCAATTTGTTGCCTTTTAGTCCCTTAAACTTTCTCTCAAACTTTTTCTCTGCTGATATTAATTACTTTAAGTTCTTCTCTCTTATTAGCCTCTTTGTTACCCTCTATTTCTGCTATGTAATTTGTGTCTTCTATTTTGAAGTCAAACACAAAGGACTGCATTTTTGCGTTGGGGCAGGGAATGGAAGTCTGGACTGTTTCTGGGCTCCAAACCTGTCCCCAGGGGGAAACAGATTAGTGGCATGATTTTCACGGGGGAGACCCCTTAATTGATATGGAGACGGGTTTGGTGTCCAATTAGAGGCCGCGGGGGTGGGAACAGATTTAAACTTACCACGACAGCCATGACTGAGGCTGCCGTTTTATAGAAGGAAGACAGCTGCTGTTTCCTAAAACCTTGGACAGAACTGGAGTCGAACCAGATGTCGCAGGAAAGCCGGAGACCTGGCACACAGGGCAGGGCTGCCCTTTGGTTCTCGGACCTTGATATCATGCTCAAGGCCGTGAGGGAGAGGAGGGAGGTCCTAAATCTGGAGGGTGACTGGAGGAGGCCATCTACCCAGACTAAGGAGGCAGTCAGAGTGAGAAGCCGGAGCATGTCGAGAAGGACCTGGATTGAGTATTAGAAGAGATTCAGTGACCTGATACACTCTGACAAGGTGAGTGCTACCCCCAACGCTCAGGACATGCCTCTGGGTATTCACCCTCCAGCAGATATACCACCTGAGGTGCCTCAGGGCACATGCTGCTGCTGAACATGGGGTGGGGTGTGTGCCCAGGCCATTTAGTGACCCCTCAGAATGGCCTGTCCCCACTGAGACATGTTCAGAGTTCCCTGAGGCAGTGTGGGGTCTTAGGCAGAGGATGATGGAGTTCATCCAGCTCATGTGCGCGACCATGGATTAGGGCTTTGAGCACGTGAGCTCCTCCATTGAGAGAGTGGCCAACCTCATGGAGAGCCATATATGGCAACACCCAGAATGCATGCAGGAAGTGCACACTGACGTCTGCAGTATGCATGCCACACTAGCTAGAATGCTAGTGGCATTGGTGGCATTGGTGGCTCTGAGATCTTTGGAGTGGATGCCAGTTGTGCCCCAGCTGGTGTCCTCCAGGCATCCAGAGCATCCAGCAAGGGCTAAGGATGTCACAGAGGAGGATGAGGGCGCCACCCCTCACTGGCCACCCTCATCATCCTTGGCCCCTCCGACTGAAGGGCCATCTGTGCAGCAGGGTCAAGTGACGAGTCAGCCCCTGCAATGGCAAGGACGACTGTCACATGCATCTCAGCCACTTGGTGCCATTGTCAGTTTGCTCATCCTCCCTGTGGTCCTTGTTCTCATTCACACAGGCAAGTGCATCATATCTGTTGGACAGGAACAGACTCCAGACCAACAACTCTGAGCCTCGAGCTGTAGACGCTTATCGCAGATGTCGTTGTCCGGTATCACAATGCTCTCCACAGAGCTTAAATAGCAAAAATCAGACTACAGTACTCACCAACCAATCACTTACCTGCTCTCCTGTGATGTCACTCTCTGTTTTTTTTTGTTTTTTTTTGTTGATGTTGAAGCTCCAGCTTCGTTCCCACAGATCCACTCTCGGGCCTTGTTTTATCCTTGGTTGCTCTTCTCACTCTTCCACAGATCCACTCTCGGGCCTTGTTTTATCCTCAGTCGCTTCTCTCGGTCTCTTGTAAGTCCACTTTTGGGCCTTTATCTAATCCTTGGTTGCTCCTCTCGCTCTGATTGGTCCAAAGCAGTCATATACAAGTCAAAGGTCAAACTGCATCTCAAGCAGTGGAAATAGGTTGGCCAGAAAAGAGGCATGAGGCTGATCCCTAGAGCCAGGGCTGTGAGTTATGCGGAAGGACAGGAGAAATTTGGGGATAAAAATAGGGCTGGTATGCGGGTACGGGGGTCACGATGTGCAATTACTCCATGCCTGCTTGAGGTGACGCAGGCAGCACACAAACTATGTGCTGCCTGCTCATCACCATGATTGTGACGTGCAGCCCAGTGCTAAATGCACTGCTGACTGGCTGCATGTTCAGCAGGGGTCCAGGTGTGTGCGTAGCTAGCATGAGTTAAAGCTAGCTTGCTCATCTTAAAAGGGAGGTGTATTCTCGCTCCAGCATGTGTTGCAGCTCAATCAAAAAGGGGTTTCTCACAAGGAATAAAATGTACAAATGAAGAAACAGGCCATAGAGTGGGCTCCCAGGTTCTTTGCTGCTGTGCTGGATGTGGAAAGGAAAGAGCAGTATATAGGCAGGATCTGGATGTGGTGAGTCACCAGGCACAAGTGGGCTTTAATCATGGGCGGCACAGTGGTGCAGTGGTTAACACCGCAGCCTCACAGCTCTAGTGACCCGGGTTCAATTCTGGGTACTGCCTGTGTAGAGTTTGCAAGTTCTCCCTGTGTCTGCGTGGGTTTGCTCCGGGTGCTCCGGTTTCCTCCCACAACCAAAAGACTTGCAGGTTGATAGGTAAATTGGCCATTATAAATTGCCCCTAGTATGGGTAGGTGGTAGGGGAATATAGGGACAGGTGAGGATGTGGTAGGAATATGGGATTAGTGTAGGATTAGTATAAATGGGTGGTTAATGGTCGGCACAGACTCGGTAGGCTGAAGGGCCTGTTTCAGTGCTGTATCTCTAAATCAAAAAATCAAAAATCATGCAGGGGGCCAGGAGGCCCTCCAGGCAAACACTGCAAAGAGAATGGGAGCATTTAGCCACAGAGGACAATTCAGAGTCTGGCCTGGAGGACCTGGCTGCAGTGCTGCAAAAAGTTCAATGAACTCACATGAGTGGTCAAGGTCTGTGAATGCATTTCAAATGTCATCATCTACCCACTGCACCACCAACCTCTCTTGCTGCTCAATGCACCACACCCCTATCACTCACCCACCTCTAGCAATCAGGATTCATGCCCAACATTCATATGCTACACCTCATCCATACGCATTTGCATGCCTCATACCCGCATCTCACAGCTTCCACATACTTTCTTCTATTCCACTCTTACAGACACATCACCCAAACACATTGCAACATGCTCACTGACATTCTTTCCTCTCTCTTGCAGGACAAAGTGGAACATAATAGGAGGGGGCAGTAGAGAACTGGCTGTGGACAGGCACGCCTGCCTTACCTGAGCCTCTTGGAGGCGATGGTGCTGTGAATTATTGGTGCTTTGGAACAGGCGTTACCGAGAGCATCCAGGATGATAGCATTTTCTTGCCTTATGCACCTTGCAGCCACCAGCTCAGGTAGTGGCACTACATGTACGTCAGAGAGCAGTATATAGGCAGGATCTGGATGTGGTGAGTCACCAGGCGCAAGTGGGCTGCAATCAGGCCAGGGGGAAAGGATCACGTGTGTGTCAGTTCCCCAGAGGATGCAGCAACAGATGAGTTCTGCTGCAGAAGACTCCGATGATGACTTTGCTGGGGTAACATACAGGAAAAGGTTGATGGAAATGCACATAGAGATGCTTGGTGCATTGTGAACAGAGTCAATTGTTACTGTCAAGGAGCAGGCAGGAGTCCATTTTAATTTGGCACAGGGTGTTTTGCAGCGCTTATAGTCCATCCTTTATAAAAATGGTAGGCATCGCCATTACAGCACTTCAGATCCAGCAGTGATGCAGCATCTGGTGGCCAATATCTCAGCTTTCATTGTAGCACAGGCAGAAGTCACCCAACGTCTGTGTTGCAGTGGAAGCTCAGACTGAGTTCATGAGATCCATGCTTGTTGCCATGCAGGCTCAGACTGCTGCCATCATGGCTGCAGATACCAGAGTTCAAAGGAGCATGTAGTATCTCAGCAGTCCAGCAATCTGTGGTCCAGCAGATTACTAAGGCACCACCCAGGGGAGTGTCAGTGGCTCCATTGAGCATGAACATGCTGTTTTTTCTCAGGAGGACAGCATTTGTGTACTCACCACTGCCACTCTCTCAATTCCCCTGCTGTTGCCTCTCATTCAGTCTTCCCAGACTGCTGCTGCCCAAACCGAAATGGTGCAGTCTGCAGTTGGCTCTTCTTGGGCCAGAGTTGCTCATGGTTGTCCTCGAAGGCCATCTGCAGTCTCCCCCGGTGAAAGTCAGCAGCCTTCCACCAGCCTGCAGGCACTGGGTTAGTATTGCATAGGAGCACTAGGCAAGGCAAAGGCACCCCACATGTCAGGCACCAAGGGAAAACGTAAGGGTGAATAGTTCAGTCTTGTGTGTATTTTTAGAAGGATTGTTGTATAAAGTTGTTATGGAATAGTTTTTTTGTGTTGTCTTTTATTTTAAGATTATGGCCAAGTGGAAGCTGTGATGTTTCATAGCAGAGGGATGGAAAGGAGGGGAATTTTGCAAAGGTGATGTGGGAACTTTTTCAGGGGAACCAAATTCTGATGAGTTGCTTATGCATGAACAGCCCATCCAGGGTAATGGTGTCCTGGATGCCTCCTCCTCCTCATCCTCCTCCTCTTCCTCCTGATTGCCGAAAGTCTGGTAGTATGGGCTGCGTCCTGACGAGAGCCAGCAAGTATAGAATGCAGCAGACCATGGCGAGTATTGTAGAGCTCCTCCTGAGTGGTCCAGGAAGCAGGATGGTTGGTAAAGAGACTGATAGTTTGCTCCACAACATTCCTGGTCACAGCATGGCTGTTGTAAGAGCCCTTTTCAGGTATGGAGGGAAGTCATGAACCACATGTAGAGTGGTAGCCCTTGTCACCAAGTTGCCAGCCTCTGGTGACTCAAATATGGCAGGAATGATTAACTGGCACTGGATAAAAGCATCATGGCTGTTGCCAGGATAGCAGGCATCAACTAACATGATCTGTCAATGGTTCCACACCAACTACACTTTAAGGGAGTGGAACCCTTTGCAGTTCCAGTACATCTCCTTATCAACATGTGGCACATACAGTTGATGGCTCCATGGACCACTGGAAATCCCACTAGTCTTGCAAGCCATGTGACGGCTCCTCCTGCTTCCCTCTGTTTTGATAAAAGACTACAATTTCCCCTCTCCTTGCGTACAGGGCCTCGGTGACACCTCTGATGCAGCATTGCACGGTAAACTGTGAGATGTTGGAGATGTTGCTGGCTCCAGCCTGGAAGGATTCTAAGGCTTAGAAATTGAGGGCTATGGTGATCTTGAGGGCCACTGGTGGCACTGTCCTTTCCCTGCTCTGCAACTGCAGGTCTGATTGGAGTATGTGGCACAATTCAGTGACTGCCTTTTTAGTGAATTGTAGCCACCTCAGACACTGTTCCTGGCTGAGGTGGAGGTAAGAGAAATGCTGTCTGAAGACCTTTGCTGAGAGCCCTCCTCCCTCTGCACAGCCTCCCCTCTCTCCTGCTTGTGCACCATCCCCCTATTCGGAACATAGGAACATAGGAGCAAGTGTAGGACATTCAGCCCATCAAGCCTGCTCTGCCAATCAATTCGATCATGGTTGATCATCTGCCTCAGTGCCACTTTCCTGCATTATCCCCATATTCCTTGATGTCGTTATTGTCCAGATATCCTTCAATTTCTGTCTTGAACATGCTCAATGATTGAGCTTCCACAGTCCTCTGGGGAAGAGAATTCCACAGATTCTCCACCCTCTGAGTGAAGAAATTCCTCTTCACTCAGTCTTAAATGGCGTATTCCTTATTCTGAGACAACGCCCCCTGGTTCTAGACTCACCAGCCAGAGGAAACATCCTATCTACATCCACCCTGTCATGCCATGTAAGAACAAGGATACTCAAGTCCCTCTGGACTTGAAAAATTTAAGAAATACTCTGTCTTTCTGTTTTTTTCTACCAAAGAGGATAACTTCACACTTACTCACATTATATTCTATTAGCCATATTCTTGCCCATTCACTTAGCCTGTTAAAGTCCCCTTGAAGCCTCCTTGCATCCTCCTTACAATTTATATTCCCACCTAGGTTTGTGTCATCAGTAATTTTGGAAATATTACATTTGGTCCCCACATCCAAATCATTTATATAGATTGTGCACAGCTGTGACCCCAGCACTGATCCTTGCGGTACCCCACTAGTCACAGCCTGCCAACCTGACAATGATCCGTTTATTCCTACTCTCTCTTTCTGTCTGTTAACCAATTCTCAATCCATGCTGGTATATTACCACAAAGTCCATGTACTCTAATTTTGTTTACTAACCTCCTGTGTGGGACCTTTATCAAAAGCCTTCTGAAAATCCAAATACACCATATCCACTGGTTCTCCTTTATCTATGCTACAAGTCACATTCTCAAATAAACTCCAACATGATTGTCAAACATAATTTCTCTTTCATAATTCCATGTTGACTCTGCCCAGTCATATCATTATTTTCTAAGTGTCTAGTTATTACATCCTTTATAATAGATTCTAACATTCTAACATGTCTGCAGTTCGCTGTTTTCTCACTCCTTTTTTTAAATAGTGAGGTTACATTTGCTACTTTGCAGTCTGCAGGAACCTTTCCCGCATCTATAGAATTTTGCAAGACAACCACCAATGCATCCGCTATCTCTATGGCCACCTCCTTCAACTTTCTGGGATGTAACTCATCTGATCCTTTCTCCAAAAGAGGCCTTCAAACTCCACAGAACTCCTTGCAAAAAGTCCAGCACTACTCCCTTCTGACTCCAACAACTTGTGACAGCTCCTCCCATTACACAGTACTTCCACTAAATCTGCAGGAGCAAAGGAAAGTCAAAAGCACGTCACCAGAAAGTTGCATGCCGATCCATTTTGCACCATTGTGATTTGGGGGATCCCTCTTGCAGCTGAATGCATATTTAACTGAGACTGTTTAAGGGAGGGTGTTAACAGGACCTGCGAGGTCCAAAGTGGCAGATCAGGTACCAAATCTGCATTAGACATTGAGTGACGTTACGATCTACCCACACTGCATGCTTCCTGCGTGTGCACAGCACACCCATCCTCACACCCTTTCCAAGCTGGCAATTGGAGTGAGCTGTTGCAGAAGAGGCCGGAAGCAGATCAGCTGCCATCTTCGGTCTCTCTGGCCTCCTGATGCGCCGACACCAGTGATGCCATGGAGTCTAATTTTGCAGCCAGGATCTCTTCAGGCTAAGAGATGATGATATGTAGATATACAAATTATTGTTATGAAAAAGATTAATCCAAAATATTACTTTAAATTAAAATGTGGAGGTAGAACATGGGGTCATGCAGTCAAATTAGCAAAAGGTAACTTTTAGACAGGTATCATGCAGTTTTTCTTCATGCAGAGAGTGATCAACACTTGGAATAGCCTTCCAGATAGAGTGTGGAGGTGAAAATCCTGGAATCATTTAAGAAAGTACTAGAAGAAGCAGTGAGGTTTGTTCTGGATGGATAACAATACATTTATACTTCGCAACTTCCAATCACTCTAGCGACTTTCATCCAGACAGCCATACTTAATTTATTAGCAGGTTATATAATGTTAATATTTATTGATCTATTATGCAGTTATATAACAATTTATACCTGTGGAATCATTAATCTATTAACTATTTATGTAACAATTTTTGAATTTCTCTATCTCAATATTTTTCTTGGTCAAGTATTTAAGTCTGAATTTCTCATTTTTAATTGATTATTGTTTACTTTAATTATTTGTATATCATTTCATGTAAAACCATTCTCCCCATTTCACCTCTTTAAAAAAAATGGACCCAATCACATTCTAGCAAAAAGATCCCTGCGATAAAACAGTCATGATATCTGCACCGCTAAAGATACCAACCCTCCGCCTCCCCAGGATATTGTGCTTTTCTTTACAGTTATTTAATGGCTGACTTGTTGGGGACAAAAAGTGAGAAGAATCAAGAGGAAAGGGAGAAGGGAATATTGAAGCACAGAGAGGAAAAGTGAAGTGAGAGAATGGGAGAAAAAGTGAAGGAGTGAAAGAGAGAAGCAAATGTGAAGAGAGAGAGAAATTACAGAAAATTACAGAGGAGAGGCCAGACAGACACCTAAAGAAACTATTACAGAATTGGCAGAAAACCTTGTCTGAAAATCCTTCTCTGGAATAGTCATATGAGTCATTAGGAAGTTTTGAGTTGCAGCTTCTCTGCTATCTGCTGCAACAGTGAATGCTAGCATTCTGTTCAACAGTGGAGCTATCATAGCCCAATTCTGAACTTATTCAGTGACCACACATCCATGAAGCAGCAAGCTTTATTCAATAGGATTGAAAGTGAAACCATAGATGCTTTTCCTGTCCATTCACACAATCTTCTTCACACTCACACAGTTGGTGATGTGATTAATGTTGTATCGCATGAATGCAAAACCACTGAAAAGCTTGCTTGACAACTTTTCAATGTCAATGATAGTTCAAGAACACTGCCCAATTATGATATTTTCAAAGAGCTTGAGAACACCAGAAGAAAATTAGTTAGATTTGATAATTACAGAAACATTCAATTAATTTAAAGCAGATTTATTCAATCAATCATCCATCATTTTGAGGCAAAATGTGTCAATACCAGACAAATAAGGACCTGCACTTTTAGTGTTGTGGGCACTATTAAAATCTAATGATGGAATTTTAATGAGGCATATCTTCATCATAAAATTGTTTTGCATTTTTTTTATTGTTTGGGAAGAGGAAAGAGGCACATGAGGTGGTTTTTAACTGGCAGTGGGTTTTGGGTGGGTGGAAAAACATCAATACCACTCCTTCCCATTCCCGATAAAATTGATTTGAGGCTATTGTAATTTATGGGCTGTATTTACTCTCACCAGCCATCTGTCAGCCTGAAATGGGCAGGGAGAGAGACATTTGGTCAGCAGCCGGCTGGAAGGTAAGTGACAAGAAGGAAGGTGGAGAAAGTCTGGGCAGCAGAGGTTAACACTTTCCTTTTATGCCTCTTCAGGTTTCACTGAGTGCAGATTGAGGTTAAAAGGCCTCCCACCTGATTTAGGCAAGTGCTTCATCCACCATCAAAAACAGTTGTGTTAAAATCCCCACGGAGTTGGAATGGAGTGAGTAATTGACGCACTCCTTTTTAAGCCCTACCACGCCCCACCCCCCCCCCCCCCCCCCCGCACCCCACCTCCCAAACACCCTAGCCCAACCAGTGTAATTGTGTTGCATCAGCAAACAAACAACAATGAGGCTTGCCAAATATTTATTTAATGAAAACAATGCTTTGATATAAAAATTTATAAAACTTTGAAAAACAAGTTCCTTCTAAAATGGGAATTCTCATCTGCCTGCAACCCCTGAAAATCTGGAAATCAATTCAAATTAACCAGACCTAGAGGGCTCCTAAAGTCAACAGTTGTTTTAAGAATAGCTTAAAATCAGAATGTCCCTCTTGACCAATTGGGAGCAATGATGATGCATGTGAGGTACAACAGATGAAGATATATAAATATATAATGCAGAAACTAGTCTTACGTCCAATAATTCGGGAACAAATGTCAATCAGACATAAGTGTAGATGCGTCTTTTTAAGAAGCAACAATTTAAACACTTTAATAGTTTAGCAACGCGGTCTGTTGAATCTAGAAAACTTCCCCATAGTTTTGAGACATGATATATAACTTTACAATGTTTGAGGTATCTACTTCCATGCATATAATGTGATCTCTTGACTGGTTCCTATGTAGCAATGAACTGCTCAGCTAACATCTCATAGGCCTATGGGAAACGAGCCTAAAAAATTAGTATATTGTAGGTTCAAGGGATTTGGCCACATAGGGCTGAATTTTATGAGCCCTCCAGTGTCGGGGATTATGGCGGGGTGGGGGGCCCGGAAAATTCTTCTGGGGGAGGCCTGCCACGACCTCCAGTGCCAAAAGGCCCCGCTTCATTTTACCAGCGACGGCGAGGTCTCAGTGCGGCCCCCCTGCCCCCCCATCACTCAGCGCTGGGCCTTCATTTAAATATTAAAATTAATTAAAATTAATGCAAAATAACTCACCTTGCCCCGTTGGCCATTCCATGCTGATATTCTGGCTGCCAGCCAGAACTTTCACGCCTTCAGAACTCCGTTCAGAGTTCCGAGGCATTACACGGGTGGGGAGGAGTGAAAATTTCAGGGCGGTGGCGGCGTGGGGTGGGGGAGGGGGAGCAGGGAAAACCACTTAGATTGGGTGTGGGGATGGTGGGAAGGGGTTGAAGGTCGAAGTTGCTGACGTTGGGGGGGATGAAAGTTTGTAATTTTACAAATTAGTTTTCTGGGTGGGATGGGTTATTTTAATTGATAACAGTGGGAGTGGGGGAGGGTCGTGTTGGAAAAGGGATTGAAAGTATCTCTGAAATTTTATTTGTCATCTCTGGGCACCTGTGCCTTTTAAAAATTTGATTTTACCTGAAGGGCCTTTAAAAATGCCACCAGCGTCTGCGTGCGAATGCCGTTGCCAGGGACCGAGCGGCCACCCCCTCTACGTCATTGGGGGCAGTTGCTCCGCCCCCTCCATTTAAATGAGGCCCCGTGCAAAATATCGCGGGGGCTCAGCAATGGCGCATCCATGCCTGAAGAGTGCCGAGATTTGCGGCACGCTCATAAATTTCAGCCCATAGTCTCGGATGATGCTACAAAATAATACTGAAGGAGTGTCGCATTGTGTGATGTGCTGTCTTTCAAATGAGACATTAGAAGTAAGGGCAGTGCTGATAAAGGGTGATGAAGACAAGCTTGTACTAGAGAGTGAGAGAATGGCAGGAATACTCAATCTTATCTCCATTTTCATAGAGAAAGTGAGTATTGGGTTTGTAGCACCAGCAGAGGTGGGTGTAGAACAGTTAGTGGAGAGGTGACTTTTCAAAAATAGGTAGTACTAAAGAAATTACTTTTATGGGAAAATTATCAGAGCTTCCACTATTTATTTCCTGGTTTTCCTCAGATATGTGAATATAAATGCTCAGTTCCAAAATTCTGTGGACAGAGATTTTTTTTTAGAGATACAGCACTGAAACAGGCCCTTCGGCCCACCGCGTCTGTGCTGACCATCAACCACCCATTTATACTAATCCTACACTAATTCCATATTCCTACCACATCCCCACCTGTCCCTATATTTCCCTACCACCTACCTATACTAGGGGCAATTTCTAATGGCCAATTTACCTGTCAACCTGCAAGTCTTTGGCATGTGGGAGGAAACCGGAGCACCCAGAGGAAACCCACGCAGACACAGGGAGAACTTGCAAACTCCACACAGGCAGTACCCAGAATTGAACCCGGGTCGCTGGAGTTGTGAGGCTGCGGTGCTAACCACTGCGCCACTGTGCCGCCCAGAGAACTGGGGAGTAATAAATCTGACTTCCTCAACAGGCGTGAGGGATAAGCCAAGATATTTCCAGTTAATTTGAGTTCAGTTGATGATAAACTACCAGTCTATAGTATTGGATGAAATTATTAAGCGCTTGAAGAAACAGGAGTTAATCAGGCTAGTCAGCAAAAATTTTTTAAAAGACAACTTGTGCTTGGCAAACCAGGAGGAGAAGGAATTAAAAGGAATAAGATTACCAAATGGATGGAAATAGTTTTGAGTTGCATGAATGTAAATACACAATGAAACTGGTAAGCAAGAAATTACCTTCATGGGTGTAATATGGCATTAACAGAGATATGACTTAGGCTCGGAGAGGCCTGGAAGCTAAATATTCCTGATTATAAAATATTCAGGAGAGATAAGAGTAGGTAAAATAAGGAGTGATAAAACTAATAAAACTGATAAACACAGCTCTAGAATTAATATAAGCAGGAGTGCAAATTTGAATCTGTTTGGGCTGGAATTGAGGGATAAAAAGGGGACAGTTACTGATTTGAAAATTTATTTCTACATGATGAGCAGTGGACATGAGATGGAGGAAGAAGCATATAGACAAATTAGAAGTAAGTGTTTAAATTTGACTGCCATAATGATGAGTAACTTTAATTATCCAAAGATAGGTACAAAAGTACTGTCAGCAGTAAATAAGGGAAGGGTTTCTCTTAATCTGTACAAGCTCTGAAATTCCCTCCCTGAACCTCTCCATCTCTTTAACTTCATTCCACCTTTAAGAAGTTCCTTAAAACTTACCTCTTTGCCCAAGCTTTTATTCACTTGTCCTATCATCTCCTTATGTGGCTCGATGCGAAATGTTGTTTGACAACACTCCTGTGAAACGTCTTTGGATGTTTTACTGCATTATAGGCAGTATATAAATGCAAGATACTGTTGTACAATGTGTCTGAACCAACTTTCTAGATCTGAAATAGTTAGAGCTTGTGTGATGGTGAAAAACAGGTGATAGTGAGCCAACAGCCCGTTTTACATCTTTCCTGTTTTTTATTTCCATTGAAGTCCGTTGGAAGAAATTCAAAATGGACTGCCAACTCCCTGTCAGTCATTTGACAGTATTGCACAGAGTCAAAATCTACCCCAGTATGTTTAGTCCAACAAGGAAGAATCTTCCCTGAGACTTAAAAAGACCCATGTGATGAATAATGGACCAATAATAATCAAGTGGAATATAGCAGGAAGACTGTATCCTGGATCTAGTTCCACAAAATCAAAGTGGGCAAGTTGTAAAGGATCTAGGAAACAACAGCAACTAGTATAATATATTTAGTTTCAATATAAAATTGAAAGAGAATCACAGAATCACAGAATAATACAGCGCAGAAGAGGCCCTTCGGCCCATCAAGTCTGCACCGATGCATTAAAGACACCTGACCTGTCTACCTAATCCCATTTGCCAGCACTTGGCCCATAGCCTTGAATGTTATATAAAAGCAAAATACTGCGGATGATGGAAATCTGAAATAAAAACAAGAAATGCTGGAACCACTCAGCAGGTCTGGCAGCATCTGTGTAAAGAGAAGCAGAGTTAACGTTTCGGGTCAGTGACCCTTCTTCGGAAGTGACAAATATTAATTTTTAAAAATTATTTTTCATATTTGTCAGCCTTGAATGTTATGTCGTGCCAAGTGCTCATCCAGGTACTTTTTAAAGGATGTGAGGCAACCCACCCTCCCAGGCAGTGCATTCCAGACTGTCACCACCCTCTGGGTAAAAACGTTCTTCCTCAAATCCCCCTTAAACCTCCTGCCCCTCACCTTAAATTTGTGTCCCCTAGTAACTGACCCTTCAACTAAGGGGAACAGCTGCTCCCTATCCACCCTGACCATGCCCCTCATAATCTTGTACACCTCGATCAGGTCACCCCTCAGTCTTCTCTGCTCCAGCGAAAACAACCCAAGCCTATCCAACCTCTCTTCATAGCTTAAATGTTCCATCCCAGGCACCATCCTGGTGAATCGCCTCTGCACCCCCTCCAGGGCAATCACATCCTTCCTATAATGTGGCGACCAGAATTGCACACAGTACTCCAGCTGTGGCCTTACCAAAGTTCTATACAACTCCAACATGACCTCCCTGCTTTTGTAATCTATGTCCCATATGCCTTTTTCACCACCCTATTAACCTGCCCTTCTGCCTTCAGGGATCTATGGACAAACACACCAAGGTCCCTTTGTTCCTCGGAACTTCCCAGTGTCAGGCCATTCATTGAATAATTCCGTGTCACATTACTCCTTCCAAAGTGTATCACCTCACACTTTTCGGGGTTAAATTCCATCTGCCACTTTTCTGCCCATTTGACCATCCCGTCTATATCTTCCTGTAAGCCAAGACACTCAACCTCACTATTAACCACTCGGCCAATCTTTGTGTCATCCGCGAATTTACTGATCCTACCCCCCACATAGTCATCTATGTCGTTTATATAAATGACAAACAATAGGGGACCCAGCACAGATCCCTGTGGTACGCCACTGGACACTGGCTTCCAGTCACTAAAACAGCCGTCTGTCATCACTCTCTGTCTCCTACAGCTAAGCCAATTTTGAATCCACCTTATCAAGTTACCCTGTATCCCATGTGCATTTGCTTTCTTGATAGGTCTCCCATGTGGGACCTTGTCAAAGGCTTTGCTGAAATTCATGTAAACTACATCAACTGCACTACCCTCATCTACACACCTTGTCACATGCTCAAAAAATTCAATCAAATTTGTTAGGCATGACCTCCCTCTGACAAAGCCATGCTGACTATTCCTAATCAAATTTTGCCTCTCCAAAGATAGATTCTCTCCTTCAGAATTTTCTCCAATCGTTTCCCTACCACTGACGTGAGACTCACTGGTCTATAGTTCCCTGGCTTATCTCTACAACCTTTCTTGAATAGTGGGACCACATTAGCTGTTCTCCAGTCCTCTGGCTCCTCCCTGGTGGCCAGAGAGGAATTAAAAATTTGGGTCAGAGCCCCTGCAATCTCCACCCTCGCCTCCCACAGCATCCTGGGACACAAATCGTCCGGACCTGGAGATTTGTTCACTTTTAAGCCTTCCAAAACCTCCAATACCTTGTCACTCCCTATGACAATTTGCTCAAGAACCTCACAGTCTCTCTCTTTGAGTTCCATATCTGCATCCTCATTCTCTTGGGTGAAGACAGATGTGAAGTATTCATTCAACACCCTACCAATGTCCTCTGGCTCCACCCACAGATTTCCCCCTTCGTCCCTAATGGGTCCTACTCTTTCCTTGGTTAACCTCTTCCCATTGATGTATTTATAGAATATCTTGAATGAACCAACAAAGCTGAAGGGAATTTTACGCTGGCAGTGGGGTTCTCGCTGTCAGAGGAAACTGATGCGGAGATCTCTGCTCGCTTCTTTTCCAGAAGGTCTGCTGAATTTAGTGCCAATCAGTGGACAGCGGTGGGTCTTTTACAGGATTTACGACCCCGTTGCTGGATGTCCCGGCCTTACAGAGCTGCTGGCCAATCAGAGGCTGGCAGCTGCAGCCCCACCACGGGAGGCGATAGCTGCTGCTGTAGTTGCACCTAGCGGAGGCAGCGGAGCATTCCTGGAGCCAGGCCTCAGGTAGTTCAGAGCAGGAGGGGTCTCGCGGCATGGGGTTAATGGAAGGTGTTTGGGGGTGGTGGGGTTTTCAGCAAGGGCAGAAGCGTGGCCCTTAGCAGGAACCCCTTCCTGATGCTGGGTCCCTTGTTGATGCACTAAGTGCCTTTGAACGAGGGACCCCCAACCCTGCTCCGCGCCCACTGAGCCGAGAAGCAGCCCACACAGTTTTTTGTGCCGTGCTTCCCATGCAGTGGCAGGGCCGCCCACTGCACAGGTAATTGTGGCTGTTGCAGAAAGAGGCCCTTAATTGTGGGTTAATTACCCAATTAAGGGCCTCAATTGATGGCGGGGCTGGAAAGCCATTCACAGGCCTTTTTGCCCCGGACTAAATTTCGGCAGAGGCGGGATTGCCCTGAGTAGGGCTCACAGTGCATTTGCGCATGCTGGCAGCTACATATATTAATACATAGGACCGTGTTCTTTGCAGACAGAAAGAACATGTACAAACATTGCGCCTGTTTCAGAAAAACAAAATAAGTGACAGCCATTTGCTGGTTCATTCCTCAGGGCGATGTTTGACTAATCAGAGTCAAGCTGCCTCGTTAAATTTCAAACAAAGCTTGGCAGTTAACTGTCAGTCACTGTAAACTGGTACATTCTCCATGGCAATGCCTCTACTATTCACAGTTCACTTGCCAAACAATCAGCACTCTCTTCTCATGCTGTATAAGGTGGTTGTTTTCCCTTACGTTAGTATTCTTGCGGATTGTCCTGATGAGTGCAAGACGAAAAGCTTCAACAACATGTCTATTTTCAGCAATACTCAAAATATAAAGTATTAGTTGAAGAAATGGTGAGGCCAAATAGAAACAAAAAAGGAAAAATTATTACAGAAGATGAAAGAGTGGCAAAGATTCTGAAAGAATACTTTATCTCAATTTTCAGAGAATGAGAATAAATGGTACAAAGGAAGAGTTGGGTCATTAGATAAAGGAGTAGTCAGAAAAGTTTGGTGGAATTCATTGTGGAAAAGACAATACTGACAAGTATCCTAAAACGTTGAAGAAAGCAGAGGCTCAGAGCACAACCCTTTTTTGATTGGAGGAATGTAACCAATGGTGTGTCCAGGGTCCAGTATTAGGATCAATCCTCTTCTTAAATATATATTCTATATGAGTGTGTGTATATATACTGACTTGAGTATGAAGCACAATAGCAAAATTTGTAGGCAAGACTAAAATTGAGAGTATGCTTAATTGTGAAGAAAACTAAGAAATTTCAGGAGAAAGTAGGTTAGTAGATTAAACAAATGTATGAAATTTAACGTAGAGAATTGTGAGGTGGTACTTTTTGAAAGAAGAATGAGAGGACATATATACTAAATAGCAAAACCTTAAGAGGAGTAGAAAAGCAGAGAAACTTAAATTTTCAGATGCACAAATGTCTAAAAGTAGGAGAACAATTTGATAATGCTGTTTAAACACAGAAGAGAGAGGGCATTATGAGTTGAGATGAAGATTGAAATCACCAAGGATGAAAGGTTGCTCGGTGCAGAGGCTGAAGGAGGAAGTTAGTGAAGACATCTTATTTCTGCAGCTACCTATCTGGTCAATCATAACCTCATCTCCACCTTGGATGCTCTTGTCCCATTAATATCACTACTTTTTCTTGTTCTAATCAGTCCCCCCTGATATTATCCTCATCTCTGCCCCCTTAAGTCCAAGGGACATGAACTTTAATATTTATTGCAGCCAACTGTTAAGCCACTCATCGCCAGATGTGGCTGGGTCATATAAAGCATTATTGGGTCCTGTTCTCCTGTGCCAAAACTGCTCACTATTCAAGCATCATCCTGGAATACAAAGATAGCCCCCAGCTTTTCTTCACTACAAACTGTCTTAAAGCCCTCTCCCCTGCTTCCTCCACCTTCTCTTCAAACAAGTATGAGCAACTTATGGACTTCTTTGCCACTGAGAATGAGACCACCATTCAGCCTCCCATGCCTCTTCCCTCTCATCCCCGAGCCCAATAAGCCAGACTTACTCTCAGGCAACCCCCTCACCCCCCCGTCTTAACCCTAAACTCAGGTCTTTCTCTAGTTTCTCTCCCATCTCTTCTCATGCCCTCTCTGAATTCAACTTGTCCATGAGACCAACCTCCAACTCCATTGACCCTGTTTCCACGAAACTGCTGACTACCCACAGTGGAGAGGCGACAGAACAGACCTGTAATGATGATGCCAAGGAGGAAAGACTTATGAGGAGAGACAGAGAAACTGGGGCTGTATTTGCCAGAACAGAGAAAATTAAATGAATCTGATAAAAGTGATCAAAATTATGAGAAGTTTTGGTAAGATAAATAGGGGAAAAGCTGTTTTCATAGGTTGTTGGATTAGGAAATCAGGGGTCATAAATTTAAGACTATCACTAAAAGAATGAAAGGAGATGTTTGGAGAAATTTATGCAGACGCTTGTTAGTACTTGGAATGTCTTACCAAAAACAGTTGTGGAAGCAACATCTAGAATAACTTTTAAATAGACGTGCATAAATATTTGAAAAAGAGAAGTGCAAAACAGAATGGGGAAAGGGGAGGGACTAATGAATAAAGCTTTTAGAATGTTGACATGGCGTAATGGCCTCCTGTGTTGTAACATTTGGTTGGCTTGATTTTGGTCTTTGTTGTATCCAGATGAGGTGATGAGGTCAAGAAATGCAGCAGAAGACAGATGTTTTGATTAATTTGTAGCATAAAGATGGTTAAATGCCTAGGAGAAAAAGTATCGAAAGGTTTTCACAATTATCCTGATGGATGAAGGCTCCATGTGAGCCTGTGAATGAGGCGATATGGTTGCCAAAGGGGAAAAAGGGGCACAGTTTAGTTGAGGGCGATCCTTATGTGTTTTCCTTGCATCTTAGCAACTGGTAAAGATTCTCGCTTTCTGTCCTCTGCCTCAAAGACTTGGTGGTTTGCTGACCCTGCTTGCTTATTTAACCATTAATTAGTAGTCCTTTGTGGATGACGAAATTGTGCAGCATGCAGTAGACCACAATGACCACTATACTAGAGCATTTTGAGATCTATCCAGGCAATTGAGCATGCCTTCAGAATCTCTCCAGTCTTCTCAGCAAGCCTGGTTACATCATTCGGCTCGTTGTTTTGAGTGCCTCAGATTCCAAACGGATGCCATTAGTCACAGCTGCAGAGAATATTCGTCATCAAGCATCCATTTAATTATTTGCCTTTGACTTGTGTTAGAATTGTGGACTGTCTTAAGATCAAAGAATCATGGCATCTCTCTAGATTTCATCTCACAAGTGTTAGCTATGGCTCAATGGTAGTGCTGTTGTGTCTGAGCCAGAAAGTTGTGGATTCAAGTCACACTCCTGACATTTGAGCATATAATCTAGACTGACACTCAGTGCAGTACTGAGGGAGATCTACAATGCCAGTTGTGCTATCTTTCAGATGAGACATTAAACTGAAGCCTTGTCTGCCCTCTTAAGTGGATGTAAAAGATTCCATGGCACTATTTCTATGTCCTGGCCAAAATTTATCTCTCAACCAACATCTCTAAGAAAATAGATGATCTGGTCATTATCACCTTGCTGTGAGCAAATTGCCCCCTATGTAATTACAACAGTGACTATACTTCATAAGTACCTCATTGGCTGTAAGACCCTTTCGGATATCCTGAGGTTGTGAAAGGTGCTATGTAAATACAAGATTTTCTTGAGAATATATATTCACTTGAAAGAATGATACCCGATCCTGTTGACAGATTTGATTGTCCTTTCCCAAGAGATACGTCTGGTGACATAGACCATAATTAATGACATTTGGGAAATCCAGCCATTCTGATAAAAGTAGGACCTTTCATGTTGATGTGCAAAGCCTATGGGAAGTGAGATGAACTTTGCTTCTCACACAAATGAGATATCAGTAAATCACTCGATGCAGTAGTCTCCAGCTGATTAGCTGATATTGCAAATGTGTCTCGCTGCTTTCTGAAAGAATCATGTGGCATGGAAGTTATGTGTCTTTTGGAGTTACTGAAACAAGTAGGCTCCAGGTCCAGGGCAAAAAACTGACGCTTGAGTGAAGCTCAGCCTTTTGAAGCATTGGTAAATTGAGAGTTTAAAAAAGATCATCTGTGTCTGCAGACATGCGGCATGGGTGTCTGTGGGTGGGTGCCAGATGCTGCCTTTGATCATCCAAGCTTCCCTGCATTGTTCTCCCTGATCATCATCATCATCTTCCTTGTAACAAAGGTTCCTGTCACACCCTTAAGATGTGCCTATACACTTCACAGCCAATGAGTTACTTTTTGAAGTATCATCACTGTTGTTTTCTGTAGCCAAAGGCAGCAACTAATTTGTGCACAACAAAAAGCGTGAAATGAATCTATTTGGTGTTGGTTAAGGAATGAATGTTGCTCAATCACTGGAAGAATGGCCCTGCCTTTCTTCAAAAATGCACCGTGGTATCTTTACATGCACCTGAAATGTAGACGGAGTTTGAATTTGGAGTCACCAAGTCTGCAATGTTAACCCAATTCATTGGAGAGAAGTAGCCATTAACACAGAACGGGTCATTTACATTTTAACGCCTGCTCTAAGGCTTGTCCAGACATGAAGATTGGCTGAGTTATTGCAGTTTCCATGTCCATTAGCAGTACAGGACCCACGACTCCATTTTGTTTTGTAGGACAAGTGTCTTTTTGGATTTGTATCATAAGTTCATGATATAGTTCTTAGTTTCTCCTTGTGTGAGTGTCACACCATGGTTTAATCTGTCATCCAAAAGATGATGCTTTCTGCAATTTTTTTTCTATCATGGGATGTGAGCATCGCTGGCAAGGCCAGCATTTGTTGCCCATCCCCAATTGCCCTTGAGAAGGTGGTGGTGAGCTGCCGCCTTGAACTGCTGCAGTCCATCTGGTGTAGGAACACCCACAATGCTGTTATGAAGGAAGTTCCAGGTTTTTGATCCAGCAACAGTGAAGGAACGGCGATACAGATCCAAGTCAGGATGATGAGTGACTTGGAGGGGAACTTGCAGGTGTTGGTGTTCCCATGCTTCTGCTGCCCTTGTCTTTCTAGGTGATGGAGGTTGCAGGTTTAGAAGGTGATATCGAAGGAGGCTTGGTGAGTTGCTTCTTATATATGGTACACACTGCTGCCACTGTGCGCTGGTGGTGGAGGGAGTGGATGTTTAAAGTGGTCAATGGGGTGCCGATCAAGTGGGCTGCTTTGTCCTGGATGGTGTCGAACTTCTTGAGTGTTAGAACTGCACTCATCCAGGCAACTGGAGAGTGTTTCATCACAGTCCTGACTTCTGCTTTAAAGATGTTGCACAGGCTTTGGGGAGTCAGGATATGAGTTACTCGCTGCAGAATTCCTAGCCTCTGACCTGCTGTTATAGCCACAGTATTTATATGGCTGGTCCAGTTCAGTTTCTGGTCAATGGTAACCCCCAGGATGTTGTTGATGGGGGATTCAGCGATGGTAATGCTATTAAAATGTCAAGGGGAGATGGGTTAGATTTTCTTTTGGTGGAGATGGTCATTTCCTGGTCTGCAATGCACTACTCCTTCAGTACTGCTATGAATATCAGTCTAGATTATGTGCTCACGTCTTCGAGTGAACCTTTCATGCTCAGAAATAAAAGCCAAAATCAATAGCTTTCTTCACTCAGAGGATTGTGAATCATTGGAATTCTCTACCTCAGAAGGTTGTGAATGCTCAGTCAATGAGTATACTCAAGACTGAGATCAATAAATTTTGGTGCACTAAGGGAATCAAGGGATATAGAGATAGGGCAGGAAAGTGGAGTTGGAATAGAAGTTCAGCCATGATCTTATTGAATGGCAGAGCAGGCGCGAGGGACCCCTGTTCCTATTTCTCATGATCTTATGTTTTTAAAAGTGCTACTAGTGAACCAAGCTAAGATATAATGCAAAACGATAACATGGTAAATTTTCCTGACCCTTGCTCCTTGGAAATGCTCTAGGGCCGGGCATCTGTTTTGTTGGGTTGCCACTCTTTTTACATAGTCCAGGACATCCAAAATACCTTGGGGTCACGTGAAGGGAGAAAGAGGGGTTGTGAGGAAGCAGTGGGAACATAGTATGGCCTGGGCCCGTGGTGAATCCAGGCTCATTGTATCAATGTAAGTGAGGTGGAAGGGTACATTCCAGACTCTTCCCTCATTTCCCTTGAGTATCACTGGCTGGATGACCCCAGCACAGTGGCATCCAGATCTTCACCAACTGGAGGGTCCATGGGTTTCCAGGTGCAAGGCCAAAGACAGGAAGGCAAGGTGGTAGCAATCACCCCCAGTGTTGAGATAATCAGGAACTTTTAGTTGCTGATCTTCTATAGTTAATCTTGCAGGCCCCAATCTCAGAAGCTTGACATGCTTACAACAGGACTCAGAGGCCTGCAGCTGCATTTAAAATTCCTGCCTCTGTTGCTAATGCTAGGGCCTGGCAATGCAATAAGGGTGCCCCCATGCCATGTTAATAGACCAGGAATCTTGACTTTTCTATCCAGTGCTGGTACAGTGGGAAGGTGGAAAATCTGCCCTAGAATCTCTGACTTAGTGACTCATCATTTGTTGATTATGTAACCATTTGACTTTCCTATTCGATGGCTCAGTACAGTTTTGTAATTCATAGTATTACAGTGAGTAAATGGTGCATGCTTCTTTATTTATGTTTTACTAACTTTTCAATCACCTTTTTTATTTCTGCTAATCGTAAGCAGTGACATCTGCATGTAGCATCAAACCGTGTTTTGGTTATGGTGTGGCCAGATATGATTCTGAAAGTTTGTCATTGCATAATTTAAGGGGTGTGTTCCAAGAAATTGTTCAGTGCTTCGACTGAGTGTCTGACACTGTCCTACCAATGAGGCAGTACTGATGAACTTGCTTTAGGAGCTGACAGGAACTGGTTTGAGCATCTTTCAGGCTGTTGCCCTGCAGTGCTCATCTGGGAGATCATACTGTATATGAATTATTGTAAAAGCAAATGGATTTGGATGGATGATTCCACAGAAATTTTTAACTAAAATGTAATGTAAATCATATTGAACAGCCACAACTAGTCAAGCAAACCAAATCTGAGATTTAATAGTTAACAACATTTTCCAGTGTTTGGAGTTGCTCACTTTGCTTTAAAGCTAATGAACAAAAATGCGATTAACAATTCACACCAATGAATTTGAGCAGAAGCAAGATTTGTTAGATACCTTGTAATCATTGACCAGATTTCAGTCAGTAGCTTGGAAAATTATAGTTTATTGTACATTGTACTTCCTAAAATTTATATGCATTTATGCAAAGTCATACAATAAAAGCTTTCCTAATATTCTAACCTGTGGCAAGTACTTCGAATGACAAAATCACTATAGTATGAAAAACAGTCCTATTTGAGAATTTGGCTGCTCAGTGTTCAGGAATTATAGCCAAGAGGGTTCCATGTGACATTTGACAAGTAGTCTACTAAATCGATCTGAGGAAAGACAGAATAATGAGAAAGACTTCACTTAGCATTCAGTAGGGGTTATTCTCAGACATGTATAAACTGTTGAAAATATAAATACAAATGTGAAAATACACATGTAACTTGTTTGCAATAGAAGCACATTTTTTTAAAAAAGCATTACTTTAGAAAATGTTAAGCATCACTGACATTGTTTATCTGAAATGATTTGCCAACACACTTATTTTTTGTGATATATATTAGCTGTTTGCTACTGAGTATATATGCAGCATGCACATAAGTGGCAAAGAGGTGACAGAGGAACATAGCCCAAATTACATTCTAGTATAGTGTTGCAGTGTAGAGTTTTTGTGCATATATAATGACAGTGCTATAAACTGCTACTTGCTGGCCTTCAGCATTGATAGCCATCTGTCTTTACATACATCTGTTTAGTTTAGTTTAGAGATACAGCACTGAAACAGGCCATTCGGCCTACCGAGTCTGTGCCGACCATCAACCACCCATTTATACTAATGCTACACTAATTCCATATTCCTACCACATCCCCACCTGTCCCTATATTTCCCTACCACGTACCTATACTAGGGGCAATTATTAATGGCCAATTTACCTATCAACCTACAAGTCTTTGGCATGTGAGAGGAAACCGGAGCACCCGGAGGAAACCCACGCAGACACAGGCAGTACCCAGAATTGAACCCGGGTCACTGGAGCTGTGAGGCTGCAGTGCTAACCACTGCGCCACTGTGCCGCCCATGTCACAGTGATTAGCACAACAAAGTATAGGCAATCACAAGAAATGTTTGAATAAATTGACAAGAAATTATTGTATTAGCAATAGTCATTTTGGCAGATATAGAACAATTTTTATAAGTATTCTAAGTGAACCATGCCAAACCATATTTGAATATGTCAAGCAATTTTGCTTATAAACCATATTATAGCTGAGAATTTATTTGTTTTATATGAATGTGTATATATTGCAAATCTGAAGGAAAGACTGTATGATTTATAAAACTCAGACTGCATGAGTAGCACTTCATTTAAATAATGAGCGGCAATGAGCCAGGAACATTGTAATCAAGTCATTTAGAATCTGTTGCACACTGCATTAAATGCAAATTGTGCCGTCAACTGCATACAGCAATGTTGTACTGAATATATCACAATGTGATTTAGCTTTCGACACCTGGTTATTTGAGAATGTACAGTGTTTCAAAATGCTCTTAATTCTAACTGTTTGCCTTCTATCATTGGTGACAAAATATATGTTGTCATTTTTATTTCAGGTCTAACACCACCAACCACTCCTCCACATAAAACTAATCAAGATAATCCATTTAAGACTGCGGTCAAACACAGGTCATCTTGCAATTCCTCAGTGCGTAGTCCACCAACAAAGAAATCACGCTTAAGTGATTCTGTCTCTAACACTCAACTGAGTAGTCTTATAAAGAAGGGTCCTGAACAAACTGAACTATATGCCCAGCTCAGTAAGACTTCAGCTTTATCCAGTGCACTTAGCATTACCCAAAGTGAAGAGAGGAAGGTGAAACGGACAAGCACAAGGCTCTTTGGTGACCATGACTACTGTCAGTTCATAAATGCAAAGGCAGAATCATTAAATACCAGGGTGTTCTGCAAGGAACGAGAACCTAAAGACATTAAACTCCAAGATCACCATTGCAGAGAACCCTTGTCTGGGGAGCACAAACTAAACTTTCTTTCTGCTAATGAAGATCAAGGATATAAGAAGGAAAGTCAGCAGTTGGATATACATCCTTTCAACTACTCTAATATCAGGATACAACTGAAAGACCAAGAGATCCGGGCGGAACTAAACAAGCACTTTGGACATCCAAGTCAAGCCTTTTTTGATGAAGTAGAAGATAAGGCAAGTCATCAAAGAGAAAAAGACTTTTGTCATGAATATTATTCAAAGCTGCCTACTTATCTCAAAGCAGGGATGTCTCTGGATGGCGTGTTTGATAGTGATGATGAAACTGAAAAACTTCTGTATCCATGGGATGGAACACCTGATGGGTTATTGTTAGAAAGACCATGTTCTCGTTCTCTGTCCAGTTCCCCATGCAGCGATTCTGTCTACTCACCAAAGACTTATGCACCTTCTCAAAGAACAGTCAGGGCAAGGTCTAGATCTAGTTCTTACCCCAGACGTAGAGCTTATTCTCGCTCCCCATATTCTCATTCCAGATCAAGATCTCCATACTGTAGATCCTCTTCTAGGTAAGTAAACAAATCCTTCAGCTAATTTGGGTTCCTGGAATGTATTGTATTTATAGAAGTATTTTAGATGAATCACACCAAAACCTGTATGAAAACATTTTGTTCTCATATTTTACCATCACCATTTTAATTCTATTTTTACAGTTGAATTATTAAAATTGAACAATTTAATTTTTCTTCCTGTGATAATGTTCAGACGTTAGTAATGTAACATTACTCTTTTGTATGGTAAAGATGCAATACCTATAGTTTTAGTTTAGTTTAGAGATACAGCACTGAAACATGCCCTTCGGCCCACCGAGTCTGTGCCGACCATCAACCACCCATTTATACTAATCCTACACTAATCCCATATTGCTACCACATCCCCACCTGTTTCTATATTTCCCTACCACCTACCTATACTAGGGACAATTTATAATGGCCAATTTACCTACCGACCTGCAAGTCTTTTGGCTTGTGGGAGGAAACCGGAGCACCCGGAGAAAACCCACGCAGACACTGGGAGGACTTGCAAACTCCACACAGGCAGTACCCAGAATTGAACCCGGGTCGCTGGAGCTGTGAGGCTGCGGTGCTAACCACTGCGCCACTGTGCAGTTGGTCTATTTTCCTGTTTCCAATGACTGGCTGAAGAGTTTCTGTTGGAACTTGGACAAACTCATTGTCGCCATCTCAGCTTGCTGTTATTAGTCGTAGAGATATAGCCAGTAAAATCTAGTCCTATCCACACTGTGATCATCGATTGATTGGATATCAGGAGTAATGATTACAGCTTATAACCTTATTCTTGAAGGAACAGGAATCTAACTATGCACCAGAAATCAATTTGCAACATTCCACACCCAGCAAGTGGCGGGAAGCTGATTTCCTTCGTGCATTGAATGTCGCCAAATTGGAAATCCCTTTGATCTCATTGCATAAAGCACTCAGGGGAAATCTTCCCTTTAGGTTTGGGAAAGAAAGAAGATTATATGCAGCACTAACCACCACATATTGTAATGTTAGTTTGCTGGACAGAAAAACAGAAAATATTAATTTTAGTTGGTGATAGTATTAACAGCGACCAGTAAATCTACTGCCATCTTTCTTGGGGAAATAAACATCTGTTTTCATTTAAGATCAATGTTATTAAAACATTATTTACATTGTCATGAATTATTCATCTGACCTCAAGACCTGTTCTGGGAACTCAGGTATTGTTAAGAATTGGTTTCACTTATGCCGTCAGAGAGGTCACTTTCTTTTGCTGGGAAGGCACATGATCGCTAAGCCGGATAGTGTAATTTTTGTATTCTGAAGCGATATGATATTTTGTAACAATGTATGTCATTAAAGCAGAGCCATTTATCAGCACAGCATAGCCTTAACTGTTACATCTAGGAGAGTTCACTATACAAGTGACATGTTGTGTAGCTATGGCATAACCCAAAAGAATTTGTACTGATAAAATTAACTTGAAACGTCAACATTATATAAATAGCATAAATATAACACAAGTAGGCACTTAGGATAGTTTGCACCATATTTAAGGATAATTGAAGGGGTAAGACACTATATTTGGCTCAATTATTTGTAGTAATGATATGTCACTGTCAAAAATAAACTGCACATTATTTCCTGATGTAGATTGATAATTATTTAAAATGTAATGATTAAAACATGTAAATATTAATTGTATTGCTGTACTCTAGCTATTTAAATTTGAGATTAATAAATCCTGTCTGTTACGCCTGAAGACCCAATAGAAATGTAAGAAATTTGTGTTCACTGCTGCAATGCGTATTTAGCACCGTCAGAGTTGGTTGCTAAAACACTGTGCCATTCGTACTCTGAGAATGATGTAGGTGGTTAAGTTTAACCCCATATATTAACAAGAGTTGTGCTCAAGCAGTAGTAGAGATGACGAGAGAGAGGGAGAGAGACAAGGAGGAAAGGGCATTGAGTGCATGTCATTTAGCCCCGCAAGATTTTATGATGAGCCTGCACATACTACAGTTAAATTAATGACCTTTGCTGAAAAAAATAATTTAATTCATTTATGCACAAACCTTACTGTTATATTTAGAGTGTTTGAGTCTGAGACAGGATGTGAATTGCCTTTTCTTCTGTTCCATTTAAATTAGATATTTTTCTTATTGATTTTTATGGCTACTTGCTGTTCTTGTCCTTGGTTAGCAGTGAATAAGAGCCACAAGCAATATATGGAGATTTCAGAATATAATCTTTATTTTTTCCCCCTAGTTTTCTCCCTTACTCTCCCAAAGATTTCAGTTCCTTGCTGGGATAAGGTACTGATTGCCCTCTAATATCATGCCCAGTCAGCATTCTCTGTATTTGAGCCTGGCCAGTGAATGGCAGCAGGCTATTCTGCCATGAATGGCATTGCAGTTTGAGCCAATCCTTTGCATACATCACCAGCATAATTCACCAGGAATCACAGAAATCACCAAAAAGGGGAATCCTGGTCATTTTTCTCTTTGTTAAACCAGGGGACCCTTATCTTATAGCTGATATAAACTAACTCAACACAGACAAAGGATTGAATTTACTTCTCCTGGTGTGTATTGCACATCTACCTATGGACCATTGGGAGAACTAGAATATAATTTATATGCAATCTTGTTACAAATTTGTTTTGTTATTTCCCCCCACTCTGTTCGATGCTCCTCCCATCATGTCATGATGTCCCCTAGACTAGAGGCAATCTTTGCTGTATGCCTTTGTCAGTTCTGCTGAGTAACAAGTTAGCTAAAAGATGTACCAACATTTCTCAGCCTTCTGATGTGAAAGTACTGAGACTCTGCTCAGTATCTCCCTTGATGGTTTGGCTGTGCATGTGAAGCATTAAACCCATGCCCTGCTTTCCAATGGGTTAGTAAATGCTGAAGAGATGTCAATTTTCATACCTTAGTATAATTTTTTTATCAGTATTATTTTCAGTGATCATATATTATTTATCTTGCTTTATAGATCACATCACTACTATGATTCAGGGTGCAGTAGGGTACAACACAGATCTCGTGGAAGCTCTTGCTCATGTTCAAGGTCACGCTCCAGGTCACCTTACAGCCGTTATAGTAGACCCAGGTGAGGGAATATAATAGTGTAGGATCTTTTAATGCATTCTATTAAACCAAACTTTATCAAATACACTTCCCTCCTGATGTCAAAGCAATAAGATACATTAATATTTCACTGAGATTTTCAGGTAGGTACTTACCCTGTTAAATGTTTTTTAAAAAGTTGGTTTCCTTATTAATATCAGAGTTAATCAGGTGATCCATAGTTGCCTGAATGTCTAACTTATTTGTCTGAAATTATTAAAAGTAGATTCCATTATCCATGTTCACACACAGCCTATTGTTATCAGCTGTATCCAGGGCACAGTGTAAGCGTCGTACCAAGTTACAAAGTTACAGGAAGTCCTTGGTACTTAATTGATTGAGAAGAACAGTGGACCATGATATATCTTCCTTACCCACCCAATGTACTGCTGCTGATTTTCCCACTTACCTTTGATCCTGATTCATCAACCATACTTCTGATACCTTCTCAATTCCTTGATGCCAAGATGCCTCTGCTACCATATGTGCCTCTGAGTTCTCTCACTTCATAGTCCCTACATGTGTGCACCTGGCTGTCCTGTTTTACACTATTAGGTGTGCCTCAAGGCTCCCACCTCCTACTTCACTTTACAAAATAGTGATCTCGAGCAAGAAAGAGATTTGTCAATCTATTAGTAGGCATGTCTATAACAGCCACTTTCGTGGTGTGAAAGCAGTCTGTTCTCACTGCCTCAGAGCTTTAGGGAAATCAGGGTAGCCTTGATATCTAGCTCACTGTGGGAGCAGAAGGAGGCAATAGAGTAAACAGGAGGACAAATTTTGGAATACATAGAACAGGCAGGAGGGAAAAACAAAAGAGCTACTCTATTGAGAAAGTGTTTCAAGTACTCCTCATGCCAGCAGGCAGCAGCTAGATGCTTCATGTATGCAGGTAGCTGTTTGTGTTCAGTTCTGGTAAAAATTTGGTCTCTCTAGTGGGTGCAAACATCTGATGTGAAAGACATCTGAACAGTTTGAACCCAGGTCCCAGTAAATATACATCCAGTATAGAAAACAGTCCATAGTATTTCCTAATTGGCATTATGTTATTAATCTTGTTAGGAGAAACTATGGGGTATTAATGCTTCAGGAAAAAGGTGCAATAAATGATGTGTTTCTAAAGTTTGAAATTTCAGTGCATTGTTGACACAAAGTAAAGGGAACTTTGAAATAAAAACAGAAAATGTTGGAAACACTCAGCAGGTCACCCAGCATCTGTGGAAAGAGAAAGATCGGATTAATGTTTCGGGTCTTGCCCGTCCTTTGTCAGAACCCCTACCTTCCTTTCTCGATAGATGCTGCATTACTTGCTGAGTATTTCCAGTGTTTTCTGCACCTTACTGCACCTATTTCTGTTTTTATTTCAGTCTTCCAGTATTATGCTTTTCGTAAAGGGAACTTTGCTAGGCATTCAACCTATCACATACACAATGCTGATACTGGGTCCCAAACGTGAAAAATGATGAATTCCTCAGCACTGATATCCCTCATGTTGAACACACAAACTCATCAAAACATAAAATATTAAAGGATTGGTTCAAATGTTGATGTCAGGGAGCAAAGTTGCTGTGTTACTTCAGGACACCAGTGAAACTGCTGCTTTGTAAGTTGGTGATGGGTTTCTGCTGGTTCAGCACCTTAACTTAAATTATGAGAAAGTGCTGTGAAGATTAATTGAAGTTTTTTTCACAGGTTATTTTCTGTCCTGTGTAACTGACCTACTTGTGTAGTGTTTGATCAATACTGTATATTTCACAGTGACAATATGATTAAATGTGCTTTGCTGTGATGGGAAAATTACAGTTTTAATGCATTACATGTAGACCCTAGATAGAAGGTGCTAAAACAACTCCTAGTATTTGATTTACAATAGCGAGTACCTGACGAGTGCAGTAATACTGCTTGTTAGTATTCCAACACATGGGCCAGTGGAAGGTAGAATGAAGCTTCAAACCTGTGGTTTCATGCTCAGTAAATGACTAACAGCTGGATGGTCAGCTGGAGGCAGCCAGTTAGAAGCTAGGCATTTTAAATGGGGATAGCGGGAAATACAACCGTACAAATTAGGAGCAGAAGTCGGCCATTTGGCCCCTCTAGCCTGCTCCGCCATTCAATAAGATCATGGCTGATCTGTTTGTGCCTCGAATTCCACACTCCCATCTACCCCTGATAACCTTTGATTCCCTTGCCTAACAAGAATCTTTCTACCTCTGCCTTAAAAATATTCAATGACCCTGTCTCCAACATTTTCTGAGGCAGGGAGTTCCAAAGTCGCACAACCCCCAGAGAAAAATTTCTCGTCATTGCTGTCCTAAAAGGGCGACCCCTAATTTTAAAACAGTGTCCCCTAGTTCTGGACTCACTCACAAGAGGAAACATCCTTTCCACATCCACCTTGTCAAGACCGTTCAGGATTTTATAAACGTCAATCAAGTCTCCCCTCACTCTTCTAAACTCCAGTGAAAACAAACCCAGTCTGTCCAACCTTTACTCACAAGACAACCTGCTCATTCCAGGTATCAATCTCGTAAACCTCCTCTGAACCGCCTCCAACACATTTACATCCTGCCTTAAATAAGGAGACCAAAACTGCACACAGTCTTTTGAGATGTGATTTCACCAATGCCCTGTATAACTGAAGCATAACATCCTTACTTTTATTTTCAATTCCTCTCGTAATAAAGGTTAGCATTCCATTAGCCTTCTTTATGACTTGCTGTACCTGCATACTAACTTTTTGTGACTCATGCGCTAGAACACTTAGATCCCTCTGCACCTCGGAATTCTGCAGTCGTTCTCCGTTTAAGTATACTCTTTTTTATTCTTCCTGCCAAAGTGAACAACTTCACGTTTTCCCACATTATACTCCATGTGCCAGATCTTTGCCCATTCATTCAACCTATCTATGACGCTCTGCAACCTCCTTTGTCCTCTTGACAACATATCTTCCTACCTATTTTTGTGTCATCTGCAAATTTAGCTACCATGCCATTGCTCCCCTCATCTAAGTCATTGATATAAATTGCAAAAAGTTGAGGACTCAGCACAGACCCCTGCAGGACCCCACTTGTCACATCTTGCTGATCAAAAAAGGACCCATTTATGCATACTCTCTGTTTTCTGCCAGCCAGCCAATCTTCTATCCATGCTAATATGTTATCCCCTACACCATGAGCTCCTACTTTGAGCAATAACCTTTTATGTGGAACCTTGTCCAATGCCTTCTGGAAATCCAAGTACAGTACATCAACAGGCTCCTCTTTAACCACAGTGCATCTTACTCCTTCAAAAAACTCCAATAAATTGGTTAAACATGATTTCCCTTTCACAAAACCATGCAGACTATTCCTGGTTACCTTGAGTTTTTCTAAGTGCCCAGCTACAGCCTCCTTAATGATCGATTCTAACACCTTCCCCATGACAGATGTCAAGCTAACTGGCATATAGTTACCTGTTCTGCCTCCACCCACTTCTTGAACATAAGGGTTATATTTGCTACTTTTCAGTCTGATGGAACCTTTCCAGAATCTAGCAAATTTTGAAAAATTAACACCAACGCATCTACTACCCCATTAGCCACCTCTTTTAAGACCTAGGATGAAGCCCATCAGGACCCGGGGACTTGTCAGCCTGCAGCTCCATCGGTTTGCTCAGTACCGCTTCCCTGGTGATTGTAATTTCACCAAGTTCCTCTCTTCCTTCCACCTCCTGATTTACAGCTATTACTGGAATGTTTTTTGTATCCTCTATAGTGAAGACAGAACCAAAATATTTGTTCACTTCATCTGCCATTTCCTTATCTACTATTAACTCCCCATTCTCAGTCTCTAGAGAACCAACACTCACTCTACTTACTCTTTTCCTTTTTAAATACCTGTAGAAACTCTTGCTATCCATTTTTACATTTCTATCTAGCTTCCTCTCATACTCTAATTTCTTTCTCCTTATTAATCTTTTAGTCATTCTCTGGCGTTCTTTATATTCTGACCAATCATCTGACCTTCCACTCATCTTTGCGCAATTATATGCTTTTTCCTTAAGTTTGATGCTTTCCTTAACTTCTTTAGTTAACCACAGATGGTGGGTCCTCCCCTTAGAAATTTTCTTTATAGGGAATATACTTACCCTGAGTATTCTGAAATATCCCCTTGAATGTCTGCCACTGCTTCTCTATTGATCTATCTCCTAGCCTAGTAACCCAGTTCACTTCAGCGAGCTCAGCTTTCATACCCACATAGTTGCCCTTATTTAAGTTTAAAATACTAGTCTCAGACCCACACTTCTCTCTTTCAAACTGGATGTAAAATTCAATCATATTGTGGTCACTGCTACATAGAGGTGTCTTTACTCTGAGGTTATTAATTAATCCTGTCACATTACAAAGTCTAATATAACCTGCTCTCTGGTTGGTTCCAGAACGTGCTGCTCTAAGAAACTATCTCGAAAGCATTCAATGAACTCCTCATCCAGGCTACTGTTGCCAATCTGATTTTTCCAGTTTATAAGTAGATGAAAATCACCCATGATTATTGCCGTCCCTTCATCACAAGCACCCAATATTCCTTCTTGTATACTTCGTCCTACATTGTGGTTACTGTTAGGGGGCCTGTAGACCACTTCCACTAGTGACTTCTTTCCCCTTGTTTTCCACATCTCCACCCAAACTGATTTTACATCCTGATCTCCTGAACCAAGGTCATCTCTAACTATTGCACCATTGCCATCCTTGATTAACAGTGCTACCCCTCCACCTTTGCCTAGCTTCCTATTCTTCTTGAATGTCATATACCCCTCAATAGTCAGGACCCAATCCTTGTCATCCTGCAGCCACGTCTCCATCATGGTAATCAGATCATATTTATCTACTTCAGTGTGCGCTATCAGTTCGTCTATGTGCTATGTGCATTCAGATACAGAGCCTTTAGTTTTGTCTTTTTGTTATCTTTGTAGCATCTAATCTTGAATAATGGTGTGGTCTTCGGCTTTTTCTCTCTGTCCCTTCCTGCCATTCTCTGTCCAAAATTTCCGATATTACTATTCTGCTCTCCTGACGACTCTACCCCTTGGTTAGTTACATACTCAGGTTTGATCCCTCACCGCCACCACCCCCCCCCCCCTTAGAGTCATAGAGAGATACAACACTGAAACAGGCCCTTCGGCCCAGCGTGTCTGTGCCGACCAACAACCACCCACCTCCTTGTTTAGTTTAAAGCCCTCTCTGCTTCCCTAGTTATATGGTTTGGTAGAACACTGGTCCCAGCACGGTTCAGGTGCAGACTGTGCCAAAGGAACAGCCCTCGCTTTCCCCAGTACTGGTGCCAGTGCCCCATGAACCAAAACCCACTTCTCCCACACCAGTCTTGAGCCACGTATTCATTTCACTAATCTTATGTGCCCTCTGCCAATTCGCACGCGGCTCAGGTAATAATCCAGAGATTATTACCCTTGAGGTTCTGCTTTTCAATTTGGTGCCTAGCTCCTCATACTGTCCAAGCAGAACCTTTTTCCTAGTCCTACCTATGTCACTGGTACCTACATGGACCATGACAACTGGATCCTTCCCCTTCCACTCCAAGCTCCTGTCCAGCCCTGAGCAGATGTTCTGAACCCTGGCACTAGGTAGGCAACACAGCGTTCTGGACTCACGCTCTTAGCTGCACAGAACAGTATCAATCCCCCTCACTATACTATCCCCTACTACCACTCCATTCCTTTGTGATCCCTCCACTTGAATGGCTTCCTGTACCACAGCGCCATGGCCAGTCTGCTCACCCACGTGTTTGACAATTGCAAAGTCTGAGGCGCCTCCACTACTGTCTGCTTGGTCCCTTTACCTGCCTCAGTCATGGTCACATCTTCCTGTCCCTCACTGCTGATCAAAATAGATGACCCTGTTCTAAGAGGTGTGACTGCCTTCTGGAACAAGTGACCAGGTATTTCTCCCCGTCCCTTATGTTGCGCAGCGTTTGCAGTTCAGCTTCCAGATCAATAATCCTGATCCGGAATTTCTCTGCTGCTTACACTTTCTGCAGACTTGTTTGTCCTGGAAAGCCTTGGCATTCAAAAGCTCCCACTTACCACAGTTGCAACATGACACCTCTCCTGCCATTGTTATTTATGCTATTAGTTAACTTACTTTCTTTCAAGATGGCTCCTGGGCTGGAAGCTCCCTAGGAAGCTCCCTTGCTGTTCAACTCTATCCATGGCCATCTGCTCCCATCCCTAACGTTTTCTCCCCCAATCTGCCCTCTTAAACTGTTTAAATTCCCCTGGCTCTTTAAATCAGTTCATTTTAGCCCTATCTAAAAGTTAACAGTTAGTTTAGTGTATGTTACCTGGGCCCACTGCCCTCCCCCAGCCACACCTGCTCTTTGTTTTCTCAATGAAATTGATCCGGATGAAACTGACGAGCACAGCTGCCGATACTTCAATCTCCGATCCTGCTGTCTTCACAGTCCAGAGTGTCTGCAGCCACGGCATGCGGTAAGTCCATTGAGGTGAAGAAGGAGCTGCGGGACCCGAGAGAAGTCCTGTGAAAAGGTGCCCCGAACACCCAAAACATCCACGAACGGCCCCCCCGGCCGCAACTTCAAAGCGCCCGTGGGAGATGGCTCGGAGAGCATCTGCAGCGCACTGTCGGCAATGCTGCATGCCTTTATTTAAACCACTGCAAAAAAAAACCCTTAGCAAATGTAATCACCTCTAAGTCTGCCAAATGATGCTTCACCTCCCGAAGGACGTGGATGAGCTTTCCGGACGTCGATGGTGGGCACTGAGGAAATGGCTTATTACCTGCACCAGATTCCACCCCCCCTCCCCCCCCCTTTACCCCCCTTCCACCCCCCCCACCCCCGTCCCCTTCCCTGCTCCACCCTCTCAGCTCACCCCCTCACAACCCCGTCCCAGCCCGCCCCCCCCTCGCACCATCTTCACCCCGCACCCCCTTCCCCTGCACCCCCCCCCCACCCCCTCCCTCCACCCCTCCCCCTTGCATCCCCTCCTCCCACCGGCACCATCCTACACCTGTGTAGGGGCCCCAACAACCCCACTGCCTTGTGGGCGTCTCGGGAGAGACCAAGGCTAAGGGAGTAAACCCTAACAGAAAATCCAGAGCGGAACCCCGTAGGCGGTCATGTGCCACCTTTGGCATGTTTCCGGCAGTTCCTGCAGCCATACTGGTGCCAAACGTCGTGTCCTGCACTCCTTTGGACCCCACCAGAAAGGCCGAGAGGGGGGTTTTGACGACTGGGCAACTCTCAACCTCCATAAATTTGCCCAGGCATGCGCCATGGAGAGGTCACTCCATAGTTGCCTCACAGCGACTGAAACAACACGGAAGGCAGCAGTTACGGGTTATAAGTCCAGATAAATTGGCGTAGAAACTGGGCGCCACGGGTTGCCTTTGTCGGTGGGAGAGGTCATTGCACCTCACTGGACAGCTACCGCCCGCCTCAAACCGGGCAGCCCCCGGTCAATAAGGTTCTGTCCCGCCACAGTCTGCCTGCTTCAATGGGTGCTTGGAGCTCAGGGTCATTGCCCGAAAGGTGGACTGATACACCGCACCAAACAACATGAAAAAAGGAAAGAAGGTACCAGCCCTTCGCTTTGCAAGCTGGAACGTCAGAACTATGTGTCCTGGCCTGTCGGAAGACCTTACACAAATCAACGATTCTCGGAAGACCGCCATCATTAACAACGAGCTCAGTAGACTCAATGTGGACATTGCAGCACTTCAGGAGACTCGCCTCCCCGCGAGTGGCTCTCTAGCAGAGCAAGACTACACCTTCTTCTGGCAGGGCAGGGATCCTGAAGAACCAAGACAGCATGGAGTGGGCTTCGCCATCAGAAACTCCTTGCTCAGCATGATAGAGCCTCCCTCAAATGGCTCGGAACGCATACTGTCCATCCGACTGCTCACCACCTCTGGTCCAGTACACCTACTCAGCATCTATGCTCCAACACTCTGTTCCGCACCTGAAGCTAAAGACCAGTTCTATGAACAACTCCATAACATCATTAGCAGCATCCCCAACACCGAACACCTATTCCTGCTGGGGGACTTTAATGCCAGGGTTGGGGCCGACCATGACTCATGGCCCTCCTGCCTTGGGCGCTATGGCGTTGGAAGGATGAATGAGAACGGGCAGAGACTGCTTGAGTTGTGTACCTATCATAACCTCTGCATCACCAACTCGTTCTTTCACACTAAACCCTGTCACCAGGTTTCATGGAGGCACCCAAGATCACGTCGTTGGCACCAGCTAGACCTCATTGTCACAAGGCGAGCCGCCTTAAACAGTGTTCAAATCACACGCAGCTTCCACAGTGCGGACTGCGACACCGACCACTCCCTGGTGTGCAGCAAGGTTAGACTCAGACCAAAGAAGTTGCATCATTCCAAGCAGAAGGGCCACCCGCGCATCAACACGAGCAGAATTTCTCACCCACAGCTGTTACAAAAATTTCTAAATTCACTTGTAACAGCCCTTCAAAACACTCCCACAGGGGATGCTGAGACCAAGTGGGCCCACATCAGAGACGCCATCTATGAGTCAGCTTTGACCACCTACGGCAAAAGTGCGAAGAGAAATGCAGACTGGTTTCAATCTCATAATGAAGAGCTGGAACCTGTCATAGCCGCTAAGCGCATTGCACTTTTGAACTACAAGAAAGCCCCCAGCGATTTAACATCCGCAGCACTTAAAGCAGCCAGAAGTACTGCACAAAGAACAGCTAGGCGTTGCGCAAACGACTACTGGCAACACCTATGCAGCCATATTCAGCTGGCCTCAGACACCGGAAACATCAGAGGAATGTATGATGGCATGAAGAGAGCTCTTGGGCCAACCATCAAGAAGATCACCCCGCTCAAATCTAAATCGGGGGACATAATCACTGACCAACGCAAACAGATGGACCGCTGGGTTGAGCACTACCTAGAACTGTACTCCAGGGAGAATGCTGTCACTGAGACTGCCCTCAATGCAGCCCAGCCTCTACCAGTCATGGATGAGCTGGACATACAGCCAACCAAATCGGAACTCAGTGATGCCATTGATTCCCTAGCCAGCGGAAAAGCCCCTGGGAAGGACAGCATTACCCCTGAAATAATCAAGAGTGCCAAGCCTGCTATACTCTCAGCACTACATGAACTGCTATGCCTGTGCTGGGACGAGGGAGCAGTACCCCAGGACATGCGCGATGCCAACATCATCACCCTCTATAAAAACAAAGGTGACCGCGGTGACTGCAACAACTACCGTGGAATCTCCCTGCTCAGCATAGTGGGGAAAGTCTTTGCTCGAGTCGCTCTGAACAGGCTCCAGAAGCTGGCCGAGCGCGTCTACCCTGAGGCACAGTGTGGCTTTCGTGCAGAGAGATCGACTATTGACATGCTGTTCTCCCTTCGTCAGATACAGGAGAAATGCCGTGAACAACAGATGCCCCTCTACATTGCTTTCATTGATCTCACCAAAGCCTTTGACCTCGTCAGCAGACGTGGTCTCTTCAGACTACTAGAAAAGATCGGATGTCCACCAAAGCTACTAAGTATCATCACCTCATTCCATGACAATATGAAAGGCACAATTCAACATGGTGGCTCCTCATCAGAGCCCTTTCCTATCCTGAGTGGTGTGAAACAGGGCTGTGTTCTCGCACCCACACTTTTTGGGATTTTCTTCTCCCTGCTGCTTTCACATGCGTTCAAATCCTCTGAAGAAGGAATTTTCCTCCACACAAGATCAGGGGGCAGGTTGTTCAACCTTGCCCGTCTAAGAGCGAAGTCCAAAGTACGGAAAGTCCTCATCAGAGAACTCCTCTTTGCTGACGATGCTGCTTTAACATCTCACACTGAAGAATGCCTGCAGAGTCTCATCGACAGGTTTGCGTCTGCCTGCAATGAATTTGGCCTAACCATCAGCCTCGAGAAAACGAACATCATGGGGCAGGATGTCAGAAATGCTCCATCCATCAATATTGGCGACCACGCTCTGGAAGTGGTTCAAGAGTTCACCTACCTAGGCTCAACTATCACCAGTAACCTGTCTCTAGATGCAGAAATCAACAAGCGCATGGGTAAGGCTTCCACTGCTATGTCCAGACTGGCCAAGAGAGTGTGGGAAAATGGCGCACTGACACGGAACACAAAAGTCCGAGTGTATCAGGCCTGTGTCCTCAGTACCTTGCTCTACGGCAGCGAGGCCTGGACAACGTATGCCAGCCAAGAGCGACGTCTCAATTCATTCCATCTTCGCTGCCTTCGGAGAATACTTGGCATCAGGTGGCAGGACTATATCTCCAACACAGAAGTCCTTGAAGCGGCCAACACCCCCAGCTTATACACACTACTGAGTCAGCGGCGCTTGAGATGGCTTGGCCATGTGAGCCGCATGGAAGATGGCAGGATCCCCAAAGACACATTGTACAGCGAGCTCGCCACTGGTATCAGACCCACCGGCCGTCCATGTCTCCGTTATAAAGACGTCTGCAAACGCGACATGAAATCGTGTGACATTGATCACAAGTCGTGGGAGTCAGTTGCCAGCATTCGCCAGAGCTGGCGGGCAGCCATAAAGACAGGGCTAAATTGTGGCGAGTCGAAGAGACTTAGTAGTTGGCAGGAAAAAAGACAGAGGCGCAAGGGGAGAGCCAACTGTGCAACAGCCCCAACAAACAAATTTCTCTGCAGCACCTGTGGAAGAGCCTGTCACTCCAGAATTGGCCTTTATAGCCACTCCAGGTGCTGCTTCACAAACCACTGACCACCTCCAGGCGCGTATCCATTGTCTCTCGAGATAAGGAGGCCCAAAAGAAGTTAACTTACTTTAATTACTTTCTTAATTACTTTCTTAATTAACTTTCTCACTGTTTCCCAATCTACTAAACTTAACTAGTATTAGTAAATAAAACCGTACAATTTGTAAAATTACAAAGGGAAAACTGAAAGTATTTGTTAACCTGTACTCCCATATGCAATCCTTTGTGGCTAGCGACAAAGCAGCAGAGGCCAATTGTCTGTTACTCTTTCTACTGGATAATAGGGAATTTTCCGCATCCAGAGGGCGGTGACGCTCAATCATTAAATATATTTAAAACTGAGATTGATAGATTTTTGGACATTAAGGATAATGTCATGCAGGCCCTCCACCTGCCAAGAATGAGGCACACATTATTTCGTCACATGAACATTAAAACTTAAAATTGCTGCTGGGAAGAAAAGAGGGCCTATCACAAGGAATTGCCAGGCACCTCGCCAGAAAGACCTTTTTTGCATAGTAACAGACAGTACTTGGAACGGACAAATGGGCCACTCCCTGCTCCAATTTAATCCACCATGGACTTTTGATTACCAGACGTTGAAGGTGGAGAGGCTAGCATTCCAGGTTAACTGCTAAGATGGCCAAATACACAATGGTCAGACCAGTTTAGACACATGACTAACTGTTGGAGTTTTTTTGAATTTGAACTTGGCACAGAGTTTTAAAACTCAGAAAGCTCTTTGCTCCTGGACTGAAAAGACCTCTTTCCTGTCTGCTCCCATCTCTTTATCATGGAACTGAAGACCCATTGAAGACACATGAACCTGAAGAGAGAAAAGTCTCCTACAGTGAACAAGGTTTAAGAAGAATACTGGGCCCTAACGCAAAGCTAGACTATTTATAAAAGGACTACAGTGAGCTTGAAGCACAGTAAACAAGAAACTCTTCTGATATTGCCTCAAACCCCTCTACTTTATTTTTCTTCTCTTTTCTGTCCCTGTTTGCATGTGTGTATCGCGTGTGCATGCCAGCGTGGGTGCATCGTATATCCGTAGGTGTTAACCTTATTAGAGTTTAAGTTTTAATAAATTTCACTTTTCTTCTTTAAGCCTGAGAAAACCTGATTGTGCTCATTTCTTTGCCTTATAATTGGTAAGTGGTGAACAAGGATTCACCAAGTAGGAGCTCAAAACACAGGGTTTAAAATTAAACCCTGTTACAATAAGACCAGGTGAAGACTAAAAGGGACTCCTAGGCACCTTTCTCACCTGGTTGTAACAGTATCAAGGGATATTTGGATAGGGCGGGAAAGTTTAGTTGAGGTAGAAGATCAGCCATGATCTTATTGAATGGTTAAGCAAACTCAAGGGGCCTATGCCCGCTCCTATTTGCTATATTCTTACGTTCTTAGGTCTGAGAAAAGCGAATCCCAAAGGTCCAGGACCAGGTCTTAGGAACTGAAATTCCTAAAGTCCCACTCCAATACCAACAAGAAGCTCCAGCCCCTAGTTTGGACCAATTCTGGTCCCATTGCAAATTCCAGGGATGGGGTCATTTGCTTAAAGTGGGTAGGCACTTGTGGCATTAATGACCTGGGGGAGAGAGACAGGAATCTGTGTGGCACTTCGTCATTTTGCTGGAGAGGAGGCAGGTAATTCGGGCTGAAGATTGCAGGAATGCTGAAGAGAAAACTTAGTTTACTGACAGCAGTCTGAAAATGGACAGCATGGATTCCATTTTCACCAGGGTAAAATTGTGCTAAGCCACGTGTGTCATGTTCCAAGACCCAATCATTTTGGAGCTTTAATCTCTGAGCCATACAGATGAGTGTAAGTAGAACCCACTTGGAGGATTGGTGGTGGGAGAGAGATTCACCAGACCAAGCAAGCAGGCTGGACTTCCAAACCTGGTCATTTTTTTTTTAACAGGAAGTTTTCGCATTGCCCCCCTTATACAAGGGGCTGAAGGGAGCTGTAAATGGGGCATGTAAAAGGGTGAGCTTGGCACCTCCTCTTACTAGCTGGTGGGCACCAGAGTTTCAGGCAGCATAGGATAAGCAGGCACCAAGGATGCTCCTCTAATTGTATGGATGCCCACCACTTCTGTGCAAATGAAATCCCTTCCCACTGTTGCCACAAATTCTGGCAGGGTCAGTGCTGGTCACTATCACAAGCTAATTGCCAAGATTGTAGCTTGTAAACTTTCGCTACAGCCTTTCGAGGAAAAAAACCACATTGCAAAAGCTGCTAAATATTTTAAAGGCCACACTAAAGATTTATCCCCAGGAATTTCCTCAGGCGTCTTCCGCTCCATAGCTATAACTTTACCATACCTTTAGTGGAAACCACGTTTATGCTTGTAAACGAGGCTGCCATTCCAAGTTATATTGGCTGAGTAGAAGAAGTCCCAAGGAAGTTCACTCCCACTGAGTATCTAAATCCAGTTTTGAAACATACTTTGTTATCTAAGATTCAGTAAGAACTGTTTTTGGAAAGGGAAAAGACCATTAATGTCAAATGCGGCCTGTTTCTATACAAAACACTGCATGCAAATTTTTACTGAACATTTTTCATGTTTTTGTTACAAACTAAATTTCTTCAGATATGACAGTTATGAAGAATATGAAAATGAAAGGCTGAAGAGGGAGGAATATCGAAGAGACTATGAGAAACGTGAATTTGAAAGAGCAAAGCAAAGGGAGCGACAAAGACAAAAGGCAATTGTAAGCACTGTAGTTTTTTTTTTGTAATTTAGAAATGCTGTAAATGTAAGAAGCATGACTTTTTGGCTTACAAAGATATTTTTAAAATCTCTGCAGGAGGAACGCCGTGTTATTTATGTGGGAAAAGTCAGGGGTGACATAGCCCGTACGGAACTGAAGAGGCGCTTTGAAGTTTTTGGTGAAATCGAAGAATGCACTGTCCATTTGCGTGAAGATGGGTAAAGTTACAAATGGCTACATTTCATATAGTAAATGTGCTCCTCAATATCCAAAATCTGTCTTTTATATAGTAGATAATAGACTGAGTGTAGAATCTCAGACATAGTTTAAACGGAATGGAACTGGAAGGGTGTCCATAATTGTAGAGTGTTAGTGGGACCGATATTGACTTGCGAGTGACTAATTGGCAGAGCATGCTCTCTGGTCATACTGTGCTATTGGCTTCATTTACATCAAGCTGGTGAGATATGGGGCACCAAATGGGCCTTCTGGTACAGCTTGCCAGATTAAGGCTGACCAATATTGAGCTACCTCGACCGCCATCAAGGTAAGTGCGTGGGGTACAATTGTGGATGGGGAGGCCCCGGTGGTTACGGCCCAGATGATTTTTGTGCAGCCTGGAAAAGCACTCCTGCTGCTCTGGGCAACACCAAAATAATATCAACCATACCTTGACTGGGCCTCTTCACCTCCATCACATGTGGAATTGGTTGGAGTGTGCATAGTGCATATTTCAACCATTTCCAATGTAAAATACAATTAGGGTTCTAGGACCTCAACTTGCGCCTTGGAAGTGGGTCTACCACCTGGAATAGGCAGATGTTTTGGGAATCCAGTGGTAGGTTATTTTCAAAATGGCAGCAGTCGCATTGTCAGGGCTAATAAGGCTACTGACCCCATATGGAGGCCATTACTGCCCCATTAATGCCAGTAAAAAACAAATTAAAACCAACCCCAGAGCATGCAGATTAAAAAAAAAAATCTTGGTTATTCAGTTTATCCCATATTCCATGTCACTATTCAAAAAAGAGGGCGTTCTCCCAGCGTCCTGTGCAAAACCCCTCCTTCAATCAACTCAACCAAAAACAGATTAACTGGTTATTCACTTCATTGCTGTTTGTGGGATCTTTCTGTTTCAAAAGTCATTTGCATGTTTGCTTTGACAAAGCACTTCAAAGTGACTCATTGTATGTGAAGCAATTTAAGATGTTTTAATATAGTAGAAAAGCTTCCTTTCTTTATTGTCTGACAAATGGAAGCCCACTAGATTATATTCTCTGTCTAATGTATAATTTGCGAGATTTGCTGCAACGAGTGGCATGCGTTATTTTTCCTCCAATTCTTTCCAGTGACAACTATGGTTTCATCACGTATCGTTACACCTGTGATGCATTTGCTGCCCTTGAGAATGGACACACTTTGCGAAGATCTAATGAGCCCACTTTTGAATTGTGCTTTGGTGGCCGTAGACAGTTCTACAAGTCTAACTATGCAGATCTAGGTGAGATTGCATTACAACACAATATCTCTAGTATTTTCAAAGACAATACAGACATCTGAAATAAACGTGGTTTTGAATCACTATTGTTTTCATGCAGTTTGATTTAATTATTCATAAATGTATGTTCAGCCAATGCCATCAAATTCTTACATTTGCATTAAAAAATCATGAGTGGCTAGAAATTTCTGCAACATTACATCCTGGGCAAAAATTGTCTTATACCTAGGCTTGGCATGTGTCAAAACTTGACTCACCTGGTGAGTGCACTTACAAATGTTAGCAGGCAGGATCTTAGAATGCCATAAAAATCAAACAGTAATTTAATGTTAACTAATTTCAGCAGGGCTAAGTTTTCACTTATCAGACAAGATTTAGGAAAAGCACATTATGCTACGCTGTTGGGCAAGAATAACTCTGATAACACTAGGAAAATGAATTATTTTTATATCAGAGACGAAGGAGAAGACTGTCTTCTATAGCCCTAGGAACAAAAGAAGGGTTCTAGGTAAAGTGAAACCTTAATGGCTAATTAAGGATATTCATAGAGAAATGAACCCCCAAAAAGTATTCAATTAAGTATAAAAGGTTTATTTGTCAAGGAACTAAGGATAAGTATAAAAATCCACTGGCAATAACTAAAACTGTTATTAGGAATATGAATAATCAATGTATTGATCACAAGACTTTTGTTGGGAGTCAGAGAACAAACAAGGACCCCATAGGTTCTTTGAGGGATTGCCAATATTTGAGGATAAAGATATGCCTAATATGTAAAATAGATTGGGGCTGAAAATTTGTGCCTCTAGCAGTGCAATTCCAGCACAGGAGTACAGCAGATGGGCAAGAAATTGTGCCAGGACCTGGAAATGCAGGGTCCTTGCCTCTGCCAGGGCTACAGATCCGGAATCCCTAAGTCACTGCTTGAAGTTTCTGAGATGATCTGTTGGCACGAAACCTCAGTCCACAGTCCATCCCAAACATGGCCCCTGATGTCAGAGAAGGTGGGTGCACAGAAATTTCCTTGCCTAGCCTGTACACCCAGCCCAATGACATGACAGACCTAGGGTCCAGTCCTGTGTTCTGGTCTCTACCCCCAAAGGAAATTAAGGCATTGTGAGGAAATTAGCCCTCTTGTGGAGCAGAAGAAATTTTTAAAAATGATAGGGTCACTGATGGCGACATGTTTAGATAGAGGATCTGGATCGGCGCAGGCTTGGAGGGCCGAAGGGCCTGTTCCTGTGCTGTAATTTTCTTTGTTCTTTGTTCTTTGATAGGGTCACTGGCTGAAGAACTTGTGGCTGTCCAGCACTGCATTACCCATGCTCCCTCTCCTGGCTGTTGCCTACTTAATTCAGATCAAATAGGTAGATTTCAGGCCTATTTAGATTAGGGAAGTGAATGCATTGATGTGTGCCAGACATAATGGTTAGGATTTTGTCTTGGCGAAGGGGGTCTTGACCACTGGCAAAAGCGCCAGCAAGACTCCCACATCGCCATCTCTGGGGAAGGCCCGGATCAAGTTCCAATTAGGCACTAAAGTAGACAGCGGTAGGCCTATCCCAGGATCAAGGACCATGGTGGCGGAAGTCTTGCCTGCTGAGAGCTGTCGGCCAATCAGAGATTGGCAGCTCTTTAACTGAGCAGCGCCACCGTGGAGGCAGTGGCTGCTGCTGGTACTTGACTCACCTGAGGTCCTGGAACCAGGCCACAGGGAAATCAACGTCGGAGGGGTTTTGCGGGGTGGGGTTTGTGGAGAAGATGATGTAGGGGGTGTCAGCAGCAAGGGCAGGGGGGTGGTTCTCAGCGAGACCCCTCCCCTCTTTCCCCCCCCCCTTCCCGATGATGGGTCCCTAATTCAGGCACTGTGCCTTTTGACGAGTGACCCTCCCCTGAAGCCGGCAAGCTACCTGCACAGGTTTGCTTGGCGTGCTCCCCATGCGGCAACAGGCCCACCCACGCTGGGCTAATTCCACTTAAGGGTCTCAATCGGCCATTCACAGGCCTTCCCATCCTGGACTTAATTTGTGTAGAGGCGGGAGGGTGGAAGGGTACACCCCCTGCCACCATCCCATCTGATTATATGCTCTCCTTGTTTCCAAACCTGATGCGGAAGAGAGCATAAACTTCCCCCAGTGTAATACAGACAGGGCAGTGTTATTCACTTGGACAGGAAATTCCAGGCATGTCTCTGGTTCTTGGAGGTCAATCATCTCAGCCCCAGGACATTACTGCAGGAGTTCCTCAGGGTAGTGTCCTAGGCCCAACCATCTTCAGCTGCTTCATCAGTGACTTTCGCTCCATTGTACAATGTTCAGTACCATTCACAAATCCTTAGATACTGAAGCAGCCTGTGTCCATATGCAGCAAGACCTGAACAACATTCAGGCTTGGGCTGATAAGTGGCAAGTAACATCCAAACCACACAAGTGCCAGGCTATGACAATCTCCAGCAGGAGAGAATCTAACCATCTTCCCTTGACATTCAAAGGCATTGCCATCGCTGAATCCCCCACTATCAACATCCTCAACATCATTTGAACAGAAACTGAACTGGAGCAGTCACATAAATATTGTGGCTACAAGAGCAGGTCAGAGGCTGGGAATCCTGTGGTCAGTAACCCACCTCCTGACTCGCCACAGTCTGTCCATCATCTGCAAGGCACAAGTCAGGGGTGTGTGATGGAATACTCTCCACTTGCCTGGATGATTACGACTCCAACAACACTCAAGAAGCTCAACACCATCCAGGGCAAAACAGCTTGCTTGATCGGCACCCCATCCACCACCTTAAACATTCGCTCCCTCCACCACTGACGCACAGTGGCAGCAGTGTATACCTTCTACAAGATTCACTGCAGCAACTCATCGAGGCTCCTTCAACAGCACCTTCCAAATCTGCCATTTCTTCCACCTAGAAGGGCAGGGGCAGCTGACGTGTGGGAACTCCAGCATGTGCAAGTTCCCCTCCAAACCACACACCATTCCGAATTGGAAATATATCACTGTTCCTTCACTGTTGCTGGATCAAAATCCTGGAACTTCCTCCCTAACAGTACCATGGGTGTACCTGCACCAGCTGGACTGCAGCGGTTCAAGAAGGCAGCACATCACCACTTTCATCAGGGCAATTAGGGATAGGCAACAAATGCTGACCTTGCCAGTGACATCCACATTCATGAAACGAATAAAAACAAATTCAGGGTTTCTATCAAGGGATGAAGAAAAAGACTGGAGGTAGTAGATGATCACTCACTAAAGGTGCATGAACAGTGTAAGAGATGTCTTTAGGGAAAGCAAGTAGAGTTTTAGGTTGTACTGCTAGGCCAATTGATTATAAATTGAAGAATACTGTATTTAAGCTATATTATACTCCAGTATATCTGGAAAAATGTTTTCAGATGTAATTACCGCAAATGGTAAAGGATATTGAGGTTCTGGGGAGGCTGCAGAATGATACCAAATCAGAGTGCTTAGTTATGAGATAGGTTCCAAAATTTAGGTTTACTTACTTTGGAGTAATGCAAGCTTGGATGGAGTATGATTGGGTTTTAAAATGATGAAGAGAACAGTTTTGAATTGGATAGGGTTGGGGGTCGGTGGGGGGGGGGGGAAGTGGGGCCTGGAGGCCATGAAGTTAAAAATCTGTTGATAGTCAAGTTAGAGGGTGGAATGTATTGCTCTCTGAGACAAACTGTTGCGACATGCAGTGAGGATGAAATCACTAATTCCTTAAAAAAAAGGAACTTCGCTAGTTCCTGAGAGAAAAACAATAAATCCAGTTATAGAGAGCCAGTCACTAGTTAGCTGTGATTGTGATGAGTCATGGGCATCCATTGCATCCTGGAGCTTTGCCTAATTGCCTGAGGGAGTTGGAAAGGAATTTTCAAGACTTTTTATTGAATAGGTTGCAATTTTTTTTCCTTTTTTCGCCTCTCCCAGGAGATGGCATAGTTAGGGAGTGGGTGAACTTTGTATAAGGTTGCAACATCAGCTGTATGTGACAGATCTGATGAACTTTGTAAACTTTTTTTGTCTATTTGTATGTCTAATTTTTATTGCATGTTAATGATTTGGTATACAGGTAGTTCATAATCATGGGGGAGAAATACAACTTACAGTCAGCCGCTTTGCACCCATAAAATGGAGATCAAACCTGTGGATTCACCTTGCACCCGATCGGGATCTGATGCGCACCAGCCGCCATATTGGCTTGTGCAATTTTTAATTGTCCAGGGCACCCATCTGAAATCGGTGTTAGACTCATTAAATATGCAAATCAGGGTCCTACACTGGCTATAGAACCCCAAATGCAAAATTCAGGTACAACAAAGCGGAGCTTGAACCACTGTATTCTGCCCAGTGGTACCAGCAATTGGGCAGTCTAATTAGTGGTCTTTAAAGGGACCACTGGTGGCATCACTAAAAAAGGCCCAAGAAATTTAAATTTTTAATTTTTGTGGGCCCAGGAAAAGCACAAGTGCTCCACCTGGCTCACAAATGTCCACTGGCAGTGCATTTGAGCCCATCACCACAACCACTCCCCAACCTCCACCTCCCGGGAAATCCCACTTCCCCCAGATGGCATCTGCAGCTCACTGGTGACATTTAAATGAGGACTGAAGCTGAATCTGGCTTGGGCCTCGCACAGACCAATGTATGCAATAGTGCACTGGTGACTTTGCGTCCATTTTGAGCACAAGTCGTTTCTCTCCCCACGTTTCAAACATAGTATGTTATTATTAGTATTTTTTAAATTCTTTCCTGGGATATAAGCGTCGCTGGAAAGGTCAGCATTTGTTGCCCATCCCTAATTGCCCTTGAGAAGGTGGTGGTGAATCGCCGCCTTGAACTGTTGCAGTCCATCTGGTGTAAGTAGACCCACAGTGCTGTTAGGGAGTGAGTTCCAGGTTTTCGACCCAGCAACAGTGAAGGAACAACAATACAATTCTAAGTCAGGATGGTGTGTGGCTTGGAGAGGAACTTGCAGGTGATGGTGTTCCCATGCATCTGTTGCCCTTGTCCTTCCAGATGGTAGAGGTCATGGGTTTGGAAGATGCTGTTGAAGGAGGCTTGGTGTGCTGCTGCAGTGTATCTTGTATATGGTACACACTGCTGCCACTGTGCGGCGGTGGTGGAGAAAGTGAATGTTTAAGGTGGTTAAGTCTTGGAACTGGTATGCACTATGCTTTCCTAATTTCATTTCTTAATATAATATAGACATAAATTCTAATCATTAATTTTAAGTTTATATAAGTAACATTAAATAAATGATAAATTTGGAGTTAATTGTGGAGTATGAAAAGAGCTTCTGTACATGGTTCACAGAGTATGTCAGAGGCAAAACAGTGTCCTTATAAGTAGCAATAAGCAATGTCAAGAAAATGAGATATTAAACTGGCTTGTATTAAACTGTAAGAATAACAGCAAATATTTTTAATGTCAAGCCATTATTAAAAAATTATCTAAAATCCTATTTTCCTTATTTTCCTTTTAAAAGCAACAAGAAAAATCCATCTTAAGCCTTCCTTTTACTATCCTTTTAAATCAGTTATGTTTTTATAAGTGCCCTAGCTGAATAGTAAAATTCAAAATGTTTTATTTTCAATTTCATAAGTTAGATACTAACAATATGCTCACAACTACTGTAGTAAAATTAATTACAAATGGTATTCAGCCTAGTTCCTTAATGCTTTCTTGTTGTATACAGACACGCCAATTAGAACATAATTTAAACAACAATTGCAATAGCTATTTTAAAATATTTCCTCAATGGTTAGAAGCACAAAAAAGGAATCATGTTTATTCTTACTTACAAACAGAGCTATGGAATATGTTTCTGTGGTTGATGTCCTGAATGTTGCAGAAGGTGGCCAACTAAGGTGAGGGTGAAATGAGTGCGGATTTTAGTCCTCTGCCTGACAGGTGACATCATGTTGGAGAATGAACAATGAAGGAGACATGAAGTTCATTTTAGGAGATCAATTTGAGGTGAAAACACTCTAGTAAGAACATCATAGAAGTAAAAAAAAACACGAGATAAAGATGTTTGACTCTTCCCATGAGTTCTGTACACTTTGTCTCACAGTGGGCTCAATCCCATCTATTTAATCTTACTGAAGGGAAGTTTTGCATAACTACTTTATGGGCTGAAATTTTCCACCTTGGCTGAGGTCCTACCGATGAGGCTGAAAGTAGGAGGCGACCCTGCTACGACTGGACGCAGGGTCCAGGAAGGCATTTTCCTGGTGGTGGCCAATTATGTGGCCATCACTGGGGTTGCTGTCCCAATTAAGGACGGTGGCCTGCTGTCCAACCCGCCCCCACCCCCCCAACCCAAGAGCTGTTGGCCTAATCAGAGGGTTGCCAACTCAGCAACCTTAGCAGCGCTATCACTAGCAGTGGCCATTGCTTAATCTGCAGCTACAAGGGCACATCAATGGCCAAGGCGCTCTCGAAGAGGTAAATATGGGGTCAGGGGACCCTGGGGCCAGGCAAGCAAACCCTGGCGATTGTGGGGGGGGTGGGGCAGGGGGTGGGGGTATGGTGGGGTGGGGGGGGGGAATGCTGAGGGTAGGCAGCACCATTGCTGAAAATGTGGCCATTGCCCAGAGGGGCCATGCGATGTAGTGCCCCCTGCCCGGGGCCTGCTGGGAAGCTGCCAAAGTTTAACGGATGGTCTCCCCACGCAGTGGTGTGGACATCCCTCCTCTCAAGACATGGACAAAAAGCCCATGGAGGTGGGAAGTGGCTCTTAATTGGCCACTTAAATGTTTCAATTGGAGTCCAGGTGGATAGCCGATATGCCACCTTTCCTGCCGTGGCCAAAATGGCATGGCGGCAGGAAGACATCAGGCACCCCCTGACACCTTCCAGTGCCATTTTTCCAGCATTCCCTCCTCCTAACACGTCCCCAAAGATCTGGTAAAATACTAGCCTATATTTCCCAAAAGCAATCAAGCAAATTATTCATCTGTGATCACCTCTCCATCGTTACTGAACCTTGGCTCGAGGCCCTCTACAGCTGCCCTCAATCCCAGGAGAAAAGAGAAATATCAGCAGCACAACTGCAAGGTTTCAGAGAAATGGAAGGGATCTTGAGGATGTGTAGTGGACAAGGAATCTCACAGTTACAGTGTAGGTGACTTGTGGAGGACGAAGAGATTTTGGAAACTAAGGCCTGGATTTTAACCTTGAGATGTGTTCTGTTTGGGAATTGAAGCGGTTGAGGTCAGGAAATCTGGAAGAATGGGTTTCCTGAATGTCCTGGAGAATTTAATTTCAGGGCTCCTCTAAGTGGGATTTACACCCACAGGTAGCCTGAGTGACAGGGTGGAGGCATGCGAGAGATCGTTGGTGGGGTGGGGGGGTGGTGATTCAGATCGCAGAGATGAGTTGTGGCTCAGTTAGTAGCACTGTCATCTCTCAGACAGAAGGTTGTGGGTTCAAGTTCCACTCCACGACTTAAGCACAACAATCTAGAATGATACTCCAGTGCAGTACAGAGGAAGTGCTGCACTGTCAGAGTTGCTGTCTTTCAGATTAGATGTTAAACCGAGGCCCCACCTACCCCATTAGGTGGACGTACAAGATGCTATGGCACTATTTTGAACAAGAGCAGTGGAGTTGTCCCAGGTGTCCTGACCAATATTTATCCCTCAACCATCATCAGAAAAACAGATTATTTGGTCATTATCACATTGCTGTTTGTGGGAGCTTGCTGTGTACAAATTGGCCCCTGTGTTTCCTATATTACAACAGTGACTACGCTTCAAAAGTACTTTATTGACTGTGAAACACTTTGGGATGTCTGGTGGTCATGAAAGGCGCAATATAAATGCAAGTCTTTTTTTTAGGGGTGTCCCGATTGCATGATGGTTGTTTCAGGGTTTCCGATCATGGTGGAGAGTCAGGTGGTCAGGAGAGTCCAGTAGTGGTTGGGGGTTGCTGGGGGAGCACAGAGATCGCGGGGGGAGCAGAGAGATCGCGGGCATAGGGTGAGTTTACTGGATAGCTTGTTGAACCTGGAAGAAACACTCCTGCTCCTCCTGGCCCATCAACAGTGTTGTAAAGGCATTTACCTCATGGATTCAGCCCTTCTCACCTTCTATAAGCTGCCAAGTTTCCTACAGCCTGGGAAATCTGGCAGCTTGTGGTTAAAAATAAAATGTTAAAATGAAGGCATACAGCCTTATTATAATATTTAAATGACCAAATTGCTTCCTGTGAGTGGGATGGTCACCCAATCCTTGTCCCGCCTCCATTAAAACCAGGTGGGCGACTTTCTTTCAATTAATTTGTGGGATGTGGGCTTCGCTGGCAATTTTTTCCCATCCCTTATTGCCCTTGAGAAGGTAGTGGTGAGCTGCCTTCTTGAACCGCTGCAGTCCTTGGAGTGTAGGTACACCAACAGTGCTGTTAGGAAGAGAATTACATAATTTTGTCCCAACAACAGTGAAGAAACGATGTAGTTCCAAGTCAGGATGATGAGTGGCTTGGAGGGGAACTTGCAGGTGGTGGTGTTTTTTTGCATTTTAACCTCTGACACTACCCCAAACCATCCATTTTTAGGAGTTGAGATTCAGCCTTAAGAGTTGGTTGCAGTGGCACCTCTTGCCTGAGTACTCCCTCAATACTGCACTAAGCCTGTCAATCAACCTTGATCTTTGTGCTCAAGTGGGACTTGACCCCACAGCCTTTTGAGTGCTACCAACTGAACCATGGTTGACACTAATAGAGTAAGCATGCAAATGATCAAATAGGTGACTGAAAATTTGATGTGTATTACAAACTACAGTCAAGAAATTAGTCCACAGAATAGAAGCGTGCGATGATGTGGAAATAGTGAAAAATAATAAATTCACATTTCAGTACAAGTTAAATGGTACAATTTTAAAAGAGGTTCAAGAGTAAATAGACCTGACGGCGTTTGTGCACAAATCTTTGAAGGTGTCAGGACAGTTTAACAAAGCATATGGGATCCTGGGCTTTATAAATAGAGGATAGAGTACAAAAGCAGCTCAGTCCCAACTGGAGTATTGTATCCAATTCTGGGCACCACACTTGAGGAAGGATGTGAAGGCTGTGGGGAGGATACAGAAGTGATTAGCTAGAATAGTTCCAGGGATAAGGGATTACAGTTATATGGTTAGAGTGGAGAAGCTGGCATTGTTCTCCTTAGAGCAGGGAAGGCCAAGAGGAGATTTGATAGAGGTGTTTAAAACCATGAAGGGTTGAGATAGAGTAAATAAAAAGAGACTGATTCCAATGGCTCTGGATGATAACCAGAGTGCACAGATTTAAGGTGATTGGCAAAAAAAACTATAGGCGATATGAGGAAAAACTTTTAAGCAACAAGTAATTACGATTTGGAACGCACTGCCTGATAGGATGTTGGAAACTAATTTAATTGTAGATTTGAAAAGGGAATTGGATAATGACTTGAAGGAGATAAATTGCAGTGGTATGGGGCAAGGGCCAAGCACTGGGATGAACTGGATTGCTCTTCAGTCAAGCCAACATAGACTCGATGGACCAACTGGCCTCCTTCAGCACTGTGCTGTTCATTGTAAATAGTGGGAGGGGGGTGGGGGTGGAGGGTGGGGGGAGAAGGACTGAAAACTCAGATTCTCTGGGAAAAAAATGAAGGGCACTATGTTCACTGAAATTATAAGTATGGAAAGCCTAATTAATTAGTTATCTCCTTCACTAAAATTGAGGATAAAGAATGTGCGAATATATGGAATATATTAATGACATAAAAATAATTGTACTTAATAGATGAAGAAGACAGAAGGAGGCAGAATTTCCTATTCTATTCCAATACTAAATGGAAAAGGCTAGTGACTAGCTTCTCTTGCATTTTACCACCTAAAATGGGCCAGGGTAGTGGCAGAGAATGAGGTATTGAGGCCTACCACTGCCTTGACCTCAATTTTCCTCTCCTGCCACCCCTGCTGCTGGTCACCTCTTCCCCAGCTACTGCATGCAAATATTCTTGAGGGAACCTGGGTTCCCAGCTCATTTCCATTCATCTACTTTAGTTACTACTGTCTCTTGAAACCGCCATGTGATGTTGACAGAAGGGTCAGCGTAGCAGCAATAAAGTTCCTAAGATCAAGAAAGAAGGGAGATGTGCCTAATAGCTTTACAACGGGGCCCAACACTCACTCCTGATGGCTTCAGTCTTGTGAGCTTTGGTGCAGTCTTTGGGGCCTCTTGCCCCATTAAATGATGCTCTCGTTTATTTTGGTCTAGACCTCCTGTGATGCCAGAAATACCGCAAATAGATAGACAATTAGTTTAAACAGCCATTGGACCTAGATGCAGTAAACCATACAACACAACCTGGATTCTCCCCTTCACACTGGTAGGCTTTCTCTTGGCAGCAAGAATCCAACTGGGAGTCTACTGTGCATAGTAAGTTATTTCCCTGGGTTGATGTCAGGTGAATATGCATGGATGGGGGATGTTCCAATCCACTGGAACTCTGCCCAGAAGTGGACCGTCCAGACATAGATGTAAGGTAGTAGAATATCAGTTATCTTATTCAATGATTGTAAAACCAAAACTTGCCGAGGTGTGGTTATTTTACTTTCATTAATATTCTCTGCTCCTCTATTCATCTCCTAATGAGGCTGAATCCTTGCTGGATGAACTTTCTTGGTGCCAGGCAGCCTCTGGTACCTAACTGTGACCATTATTCCAGTATTTGGGGGCAATTTTAGAGAAATTAATGGGATTAACTGGTGACAAATACTCTGGACCTGATGACCTCCATCCTAGAATTTTAAGAGGTAGCTGTAGAGATAATGGATGCATTAGTTTTGATATTCCAGAATTCTTTAGATTCTAGAACAGTTCCAAGGATTGGAAAGTAGAAAATGGAATCCCTCTATTTAAGAAAGGAGCAAGAAAGAAAACTGGGAACTGTAAGCCAGCTAGCCTAACATCGGTACAAAGAACAAAGAACAGTACAGCACAGGAACAGGCCATTCGGCCCTCCAAGCCTGCGCCGATCTTGATGCCTGCCGAAACTAAAACCTTCTGCACTTCCGGGGTCCGTATCCCTCTATTCCCATCCTATTCATGTATTTGTCAAGATGCCTCTTAAACATATCTATGGTACCTGCTTCCACCACCTCCCCCGGCAAAAGGTTCCAGGCACTCACCATCCTCTGCGTAAAGAACTTGCCTTGCACATCCTCTCTAAACTTTGCCCCTCTCACCTTTAACCTATGTCCCCTAGTAACTGACTCTTCCACCCTGGGAAAAAGCTTCTGGCTATCCACTCTGTCCATGCCGCTCATAACTTTGTAAACATCTATCATGTCGCCCCTCCACCTCCGTCGTTCCAGTGAAAACAATCCGAGTTTATCCAACCTCTCCTCATAGCTAATGCCCTCCAGACCAGGCAACATCCTGGTAAACCTCTTCTGTACCCTCTCCAAAGCCTCCTCGTCCTTCTGGTAGTGTGGCGACCAGAATTGCACGCAATATTCTAAGTGTGGCCTAACTAAAGTTCTGTACAGCTGCAGCATGACTTGCCTATTTTTATACTCTATGCCCCGACCGATGAAGGCAAGTATGCTGTATGCCTTCTTGACTACCTTATCCACCTGCGTTGCCACTTTCAGTGACCTGTGGACCTGTACGCCCAGATCTCTCTGCCTGTCAATACTCCTAAGGGTTCTGCCATTTACTGTATACATCCCACCTGCATTGGACCTTCCAAAATGCATTACCTCACATTTGTCCGAATTAAACTCCATCTGCCATTTCTCCGCCCTAGTCTCCAACCGATCTATATCCTGCTGTATCCTCTGACAATCCTCATCACTGTCCGCAACTCCACCAACCTTTGTGTCGTCCGCAAACTTACTAATCAGACCAGCTACATTTTCCTCCAAATCATTTATATATACTACAAAGAGCAAAGGTCCCAGCACTGATCCCTGCGGAACACCACTAGTCACATCCCTCCATTCAGAAAAGCACCCTTCCACTGCGACCCTCTGTCTTCTATGACCGAGCCAGTTCTGTAACCATCTTGCCAGCTCCCCTCTGATCCCATGTGACTTCACCTTTTGTATCAGTCTGCCATGAGGGACCTTGTCAAAGGCTTTACTGAAGTCCATATGGATAACATCCACTGCCCTTCCTTCATCAATCATCTTTGTCACTTCCTCAAAAAACTCAATCAAATTAGTGAGACACGACCTCCCCTTCACAAAACCATGCTGCCTCTTGCTAATAAGTCCATTTGTTTCCAAATGGGAGTAAATCCTGTCCCGAAGAATCCTCTCTAATAATTTCTCTACCACTGATGTAACGCTCACCGGCCTATAATTTCCTGGATTATCCTTGCTACCCTTCTTAAACAAAGGAACAACATTGGCGATTCTCCAGTCCTCTGGGACCTCACCTGTAGCCAATGAGGATGCAAAGATTTCTGTCAAGGCCCCAGCAATTTCTTCCCTTGCCTCCCTCAGTATTCTGGGGTAGATCCCATCAGGCCCTGGGGACTTATCTACCTTATTGCTTTGCAAGACACCCAACACCTCCTCCTTTTTGATAATGAGATGACTGAGACTACCTACACTCCCTTCCCTAGGCTCATCATCCACAAAGTCCTTCTCCCTGGTGAATACTGATGCAAAGTACTCATTTAGTACCTCGCCCATTTCCTCTGGTTCCACACATAGATTCCCTTCTCTGTCCTTGAGTGGGCCAACCCTTTCCCTGGTTACCCTCTTGCTCTTTATATACGTATAAAAAGCCTTGGGATTTTCCTTAATCCTGTTTGCCAATGACTTCTCATAACCCCTTTTAGCCCCCATGACTCCTTGCTTAAGTTCCTTCCTACTGTCTCTATATTCCTCAACGGATTTGTCTGTTCCTAGCCTTCCAGCCCTTACGAATGCTTCCTTTTTCTTTTTGACGAGGCTCACAATATTCTGCGTTATCCAAGGTTCCCGAAACTTGCCAAACCTAAACTTCTTCCTCACAGGAACATGCTGGTCCTGGATTCTAATCAACTGACGTTTGAAAGACTCCCACATGTCAGATGTTGATTTACCCTCAAACAGCCGCCCCCAATCTAAATTCTTCAGTTCCTGCCTAATATTGTTATAATTAGCCTTCCCCCAATTTAGCACCTTCACCCGAGGACTACTGTTATCCTTATCCACAAGTACCTTAAAACTTATGGAATTATAGTCACTGTTCCCGAAATGCTCCCCCACTGAAACTTCGACCACCTGGCCGGGCTCATTCCCCAATACCAGGTCCAGTACAGCCCCATCCCTAGTTGGACTATCTACGTATTGTTTCAAGAAGCCCTCCTGGATGCTCCTTACAAATTCTGCCCCATCCAAACCCCTAGCACTAAGTGAGTCCCAGTCAATATAGGGGAAGTTAAAATCACCCACCACTACAACCCTGTTACCTTTACATCTTTCCAAAATCTGTCTACATATCTGCTCCTCTACCTCCCACTGGCTGTTGGGAGGCCTGTAGTAAACCCCCAACATCGTGACTGCACCCTTCCTATTCCTGAGCTCCACCCATATTGCCTCGCTGCATGACTCCTCCAAGGTGTCCTCCCGCAGTACAGCTGTGATATTCTCCTTAACCAGTCATGCAACTCCCCCACCCCTTTTACATCCTCCTCTATCCTGCCTGAAGCTTCTAAATCCTGGAACATTTAGCTGCCAATCCTGTCCTTCCCTCAACCAAGTCTCTGTAATAGCAACAACATCATAGTTCCAAGTACTAATCCAAGCTCTAAGTTCATCTGCCTTACCTGTTATACTTCTTGCATTGAAACAAATGCACTTCTGACCACCAGTCCCGCTGTTCTCCGCAACATCTCCCTGCCTGCTCTTCCTCTTAGTCTTACTGGCCTTATTTACTAGTTCCCCTTCATTTATTTCACTTGCTGTCCTACTGCTCTGTTTCCCACACCCCTGCCACACTAGTTTAAACCCTCCCGAGTGACGCTAGCAAACCTCGCAGCCAGGATATTTGTGCCCCTCAAGTTCAGATGCAACCCATCCTTCTTGTAGTAGGCAAAATGCTAGAATCTATGATTAAGAAAGTGGCAACAGGGCACTGAGAAAATCATCGTATGATTAAACAGAGTCAACACGTGGCTACAGAGCTGGTGGAGGAGGGAGGGCTTCAGATATGTGGATCATTGGGATCCCTTCTGGGGAAGGTGGGACCTGTACAAGAAGGACGGGTTGCATCTGAACTGGAGGGGCACCAATATCCTGTCCGGGAGGTTTGCTAGAGCTCTTCGGGAGGGTTTAAACTCGTTTGGCAAGGGGATGGGAACCGGAGCTACGGATCAGTGGATGGGGTAGCTGTTGAACAGGCAGATACAGAGTGCAGAGAGTCTGTGAGGAAGGTTAGACAGTTGACAGGGCAAAGTTGCAGCCAGTATGATGGGTTGAAGTGTGTCTATTTTAACGCAATAAGTGTCAGGAATAAGGGTAATGAACTTCGAGCATGGATCAGTACTTGGAGCTACGATGTTGTGGCCATTATGGAGACTTGGATATCACAGGGGCAGGAATGGATGTTTGATGTTCCGTGGTTTAGATGTTTCAAAAGGAATAGGGTGGGAGGTAAAAGAGGTGGGGGAGTGGCATTGCTAATCTGGGATAGTATCACAGCTGTAGAAAGGGAGGTTGTCGAGGTGGGTTTGTCGACTGAGTCATTATGGGTGGAAGTCAGAAACAGGAAAGGAGCAGTCACTTTATTGGGAGTTTTCTATCGACCCCCCAATAGCAACAGAGACATGGAGGAACAGATTGGGAGGCAGATTTTGGAAAGGTGCAGAAGTAACAGGGTTGTTGTCATGGGTGACTTCAACTTCCCTAATATTGATTGGAGCCTCCTTAGTGCAAATAGTTTGGATGGAGCAGTTTTTGTCAGGTGTGTCCAGGAAGGTTTCCTGACTCAATATGTAGATAGGCCGACTAGAGGGGAGGTTATGTTGGATTTGGTGCTTGGCAACGAACCAGGCCAGGTGGCAGATCTCTCGGTGGGAGAGCATTTCGGTGATAGTGATCACAACTCCCTGACCTTTACTATAGTCATGGAGAGGGACAGGAGCAGACGGGATGGGAAAATAATTAATTGGGGGAGGGGGAATTACAATGCTATTAGGCAGGAACTGGGGAGCATAAATTGGGAACAGATGTTCTCAGGGAAATGCACGACAGAAATGTGGAGGTTGTTTAGGGAGCACTTGCTGCGACTGCTGGATAGGTTTGTCCCGATGAGGCAAGGAAGGGATGGTAGGGTGAAGGAACCTTGGATAACAAGAAATGTGGAACAGCTAGTCAAGAGGAAGAAGGAAGCTTACTTAAGGTTGAGGAAGCAAGGATCAGACAGGGCTCTAGAGGATTACAAGGTAGCCAGGAAGGAACTGAAGAATGGACTTAGGAGAGCTAGAAGGGGACATGAAAAAGTCTTGGCGGGCAGGATTAAGGAAAATCCCAAGGCGTTCTACACTTATGTGAGGAACAAGAGGATGGCCAGAGTGAGGGTAGGGCCGATCAGGGATAGTGGAGGGAACTTGTGCCTGGAGTCGGAGGAGGTAGGGGAGGTCCTAAATGAATACTTTGCTTCAGTATTCACTAGTGAGAGGGATCTGGTTGTTTGTGAGGACAGCGTGGAACAGGCTGATATGCTCGAACAGGCTGATGTTAAGAAGGAGGATGTGCTGGAAATTATGAAAGGCATGAGGACAGATTAGTCCCCGGGGCCAGACGGAATATACCCAAGGATATTACGGGAAGCGAGGGAAGAGATTGCCGCGCCTTTGGCGATGATCTTTGCGTCTTCACTGTCCACTGGAGTAGTACCGGATGATTGGAGGGTGGCAAATGTTGTTCCCTTGTTCAAGACAGGGAATAGGGATAACCCTGGGAATTATAGACCAGTCAGTCTTACGTCGGTAGTGGGCAAATTATTGGAGAGGATTCTGAGAGACAGGATTTATGATTATTTGGAAAAGCATAGTTTGATTAGAGACAGTCAGCATGGCTTTGTGAGGGGCAGGTCATGCCTCACAAGCCTTATTGAATTCTTTGAAGACGTGACAAAACACATTGATGAAGGAAGAGCAGTGGATGTGGTGTATATGGATTTTAGCAAGGCGTTTGATAAGGTTCCCCATGGTAGGCTCATTCAGAAAGTAAGGAGGCATGGGATACATGGAAAGTTGGCTGTTTGGATACAGAATTGGCTGGCCCACAGAAGACAGAGGGTGGCAGTAGTTGGAAAGTATTCAGCCTGGAGCTCGGTGACCAGTGGTGTTCCGCAGGGATCTGTTCTGGGACCTCTGCTCTTTGTGATTTTTATAAATGACTTGGATGAGGAAGTGGAAGGCTGGGTTAGCAAGTTTGCCGATGACACGAAAGTTGCTGGAGTTGTGGATAGTGTGGAAGGCTGTTGTAGGTTGCAACGGGACATTGACAGGATGCAGAGCTGGGCTGAGAAGTGGCAGATGGAGTTCAACCTGGAAAAGTGTGAAGTGATTCATTTTGGAAGGTCGAATTTGAATGCAGAATACAGCCTTAAAGACAGGATTCTTGGGAGTGTGGAGAAACAGAGGGATCTTGGGGTCCATGTCCATAGATCGCTCAAAGTTGCCACCCAAGTTGATAGGGTTGTTAAGAAGGCGTATGGTGTGTTGGCTTTCATTAACAAGGGGATTGAGTTTAAGAGCCGTGAGGTTATGCTGCAGCTCTATAAAGCCCTGGTTGGACCACACTTGGAATATTGTGTTCAGTTCTGGTCGCCTCATTATAGGAAGGATGTGGAAGCTTTAGAGAGGGTGCAGAGGAGATTTACCAGGATGCTGCCGGGACTGGAGGGCATGTCTTACGAAGAAAGGTTGAGGGAGCTAAGGCTTTTCTCATTGGAACAAAGAAGGATGAGAGGTGACTTGATAGAGGTGTACAAGATGATGAGAGGCTTAGATAGAGTGGATAGCCAGAGACTTTTCCCAGGGCGGAAAGGGCTATCACCAGGGGGCATAATTTTAAGGTGATTGGAGGAAGGTTTAGGGGAGATGTCAGAGGTAGGTTCTTTACACAGAGAGTGGTGGGTGCGTGGAATGCACTGCCAGCGGTGGCAGTAGATGCAGATACATTAGGGACATTTAAGCGACTCTTGGATAGGTACATGGATGATAGTAGAATGAAGGGTATGTGGGTAGTTTGATCTTAGAGTAGGTTAAAGGTTCGGCACAATATCGTGGGCCGAAGGGCCTGTACTGTGCTGTACTGTTTTATGTTCTATGTTCTATTTATGAAAGGGAAATTGTGTTTGACAAATCTTGAGATTTTTGAGGATGTAACTGGTAAGATGGATAAGGGTAACAAGTGGATATAATGTATTTGGATTTTCAAAAAAACATTCGATAAGGTGCCACACAAGAGGATGTTACATAAAATTAGGAGTCATGGAATGGCGGTAATATACTACCATGGATTGAGGACTGGTTAGGAACATAGGAACAGGAGTAGGCTATTGAGTCCATCAGGCCTGCTGCGCCATTCAATCGGATTCAGGCTGATCATCTACCTCAACGCCACTTTCCCGCAGTATCTCCATTTTCCTTGATGTCATTTGTCTCCAGAAATCTATCAATTTCTCTCTGGAACACACTCTGTGATTTAGCTTCCACAACCCTCTGGGGCAGAGAATTACAAAGATTCACCATCCTCTGAGTGAAAAAATTCCTCCTCATCGTCGTCTTAAATGGCCTACCCCTTATTCTGAGATTATGTGCCCTGGTTCTAGACTCACCAGCCAGGGGAAACATCCCATTTACATCCACCTTGTCATGCCCTGTAAGAATTTTGTAAGTTTTAATGAAATCACCTCTCATTCTTCGAAACTCTAGAGAATACAGTTTCCTTAATCCCTCTCATAAAACAATCCCGCCATCCCAGGAATTAGCCCTGTGAACCTCGGTTGCACTTCTCTATGGCAAGTATATCCTTAATTAGATAAGGAGACCAAAACTGTACACAATACTCCAGGTGCAGTCTCACCAAGGCTCTATACAATTGCAGCAAGATGTCTTTACTTCTGTACTCAAATCCCCTTATGATGAAGGCCAACATACCATTTGCCTTCCTAATTGCTTGCTGAACAAGGACACCCAGGTCCCTTTGGACACCAACACTTCCCAACCAGAGAGCAGGCTATACTAGACCTGGTATTGTGCAAGAACAAAGAACAAACAAAGAACAAAGAAAATTACAGCACAGGAACAGGCCCTTCGGCCCTCCAAGCCTGCGCCGATCCAGATCCTCTATCTAAACATGTCACCTATTTTCTAAGGGTCTGTATCTCTTTGCTTCCTGCCCATTCATGTATCTGTCTCGATACATCTTAAAAGACACTATCATGCCCACGTCTACCACCTCCGCTGGCAACGCGTTCCAGGCACCCACCACCCTCTGCGTAAAGAACTTTCCACGCATATCCCCCCTAAACCTTTCCCCTCTCACTTTGAACTCGTAACCCCTAGTAATTGAATCCCTCACTCTGGGAAAAAGCTTCATGCTATCCACCCTGTCTATACCTCTCATGATTTTGTACACCTCAATCAGGTCCCCCCTCAACCTCCGTCTTTCTAATGAAAATAATCCTAATCTACTCAACCTCTCTTCATAGCTAGCGCCCTCCATACCAGGCAACATCCTGGTGAACCTCCTCTGCACCCTCTCCAAAGCATCTACATCCTTTTGGTAATGTGGCGACCAGAACTGCACGCAGTATTCCAAATGTGGCCGAACCAAAGTCTTATACAACTGTAACATGACCTGCCAACCCTTGTACTCAATACCCCGTCCGATGAAGGAAAGCATGCCGTATGCATTCTTGACCACTCTATTGACCTGCGTTGCCACCTTCAGGGAACAATGGACCTGAACACCCAAATCTCTCTGAACATCAATTTTCCCCAGGACATTTCCATTTACTGTATAGTTCACTTTTGAATTGGATCTTCCAAAATGCATCACCTCGCATTTGCCCTGATTGAACTCCATCTGCCATTTCTCTGCCCAACTCTCCAATCTATATCTATATTCTGCTGTATTCTCTGACAGTCCCCTTCACTATCTGCTACTCCACCAATCTTAGTGTCGTCTGCAAACTTGCTAATCAGACCACCTATACTTTCCTCCAAATCATTTATGTATATCACAAACAACAGTGGTCCCAGCACGGATCCCTGTGGAACACCACTGGTCACACGTCTCCATTTTGAGAAACTCCCTTCCACTGCTACTCTCTGTCTCCTGTTGCCCAGCCAGTTCTTTATCCATCTAGCTAGTACACCCTGGACCCCATGCGACTTCACTTTCTCCACCAGCCTACCATGGGGAACCTTATCAAACGCCTTACTGAAGTCCATGTATATGACATCTACAGCCCTTCCCTCATCAATCAACTTTGTCACTTCCTCAAAGAATTCTATTAAGTTGGTAAGACATGACCTTCCCTGCACAAAACCATGTTGCCTATCACTGATAAGCCCATTTTCTTCCAAATGGGAATAGATCCTATCCCTTAGTATCTTCTCCAGCATCTTCCCTACCACTGACGTCAGGCTCACCGGTCTATAATTACCTGGATTATCCCTGCTACCCTTCTTAAACAAGGGGACAACATTAGCAATTCTCCAGTCCTCCAGACCTCACCCGTGTTTAAGGATGCTGCAAAGATATCTGTTAAGGCCCCAGCTATTTCCTCTCTCGCTTCCCTCAGTAACCTGGGATAGATCCCATCTGGACCTGGGGACTTGTCCACCTTAATGCCTTTTAGAATACCCAAAACTTCCTCCCTCCTTATGCCGACTTGACCTAGAGTAATCAAACATCTGTCCCTAACCTCAACATCCGTCATGTCCCTCTCCTCGGTGAATACCGATGCAAAGTACTCGTTTAGAATCTCACCCATTTTCTCTGACTCCACGCATAACTTTCCTCCTTTGTCCTTGAGTGGGCCAATCCTTTCTCTAGTTACCCTCTTGCTCCTTATATATGAATAAAAGGCTTTGGGATTTTCCTTAACCCTGTTTGCTAAAGATATTTCATGACTCCTTTTAGCCCTCTTAATTCCTCGTTTCAGATTGGTCCTACATTCCCGATATTCTTTCAAAGCTTCGTCTTTCTTCAGCCTCCTAGACCTTATGTATGCTTCCTTTTTCCTCTTAGCTAGTCTCACAATTTCACCTGTTATCCATGGTTCCCTAATCTTGCCATTTCTATCCCTCATTTTCACAGGAACATGTCTCTCCTGCATGCTAATCAACCTCTCTTTAAAAGCCTCCCACATATCAAATGTGGATTTACCTTCAAACAGCTGCTCCCAATTTACATTCCCCAGCTCCTGCCGAATTTTGGTATAGTTGGCCTTCCCCCAATTTAGCACTCTTCCTTTAGGACCACTCTCGTCTTTGTCCATGAGTATTCTAAAACTTACGGAATTGTGATCACTATTCCCAAAGTAGTCCCCTCCTGAAACTTCAACCACCTGGCCGAGCTCATTCCCCAACACCAGGTCCAGTATGGCCCCTTCCCAAGTTGGACTATTTACATACTGCTCTAGTAAACCCTCCTGGATGCTCCTTACAAATTCTGCTCCATCTAGACCTCTAACACTAAGTGAATCCCAGTCAATGTTGGGAAAATTAAAATCTCCTATCACCACCACCCTGTTGCTCCTACATCTTTCCATAATGAGATAGGATTAATCAATGACCTCATAGTTAAGGCGCCCCTAGGTAGCAGCGATCATAATATGATTGAACTTTACATTCAGTTTGAGGGAGAGAAGAGTGGGTCCAAGACTAGTATTTTAAACTTAAATAAGGGCAATTATGAGGGCATGAAAGCAGAGCTAGCTAAAGTGAACTTGCAAATTAGGTTAAGGGATAGGTCAATAGAAATGCAGTGGCAGACATTTAAGGGGATATTTCAGAATACACAGAATAGATACATTTCAACGAGAAAAAATCCAAGGGGGGGACCCGCCATCCGTAGTTAACTAAAACAGTTAAAGATAGTAACAAACTTAAAGAATAAGTCTCTAATTGCACAAAGATGAGAGGCAGGTCAGAAGATTGGACAGAATATAAAAAATAGCAAAGAATGACTAAAAGATTGATACGGAAGGTAAAATTAGAGTATGAGAGAAAGCTAGCTGGAAATATAAATGCAGATAGTAGGAGTTTCTATAGATATTTAAAAAAGAAAAGAGTGAACGAAGTGAGTGTTGGTCCTATCGAAAGTGAGTCTGGGGAATGAATAATGGATAATAAGGAGATGGCAGATGAATTGAACAGATATTTTGCATCGGTCTTCACTATTGAGGATATAAGTAACATTCCAGTATTAGCTGTAAGTCACGAAATGGAAGGGAGAGGGGAGCTCCAGAAAATTACCATCACCAGGGAAGTGGTACTGAACAAATTGTTGGAGCTGCGAGCTGACAAGTCCCCGGGTCATGATGGACCTCATCCTAGGGTGTTAAAAGAAATGGCTAGTGAGATAGTCGATGCGTTAGTTTTATCTGCTGAAATTTAGAAGAGTAAGAGACGACTTGATTGAAACATATAAGATCCTGAGGGGTCTTGACAGGGTGGATGTGGAATGGATGTTTCCCCTTTTGGACGAATCTAGAACTAGATGTCACTGCTTAAAAATAAGGGTTCGCCCATTTAAGACAGATGAGGAGAAATTTTTCTCTGAGGGTCATCGGTCTTTGGGATTCTCTTCCTCAAAAGGCAGTGGAAGCAGAGTCTTTGAATACTTTTAAGGCAGAGGTAGATAGATTCTTGATAAGCAAGGGGGTGGAAGGTTATCAGGGGTAGGTGGAAATGTGGAGTAGTCAGTTCAGCCATGAACTTATTGAATGGCGGAGCAGGCCCGAAGGGCCGAGTGGCCTATTCCTGCTCCTAATTCGTATGTTTGTATGTTCGTATGTAACCTGTCACCATTTCAGAAATATTCTGTCTTTCTGTTTTTTCTACCAAGTGGATAACTTCACACTTATTCACATTATGTTCCATCTGCCATGGTCTTGCCCATTCACTTAGCCTGTCCAATTCTGCTTGAAGCCTTCTTGCATCTTCCTCACAACTTACATTCCCACCTAGTTTTGTGACATCAGCAAATTTGAAGCTATTACAATTGGTCACCACATCCAAATCATTTATATAGATTGTGAACAGCTCTGGCCCTAGCTCTGATCCTTGCCGTACCCCACTAGTAACAGCCCACCATCCTGCGAATGACCTGTTTATTCCTACTCTCTGCTTTCTGTCTCTTAACCAATTCTCAATCCATACTAGTATATTACCCCTAATCCCGTGCGCTCTCATTCTGTTTAATAACCTCCTGTGTGGGACCTTATCCACATCCACTGGTTCTCCTTTATCTATGCTGCAAGTAACATCCTCAAAAATTCCAACATGTTTGTCAACCATGATTTCCCTTTCATAAATCCATGTTGACTCTGCCCAATTTTACCATTATTTTCTAAGTGTCCAGTTATCAGATCCTTTATAATAGATTCTAACATTTTCCCTACTACAGAGGTCAAATAAACAGGTCTGTAGTTCTCCATTCTCCCTCTCCCACCCTTCTTAAATAGTGGGGCTACATTTGCTACTTTCAAGTCTGCAGGAACCTTTCCTGAATCTATAGAATTTTGAAAGACAGCCACCAATGCATCCGTTTTCTCCATAACCATCTGCTTCAGCACTCGGATGTAGCTCATCTGGTCCAGATACCAAACGTCAATCGGTTAACTTTTCAAGTAGTAGCACTTTACTAATACTTATTTCTTTCAGTTCCTCAGTTTCACAAGTCCCTTGGTTACCTTAATGTACAGAAAGCAGAGAGTAGGAATAAATGGGACATTTTCAGGTTGGCAGACTGTAACTAGCAGGGTACCATAAGGAGCAATACTTGGGTCTCAGCTATGTACAATTTATATTAATGATTTAAATGAGGGGACTGAATGTGACATATTCAAGTTTGCTGATGATACGAGGGAAAGTAAGTGATGAGGAAGATCCAAAGAGGCTGCAGAGGGATATAGACAAGGTGGATGAGTGAGCAAGAATATGGCAGATGGAATAACTGTGGCAAAGTGTGAAGTTATCCACTTTGTTAGGAAAAATAAAGGAACAGAATATCTTTTGAATACTGGGAGATTGGGAAATGTTTGCACTTAGAGGGACCTGGGTGTCATTGTACTTGAATCACAGAAAGTTAACATGCAGTACAGCAACCAATTAAGAAGGCAAATGGTATGTTTGCTTTTGTTACAAAGGAATTGGTGTTTGAGTAAAGAAGTCTCACTACAATTGTAGAGGGCATTAGTGATTCTATTGTACTCAATCTTTCCTTCGAAGACAATCCTCTGATCCTTGGGACCAGCCTAGTGAACCTTTGTTGCACTCCCTCCAGGGCAAGTATGTTCTTCCATGAGTAAGGAGACCAAAACTGCACACACTACTCCAGGTGTTGCCTCACCAATGCCTTGTAAAATTGATAGATTTTTGTGTACTAAGGGAATTAAGGTATATGGGGTTAGTGCGGGAAGGTAGGGTTGACGTAGAAGTTCAGTCATGACCTTATTGAATGGCGAGCAGACTTGAAGGGCCAAATTGCCTACAACAGCTCTAATTTCTTATGTTCTTATGAACCTGTCTGGACTACTGATGCCAAGTACCCACCTCAAATTGATGGACATTTCATTGAAATAGCACTGGGGAAATGCCAGTCCTACATGCAGTCAGCCATGTAAGAGGTTGTCTGGGAAAGGATGTCTAAGTGAAATGGGTGTCTGGTGTTCCTGGGAAATCACTGTGGTGATAGCTGATTTAAAGGGCACAAATAAGTGCATTGGTCCCAAAATTCAGATCCAGTGTCAGAATGGTGAACAGGCTGGAATGTGAAATGAAACACAATTCTTCCCAGATTTTATACTATGTACAATGCCACTCGTAATTCCAACAGAGGCGGGGAGGGGGCAAATCTCTGCCCTGTACCCACCTCAGATAAAGGGATCATGTCTGGACTTTACAAGTGCAGATTTTTTTTTATTCATTCATGGGATGTGGGCGTTGCTGGCCAGGCCAGCATTTATTGCCCATCCCTAATTGCTCTTGAGAAGGTGGTGGTGAGCTGCCTTCTTGAACCGCTGCAGTCCATGTGGGGTAGGTACACCCACAGTGCTGTTAGGAAGGGAGTTCCAGGATTTTGACCCTGCGACAGTGAAGGAATGGCGATATAGTTCCAAGTCAGGATGGTGTGTGACTTGGAGGGAAACTTGCAAGTGGTGGTGTTCCCATGTATTTGCTGCCCTTGTCCTTCTAGTTGGTAGAGCTCGTGGGTTTGGAAGGTGCTGTCTAAGGAGCCTTGGTGCATTGCTGCAGTGCATCTTGTAGATGGTACACACTGCTGCCACTGTGCGTCGGTGGTGGAGGGAGTGAATGTTTGTAGATGGGGTGCCAAGCGGCTGCTTTGTCCTGAATGGTGTCGAGCTTCTTGAGTGTTGTTGGAGCTGCACCCATCCAGGCAAGTGGAGAGTATTCCATCACACTCCTGACTTGTGCCTTGGAGATGGTGGACAGGCTTTTGGGAGTCAGGAGGTGAGTTACTCGCCTCAGGATTCCTAGCCTCTGACCTGCTCTTGTAGCCACAGTATTTATATGGCTACTCCAGTTCAGTTTCTGGTCAATGGTAACCCCTAGGATGTTGATAGTGGGGGATTCAGCAATGGTAATGCCGTTGAATGTCAAGGGGAGATGGTTCGATTCTCTCTTGTTGGAGATGGTCATTGCCTGGCACTTGTGTGGCACGAATGTTACTTGCCACTTATCAGCCCAAGCCTGGATATTGTCCAGGTCCTGCTGCATTTCTACACGGACTGCTTCAGTATCTGAGGAGTCATGAATGGTGCTGAACATTGTGCAATCATCAGCGAACATCCCCACTTCTGACCTTATGATTGAAGGAAGGTCATTGATGAAGCAGCTGAAGATGGTTGGGCCTAGGACACTACCCTGAGGAACTCCTGCAGTGATGTCCTGGAACTCAGATGATTGACCTCCAACAACCACAACCATCTTCCTTTGTGCTAGGTGGCCTGTCTCATTTAGGGATTTGGAATGGGGTCTTCAGCCTTTTCTATTGATAGATGGGGGTTTGAGCCCCATTAAATTTCCAATATTTCAGTTTTTTAAAAAATCATTTTTGCTTGTTTAGGAAATTAGGTTATCATTAATATTTGCGCCGTTGGTCCATTTTCTTTGCATCTAGCACCATTATTGGCACCAAGAGGTTTCCCAACTGGAATCTCCCTATCTTTGTTGATTGGAAGAAAGAGGACATACCCCCCACTTCGTATCAGGCATATCGGGCTGTGCAAGAGGTGCCCTGTACCCACCTGCTGGGAACCTCAAACCCACATCTGCAGACATAGATGGCCAAACTTTGATTTGACAATTAGTGTGTGCAGAGGCTCCGGTTCTCAAAAGAAACTAAGGATTGCATTTTAAGAGTCCGCCGCCGAAGTAGGCAGCGGACGTAGAAAAATAATGCGGCCCGCCCGCACGAGCACCGCGTCACGGAACCACCGCGATTTCAAACGTGGCGGCTCATTTGCATGGCCAGGGTTCCCACCCTCCCGTGATGACGTGGAGGGGCCGGGTGAGCCATTGCCGGCAACGGCGTCCGGTGCTATGCGCAGGCGCCGGTGCCATTTCTAAAGGGCTTACAGCCTCAATGGACTTTTAAAAATTAAAGGGCCAGGTAAGTATAAATTTCCACAAAACAGAATTAAATGACCATTAAATGCATTTTTTCACCCCCCAATGGCATTTCCAGACATTCGTGCCCTTTTCCTCCCTGGAATCCAAATAGGGAATTTGACCTCTTTCCCCACATCCCCCCGACGCCCCGCCCAAAGCTCGGCAATTTTTCCCTTTACCTCTTCCCATTACCCCCCCAACCCATCCGCATTGTTGTTACCCCGCTCCCTCCCCCACTCCTGCGCAAAGAAAAATACTCCTCCCCCCCACCACAGGTGTCACCCCACATTGCCCCGAACGGGGATTCGAAGGCTCGGCATTGTAGGCCGGCCAAATGAAGATCAGTGCGGCGATTAAGGAGGCGACGGGACCCTCATTAAATCAGGTATGTAAATTAGTTTACATATTGAAATGGGGGTCCCTTCACCGAGTGGCGGGGTGGCTACCAACACTGAGATCGGCACGGGGCCTGCTGCCGTCGGGGTCAGTGGCAGGCCTCAGCCGCACCGATCTTCATTGCCACTGCCACCGTTTCCGATGGCAGAGGGGCTTTAAAATCCAGTCCGAGGACTGCTGCCACAGTGGCACCCTGAAATATGTGACCATCTGACTAACAGTAATGTGGGGTCCTCTTCAGAAAGATCCTGATCATGGCACATGATACTTTCAGCAATATTGCATAAAATAAAACATGCCAGTGTACCTGGATTCTACCTACCAAAATGCCACCAACCATATCAGCCTTGGCACAGCTAACTGACAGTGACTGTCTTCTCAGCGTCCATGACCGGAATTTTATGCCCCCTACAGGAGTGGGCTGGTGGGGGGGGTGGGTGTCGCAAAATTGAGTGGGTGGTTGGGGGGTGCTATTTCCGACGCCTTCCCGCCCCACTGGCCTGTAGTTGCTAGGACTGTCCTTACACCCTTTCTTGAATAAAGGTGTCACATTTGCCACTCTCCAATCCTCTGGCACCTCCCCCCTATCCAGGGAAGATTGGAAGATTATGGCCACCCATCCGCTATCTCAGTCCCCACTTCTTTTAGTAACCTGGGATGCTAGCCATCTGGACCAGGAGACATATCTACCCTAAGCATAGCCAGCCTTTTTAGTAACTTCACCCCCTCTCAATTTTAATCCTATCCATTGCCTCTACTCTCTCTGCTTCTACTGATATTTTGTCAGCCTTCATTTCCTTAGCGAACACTGATACAAAGTACTCATTAAGTATATTAGCCTTTCCCTGCCCCCCTAAGCGTATATGACCATCTCTGTCCCTAATAGGCCCCACTCCTCCTCTTACTAGTCACTTACTCTTCACATGCCGGTAGAAGATCTTTGGGTTTCCCTTTATGTTGACTGCTATTCTGTTTTCATATTCTTTCTTTGCCAGTCTTATTTTCTTCTTCACCTCCCCTTGCAACTTCTATTGTATATGGCCTGGTTCTCACCTGATGAGTTCACCTGACATGCATCAAAAACCCTCTTTTTTTTTTTGTTTCCAGATCATCTTTATCTCTCTTGTCAACCAAGGAGCCCTGTTCGTGGTTCCCCTACATTTTGCCCTTGTTGGAATGTTCCTAGCCTGTACCTGAAGCATCTCTCCCTTCAAGATAACCCATTTTTCCAATACAGTTCTTCCTGCCAGTCTTTCATTCCATTCCACCCTGGCTAGATCCGTCTCATCACGTTGAAATTAGCCCTCTTCCAATCTAGACATTCTACCTTATTTTGTTCCTTGCTTTTCTGCATTACCAGTCTAAACCTTATGATACGATGATCGCTCATATCCAAGTGCTCCCCCACAGACACTTGGTCCACTTGACTCACCTTAGTTCCCAGTACCAGATCCAGCAATGCCTCTTTTCTATTTGGGCTGAGAACATACTGATCAAGGAAGCTCTCCTGAACACATTTTAGAAATTCTTCCCCCTCCTTACCCTTTACTCTAAAATTAGCCCAATTGATATTTGGGTAATTAAAGTCCCCCAATATCACCATTCTACAGTTCTTGCACATCTGTGATTTCCCTGCAGATTTGTCTCGCGTGCTCTCTTTCGTGTGCGCTCTCTCTCGCTCTCACGCACACTCTCTCTCGCCCTCTCGCGCTCTCTCTCTCACGCTGTCACTCTCGCGCTCTTGCGCTCTCTCTCGCTCTCTATTTGGAGACTTACAACATACCTCTTGTAACAAGATCATACACTTTTTGCTCCTCAACTCTAACCAAATGGATTCTGTCATTGCCCCTTCAATGACATCCTCCATTTCCATCCACTGCAATGTCTTCCCAAATCAGCACTGCCATCCCACCTCCCTTTTTTCCTTCTCTATCTTCTCTGAACACTTTATGTCCTTGCCATTTTTAAGCCATGTTTCTGTTATTGCCTCTACATCATATTCCTATACTGCTATTTGTGCCTGTGGCTCACCAAGCCTATTCACCACACTTTGTGTGTTTACACATATGCATTATAATCCTGTCTTTGCATTCCTCGTAGTCCTTCTCAGTTCACTCCCATCTAATACAGAACTATTCCTTTCTCTAGTATTGTCTAATACACTCACTCTGACCCCACTTTGCTATTTCCTACACGAGGACTATCTTTTTTTTCAATTCTCTGTGCACCTTGGTGTTCCTCTCTTGTATTATCTCCTGTTTCCACATCCCTGTCAAGTTAGTTTAAACCCTCCTCAACAGCAGTAGCAAACTGCCCCACAAGGAAATTTGTCCCAGCTCTATTCAGGTGCAACCTGTCCAGCCTGTACAGGTCCCACCTTCTCCAGAACTGGTCCCAGTGCCACATGAATCTAAATCCCTTCCTCCTGCACCATCTTCCCAGCCACGGATTCACCTGCAGTATCCTCCTATTTCTATATTCACTTGCATGTGGTATGGGGAGTAATCCGAAGATTACGACTTTTGACTTCCTGCTTGATAATTTCATACCTAGCTCACTAAACTCTTTCTGCAGGACCACATCCCTCTTCCTACCTATGTTGCTGGTACCAATGTGGACCACGACTGCTGGTTGTTCACCCTCACCTTCAGGATGCTCTTCAGTCGTTCAGTGACATCCTTGAGCCTGGCATCAGGGAGGCAACACACCATTCTGGATTCACATTTGTGGACTTAGAAACACCTGTCTATTCCCCTGACTATCAAATCTTCTATCACTATTGCTCTTCCAGTCTTTCTTATAACTTACCCCAAACCTTACAACTGAGCCATGGCCTTGGCTCTGGCTGCACCCCCCAGATGAACCATCACTTTCCTTGATATTCAGAACTGAATACCAGTTGGACAGTGAGATGCACTCGGGTCTCCTGCAGTACCTGCCTGTTTCTTCTTGACTGACTTGAGTTCCCACATAGCACCGGATGTACACTCCAAAGATTGGAGCAGCCCTGCCATTCCTCTATCAATTAGATAATAAACCTTGGTACTACAACTAAACCCTGCTACTAATAAAGGCAAAATACTGCAAATGCTGGAAATCTGAAATAAAGGCAAGAAATGCTGGAAATACTCAGCAGGTCTGGCAACATCTGTGGAGAGAGAAACGGAGTTAACGTTTCAGGTCAGTAACCCTTCATCAGATCTGATGAATTTCTGATTAACGGTCACTGACCTGAAATGTTAACTCTGCTTCTGTCTCCACAGATGCTGCCAGACCTCCTGAGTATTTCCAGCATTTCTTATTTTTATTCCTGCTACTAATAAACCCAGCTATTACTAATATTAATAACCCTACCAATAGTAATAAACCTTACCAATTGTAATAATAACCTTACTACTGCTAATAATAAACTTTACCAATGCTAATCTACCTTACCACTATTAATACACCCTACTAATACTAAAACGTTACCAATAGTAGTAGTAACCTCACCAATAGCAATGAACCTTACCAATAGTAAAAAATAGGAAATACTCAACAGTCAATCTTAATAAATTTTATTACTATTAGGGTAAACCTTGCTACTACTAATAAAACATTACAATTACTAAAATTTCCCGAGTTTTGAAAGATAAATGAGAAAAATACTCACCAACCAATCAACTGCCTGTTTTCCCGTGATGTCATCCTGTGATTTTTCTCGGAATGTGGTCAGTCAGTCTGCTCTGGAGCCACAGAATGGACTGCATCGGACTGGATAGCTCGTTTAAACTTCCTGCTGATCTCACTTCTCTTCCTCTGTCACCGTTCTGTTAAACTCCCCGCTGGTCTCGCACGCTCTCGCTCTGCTGCCACTCCTCTAAACTTCTTGCTCTCTCACCTTGCCTGTGATGCTCACAACCCATGAAAGAATTTTAAAAAATACACTAGTGTGCTCCCTCCAAATCATCCAAAACTGCACCTGAAACAATCCAAATGTGTTAATGTTTGGAAAATTGAGTTCAAACAATGCATTTTCATTTGTCTAAAATTTGCCAATAACAATTCCAACCTAAACTGCACCAATGTAAGGATAACAGGCAGATCAATTGATGAGCCTTTAGGGGACCTCCTTGGGTATCATTAAAGTAGGAAAGCTTGAATTTGAACAAGATAAAGTAAAGAATGATTTGACTTTGCAGGGTACCGCATTTGTTCATTTGAATGAAGTTGTGATTGCCAACCAAAGTCATAGATATAGGTAACAAAAAATGTGACCATGGTGTCATGAAGCAGAATGATGTAAAACTTAATTAAAAAATCACAATTATTTAAATATTATGCAAATGAAAAGATTAGTTAATATTGGACTGAATTTTATTGGCGCGCCGCACTCCCCGGCGGTGCGCTTTCAACTCTGCTGCCGAAGAGCCGCTGGGATGTTACGCATGGGGGCTCATTTAAGTCTACATCATCGGGGGCGGCCGCCGTGTCCCCGGCTACGGCGTCCGGCATCACTGCGCAGGCGCCGGCATCATTTTTAAAGGGCTTTAAGCCCTTTACACTGGTTTAAATTTATAAAGAAACATTAGTGCCTATTTTTATTAAATAAATACTTATGTTATGGAGGCCCTTACCCAACCCCTCCATGGTCTTTAATTGTCCCTCATTGACAAAAAGCACTTAATTCCCTACCTGAACTTCCCCCCCACCAAACCTTCAATCATTTGCCCTTCAACCCCTTCCCACCATTCACACAACCAATAGAAATTGATATCCCCGCTCCCCCACCCCTCCCACCCTGAAAATTTTATTACTCCCCCGCAACCCCCCCCCCCCACCCTCCCCACCAGGTTCTCACCTCAGAACTCCATACGGAGTTCCGAAGGTGCACGAAGCACGAACAGCGGCCGTAAAATTGGCATGGGACGGCCGCCACCAGCAGGTGTTTATTTACATATCATTAATGTTAATTTAAATATGCAGATGAAGGGCCCACCGCCAGGCCAGGGGGGAGGGGCCGCACCGAGGTCCCCCCCACAGCCGATAATATGTGGCGGGCCCTTCTCGACGTTGCGGGTCGAGGCGGGCCTCTCCCCGCATAATTTTACCGGCCCCCTCGCTGCGACCTGTGGCGTTGAGGGGCTGGTAAAATTCAGCCCATTATGTTTCTTCTTTCATAAGATTTTATTTCTTTTTTTTAAAGCTTGCAAGCTATTTATCTGAAACTAAGAAGACTTTCAGCTGGTCTATTTACATTTACTATCAAAGATTATTCTGTGAATGGCCTGATAGTATATCCACTATAATTAGAGTGAATCGAACAATTTCAATTTTTCTCCTCTAGAGATGGATCAAGTAAAATTGGTCAACAGCAGTAGTGCAAAATGGGCTGATTGCAAATTGTCAGCACATTTTATGCTGCTCCGGTTTCCCTTTCCAGTGTAGAACAGGCTGCCAATTCACTATCAGCCATATTGCACTACTGCCTTTGACCAAGTTCACCCCCTGAAGCCCAGATGAAAACTGCCAGCATTCTGTAGATTAGAAACAGAGGACAGTGGAACCTAAATCCATGACATTGTGGTCAATGAATACTCTAAGATTTGTGCTACCCAGCCATTATTATTTGTGTACTACTGAAAAATACTGCAACAGCCCCAACAAACAAATTTCTCTGCAGCACCTGTGGAAGAGCCTGTCACTCCAGAATTGGCCTTTATAGCCACTCCAGGCGCTGCTTCACAAACCACTGACCACCTCCAGGCGCGTATCCATTGTCTCTCGAGATAAGGAGGCCCAAAGAACTACTGAAAAATACTGAGACCAAGACAGCACACAAATTAACTAAGTTTCTGAAAACCAGAGTACATATGTGGTTTTTATTATACTCAGGTAAAATGTTTTGAGTGATAAAATCCAGTTCCTCATGATTTTAATGACAATTGCATTTCCTTTTAAGGCACAAGGTCAGTCTTTATTAACCAAGAGATCTTAAGACTATTTTACTATCATAAATCTAAAGTGGTAAAGTTGCTTGCAAAACATTGAGTTAATTTTATAAAGCTTCAGGAGAAAATAAATAATGAAACAGTGCTCCTTTGTTGTAGATTCCAATTCAGATGACTTTGACCCTGCTTCAACTAAAAGCAAGTATGACTCAATGGATTTTGACACCTTGCTGAAAGAGGCCCAGCGAAGCCTGCGTAGGTAACAGACACCAAATGTGCTACTTGTGAAGGAAGCCGCAGTAACTTGCAGGCATCCTTTCAATTACCATCAAAGAACTTGCATTAGTCATCCTGGGATCATATCCCTCTTTACACTCTGTACAAATGAAGTTTACATGAACACAGCTGCTGCAGTGTGTGAGGAAAGTGGAAGGATATTCAATTTAAAAAAATCAAAAGCAAGGGTACAGCTGATAGGTTAGCACTGTTTTACATAGGATATATAAATAATCTGATTGGTGGAATATGCAGCTTGTTCAGCATTTTTTCTGACATTTGGATGTGGTGTTACATTACTGACGTGAGTTGGGATTAAATACCTGGGGTGTTTCAAATATTTTATTTACTAAATGCTGAAATGTAGTTACAAATTTACTAATATTAAATTGAGTTATTTTTATTTTATGTAAATATGACAATGTTCTTTTGTTTGTTACAGCTATGCACTGTAAATGCAGCCTTCTTTTCAATAATTAAATCAAGAATGTAACCGCAAGTTAGACAGTAGCGTACACTATTATATTTAAAAAATTGGAGAGGTGCGAAGCTGAGATGGGTAAAGTTGGGTGTGTGTCTGCTGAACACATGGACTAATGCTTATTTCCCATAATGTAGCTTTACAATAAAATTGCAACTGAACGACTTAGAAAATGAATCATGTCACCACTCTCATGGCTATGTTTAATCATTAAAGGTGCTTTTATTTTTGCCCTCTACATTAAATTAGAGTTAATTAATCAGGAAAAAAAAATGAAGAGTTTACTCATGATTTGCTTGTGATTTTTGAATAAAAATGTCAGATGTGTTCTGAAATTGCAGACCATTATTTGTCTGTTAACCTATAAAATTCTCCCATAAGTTGGGCTGCATTTTAAGAGTCCACTGCCGAAGTAGGTGGCAGACGTCAAAGAATTCTGCCCGCCCGCACGAACGGCGGGTCTTGGAGTCAGCGCAATTTCCAACACGGCGGCTCATTAGCATGGCCGTGGCACCTGCCCCCCATGATGATGTGGATGGAGCAGGTGAGCCGCCGCAGGCAAAGGCGTCCAGCGCCAATGTGCAGGTGCCGGCGGCATTTTTAAAGGGCTTACAGCCCTCAATGCACATTTAAAATTTAAAGGGACAGGTAAGTTTAAGTTTCCTAAACTAAATAAAACAAACGTACCATGCACTCTCCCACCGCACCCACCCCCCCACCATGGAAAATCACAATGTGATTTTCTCTAGGATTACATACAATTAAAATTTGACCTTCTCACACCACCCACCCCACCA